>NC_137937.1:21071974-21469474 GCF_963969265.1 Rhamphochromis sp. 'chilingali'
CAAGGGGGGTTACTGGGAGGCAAAGGAGAGACAGGACTGGAGCCTGTGTCCTGACATCTTCTAACCCAGGAACCTCCTCTGGGATCACACCTAACCTCATGAGACAGTGAACCACCTCTGGTCCTTAAGCATCGGAGCGAACGAGCACCATGTGGACCTTTTTTTTCTTTTTTTGTGTGTGAACATGAGAATGTGTATGTTTCGCACACTCTCAGATTACACTGTACCTCCAAATGTACACTCTATGGGCGTTCCCCGAGTAGTCCTATTTGACACTATACTCAAACAGCCGTGACAGAGTTGTAACAGAGTTGTAACACCACAGAGTAAAGCTAACCCGCTCAGTCCTGATGCTCTGGTGTGCCGGAAATGCTACCCACAATGCACTTTTCTGTGTTCACTCCACTACAGAGTTTCCCAAATTGGATAGAAACCCACATCAAAGCTGCTCATGATTATAAACTGATTAAAAAGAATAAAGAGGGACATAAAAACAGAACACACAACAGTATTTCAATATTTGTAAGAAAAATGTCTTCACCCTCAGTTTTATTCAGTACAACAGAGATTAACCTGGGCCTACTTTATTAATTAGCCTCCTCATTTTCTTTATGGTAAACATTTTAAGTGCTCATTATTTGCCTCTTTTGATATGTTAAAGCCGGGCTTAGAGCAACCACCGGTCACAGGGAAAACGTGTGTTTATTTCCCAACCGGCTGATGAGTGATCGCTGACAGTTGCTGTGAGATCGACTGCTAAAACTCCATTCACAGGCCTAGAGACCAGTCGGTCACCCCTCCTCCAGGAACCACTGGTTACTAAGGAAGCGTGTATATTACGAGATCGGTTGGCAAGTGGTTGCAGGAGGTTGCAGACGCTTGCATGAAATTGGTTCATGCAAGAGGTTTTCGGTGCTGCATTGAAAACCTTTGTGATTGCTGCTAGCATGTGCTAGCACTTTGCCTCAGTCACCAGCAGTTTGCAAGGGGGGGTGTTGACTTTTTTGCCAACTACTTGCCAAGTGGTAGCGAGTGAAAATTCACTGAAACCATAAAGTAAAAGTTGCACCTTGTATTGGTTGCAACCGCCAGATGCAATTTTTACTTTCACTTCTCTGGTCTGTTTTGCCCTTTTCAGTACAACTCTGAGAGGGTTTCGCTAACAGCCAAAGCAGGCACAAGGAGCCTGTGGGTATAGCATTCTCTGATTTTTACCCGACGATAGCAAGCAAGCTGGTTGAGGGATACACATTTTTCCGTAGCAACCGGCAGTTGTCAGGGGGTTGCCAAACTATGTCTGTGACTGAGGTATAGAAAGTAATGGATGAAGACTCTGAAATAGTCACAGCTTTGATTGCATGTGTTATAAACTATGGAGAGTCAACGTGTTCAGTAAATATAAAAAAAAACCATAATTAAATACAGAGAAATGAACGTACAAATAATCACATAATTAACTACAGAAAATGTATCTAATATAACCATAAAGTGAGAAAAAGAATCAGACTAACCTCTGTATCTCGGCTTACAGGTTTTACTTTATTCAGTGTTAAATATTTTATTTATAAATAGGTTTATTTTCATCAAGAAGTCTGAGGACAAGTGGGGCAGAGCCCATGTGATTGATTTGTGATATAACGGGCTCTAGAAGTCAGAATTAGCTGACAGACTCGGTGTTGTTATGGAAGAAGATGATATTCTGGGGGGAAAAGTTAAAAAAAAAATTAAAGGTTTGGTTAAAGTGGTTTTTGTCTTAAAAGCTGCTAGAATGAAATAAAACCAGATATTAGGTTTTATGATGTATTATCTTTTTTTTTCTAAATTCATGTGTGTTTTAAATTTTTATGGTTCTGTTATACATTTTCTGTATTGGTTCGTCAGACGGATTCATTCTAAATATATTTGTATTTCATTTTCAACACATTGAGTCTCCATAATCTACAGCTGTTTGATCCACTAGAGATTGGTTTATGTCAACTAATGAAATATGCATCAAGGCAGTAATCCTTTTTCCATTTGGACTGGATATTAAGTTTTCCCTTTAGGGACGTGCAATTAGTCTGTTCATGTTAGTTATATTAGAAATATGAGCTGTCTCTATGCTTCATTGGATCTCAGTCATCTTAACATTTTCCATTTGTGACTCTGATTAGGAAAAATTATATAGTAGTAGTTTGATTATAACACATTAGTGCAACTGCAGTGGTGACATTAAAACACTTGTATCACTGTCACGGTAATTTCCATCAAAGACCTGAATAAGCACTTTTCACTGTGGTTGACTAGAGGTTAGTACATATCTCTGTGTTGATGTTGAGAAAATCTCACTCTGTACATGAACACTATCTTGTCCTCTGGTGCTCTCCCATGGCAACACTTACCATATCATCAGTGATCGATTTAACTAGTATCATCTTCAGTGATCGTACAAAGTATTAAGTCTGCGCCCGATCACTGAGGCATTAACAAGTAAACATTAACCCGGGAACACACCGGTTTCTTCTCACTAGTTCCACAGCATCCATCCCTCACTAGTTTGTAGTCCAGATGTTTCCAGTGGAGTTACTGAATTTGAGACTGGAGCGGGTACTCCAAGGAACCCACAGTGGCTTTAGTTGATAGGAGGTCAAAGGTTATAGAAGCAGACAGGGCTGGTTCCTGTAGCGCTCCTCTTTGCAGTCAGCTGTAGCCACAGAGGACAAGCCAGAGCGGCCACTCCAGGCTCTCTGCAGCTCATTTGCCATTTGTGGACTTGCTGATCTGGGATCAGCTCACAGAGGTACACTGAGTCTTTTGCCTTTAACTGACTGAATAAGGGAACGAGTCCCCTGACCTGTGCACTACAAGTCTACAGTGACAAGAGTTTTGAAGAAAAAAAAAAAACAGTCGATATTTTTTTGTAATTATTGTTAGGAATGTAGAATTTGGAGGTATTGTATCTACCATCCAGCCTATTTGTGTGAATATTTTGTGATAAAACAATGATATTGTAAAAGAAGAATTATACTAATGTGACTATTGAGTTCTCTGTACAGCAGAGGTTAAGGAGGGGGTAGAGGGGGGGACTAAATGAGCCTGAAGATAGACACTAACTCAGAGGTGTCCTCAATTTGGCCAAAAACTGTGTTAACACACTGAAAATAAAGTTGTTTTTTTTATATAGTTCTTAATACTAACATGTTGTTAGCTGTGGTTCAGTTATTTCCTCTGATGTGTGGGTCATGCAAATGTAAAGCGCACACACACACACACACACACACACACACACACACACACACACACACACACACACACACACACACACACACACACACACACACACACACACACACACACACACACACACTGGAAAAGAAATTCCTTCACACAAGGAAGAAATGCTAGGATTTAGCCGATAGAGTGAATTTTAAGTGTGATAATATGAGCTCTTAATGTTTACCTGTCTGATTCTTTAGCAGTGAACTAATGATAGTGAGAAGTGAATTCTGGCAATTTTACTCATTTACACAAAAGGTTTTCTTACAGTTTGGAGTTGTGGTTGTCATGAGCATGGTCACTTGTTAAAAGGAATAATTTAGTGTTTGGAAATTAATTTTGTTTTGAAATTTGCTGGAGTTGGATGAGAAGATGAAGCCTTCTCTTGTTGTAAATATGAAGCTACAGACGGCAGTTTAGCTTAGCTGTAAAAACACTGGAAACGGGGTAGCTCGGCTCTGACCACCCATCAGTCCCTCTAAATTTCACCTCCATCTTTGCTGGAAGTTTGCCACTTTGGTGACAGGAGGAAGTCTTGCACATAACTAAAGATGGAAGTTAAACCTAACGTACCCAAAATTTGGTACCAAAATCTGTCTTGAAAAATGAAACAAATAAGATCCATGTTAGTTTATCAGATCTCCAGCTGCTGGTAGCTTATATCCTGTTTCCAGTCCTCTTAATCCTAAAAAGTGACTGCTGCCTGTAGCCTTACAATGTGTCCTGTTGGAGAGAAGGAGGCACATAAGCACATTTCCCAAAGTGTTGAGCCTTTTCTTTACATTTTCTTTCTGCTATCCTTCTTTTCTATTTCATAAATGTGTATCAAAGACTTGTCATTGTACATCGCCACTTGAACATGATGAAAATGTGGAGGTTCCCTGCAGATTTACTTTAATAAATTGTGTTTGAGATTATTTTATATTTGAGAATACATATTATATTTTGAATGATAATGGAGAGCTCATCTTAGGTTTAAATCAATATATTTCCAAACAAAAAGATGACCTCAGTACTTGATGGTGACTTGCCTACTGAAGTTGTCCCTTTTAAGGGCCTGTACAGTATCGGACAGCTGTAGCAATAAAGCGGTGGAGGTGTAGATTTGTTAGTTTGTGGCTGTTGTTTGTTCAAAGACTCGTTGTCTGCCTCGTTTAGAAAGGGGGAAAAAACACAACCAAAGTGTAAGAGAAGAGTGTGTTGTAGACTAAATAATCCTCTTCATCTGCCTTCCCGATCTCAGAGGGTTCAAATGTAAACCCTCCCCGTCGCTGTTTATCTCATCTCATCTGAACCTGATGCTTAATTCACTACGATGTGATTCTTGGCTTTAATTTTCTTGTTTTTATTTTCTGATCTGATTTCTTCCTTCTCAATGGGTGCCATTATTCCTATATTGGTGTTTTCATACTATTTGTGTGCATAGCGAGTTTGATTTGTGTGCACGTGCAGCATTACATATCCTGCTTTTCAGTGCTGCTCAGTTTTGAGGCAGAAATAGGCTGATGCTGATGATGACGACGAAGATGGGGAGATTTTTCTTGCCTTGTCTAAACTAAACCTTGCTTCTTATTCGACAGTGACTCGCAGCTTTGTGGTGAGATTATGGTGATATTAACAATCCATACGATTGGTAGAAATTATGAGATGTTTCACAATAGCGACCTGGCACAGGATTGAGGTGACTGACCTGCCTTGATAACTCTTACTCCCAAATACACAAAGGTGTATTCAGGTGTTACTGCGTATTCAGCTGAGGTTTTTCTTTTTTCCTCCCCCTTTTTAAAAAAAAATAAAATTGTGTATTTTCTCCCTTAATTTATACTTGTATAACACTGTCTTTAAACAGCAAAGACAAAACGGTGAAAAAAGAAGATAATAAAGTTGTTATTGTTGACACTGGATACCAGTCTCTTCTCATTTGTTTCTTCTCTGACCAAAGGATGAGTTGAACTGGCAGAACAGAGAAATGTTTGAGTTTAAAGTCGATGTCCCACTAATGAAACATGACACTCTAAACAGTTTTTATGAAAGTGAATAAAACATTATTTGTATCATTGCTTATTCCAATCATGAAGTGCATATTCAATGTACTGTTTTCTTGGGTAGACAACAGAAGCTTTCTTTAAAATGAGAAAGGTGAGAGTTCTTTGGAGTCAATGACTCCCTGAAGTTTAGAACCCATGAACATGGACATCCATGGACTCCCTTGTGATGCTCTGCCAGGCCTTGTTTGTGGGTTTCTCTGCCTTCATTTTTGTCTTCAGTGACTGAAAAGCTCCTCTATTGGGTTATCAGGTGACTCGACCATCTGTTAATATCCCATTTCTTTGCTTTGAGAAACTCTTGGGCTGTTTTTACTGTATGTTTTGGGTCATTATCCATTTTCACAGCGTAGCATCATCAGATCAGTTCTGCAGAATTGGAGTGAGTCTAAGCAGAGAGTAAAGCCCTGTGCACGTCACAGTTCATCCTGCTGCGTCTATTAGCAACCACATCAATAAACACTAGTGACCTGGTTCCACTTGCAGCCTTATGCCCATGCCATATACATACAGTGGGGCAAAAAAGTATTTAGTCAGCCACCGATTGTGCAAGTTCCCCCACTTAAAATGATGACAGAGGTCAGTAATTTGCACCAGAGGTACACTTCAACTGTGAGAGACAGAATGTGGAAAAAAAAAATCCATGAATTCACATGGTAGGATTTGTAAAGAATTTATTCCTAAATTAGGGTGGAAAATAAGTATTTGGTCACCTCAAACAAGGAAAATCTCTGGCTCTCACAGACCTGTAACGTCTTCTGTAAGAAGCTTTTCTGTCCCCCACTTGTTACCTGTATGAATGGCACCTGTTTGAACTCTGTGGGAGCAATCATCAGAAAATGGAAGACATACAAGACCACTGATAATCTCCCTCGATCTGGGGCTCCACGCAAGATCTCATCCCGTGGGGTCAAAATGATCATGAGAACGGTGAGCAAAGATCCCAGAACCACACGGGGGGACCTGGTGAATGACCTGCAGAGAGCTGGGACCAAAGTAACAAAGGTCACCATCAGTAACACACTACAACGGCAGGGAATCAAATCCCGCAGCGCCAGACGTGTTCCGTTGCTGAAGCCAGTGCATGTCCAGGCCCGTCTGAAGTTTGCCAGAGAGCACATGGATGATACAGCAGAGGATTGGGAGAATGTCATGTGGTCAGATGAAACCAAAGTAGAACTTTTGGTATAAACTCAACTTGTCGTGTTTGGAGGAAGAAGAATACTGAGTTGCATCCCAAGAACACCATACCTACTGTGAAGCATGGGGGTGGAAACATCATGCTATGGGGCTGTTTTTCTGCCAAGGGGACAGGACGACTGATCCGTGTTAAGGACAGAATGAATGGGGCCATGTATCGTGAGATTTTGAGCCAAAACCTCCTTCCATCAGTGAGAACTTTGAAGATGAAACGAGGCTGGGTCTTCCAACATGACAATGATCCAAAACACACCGCCCGGGCAACAAAGGAGTGGCTCCGTAAGAAGCATTTGAAAGTCCTGGAGTGGCCTAGCCAGTCTCCAGACCTCAACCCCATAGAAAATCTGTGGCGGGAGTTGAAAGTCCGTGTTGCTCGGCGACAGCCCCAAAACATCACTGCTCTCGAGAAGATCTGCATGGAGGAATGGGCCAAAATACCAGCTACTGTGTGTGCAAACCTGGTAAAGACCTATAGTAAACGTTTGACCTCTGTTATTGCCAACAAAGGTTATGTTACAAAGTATTGAGTTGTATTTTTGTTATTGACCAAATACTTATTTTCCACCCTGATTTACGAATAAATTCTTTACAAATCCTACCATGTGGATTCATGGATTTTTTTTTTTCACATTCTGTCTCTCACAGTTGAAGTGTACCTCTGGTGCAAATTACTGACCTCTGTCATCATTTTAGGTGGGGGAACTTGCACAATCGGTGGCTGACTAAATACTTTTTTGCCCCACTGTACATATATATGAGGGAACAGACTTCCTCTGGCCATAAAACTTTATACATTTTCCAATTATTTTCCAGCCTCTGAAAAGGTGGGACAGTGCACAAAATTGTCTGTAATTCCTAAACAGTTCATGCAAAACTTTTGAAAAAACAAAACAAGACACTGATTGATTTTAAAACCACTGCAGTGGTTTACAGAGGTAAAACTACAAGAAATATTAGTATTTAGATATTTAAGTAATTGTCTTTGTTCAAATAATTATGGAATAAGTATAATTTTGACTTTCTGTTTTTAATTCCGTTTAGTTTGTTAGTAGAGTTGATTTTCGTACTTGTTTAGTTTTTATTAGTTTCATTGTTAGTCTTTATTAACTCTATTAACTATTATCGTTATATGTCAAAGGCAAGACTTAGGAAAATCTGGTATCAGATTTTTTTTTTTTTTTAAATGAAAACGGTAGACTCAGTCTAGGATGTCTATCAATTTATTTTTAACCAAACTAACGTACTAGAGCTAAACACACTACCTCTATATTTGTTTTTGTTTGTTGGTTTTACAAATTCAGAAAATATTTTTTATGCGAGTGAACTATTTTTAATATCCTGTTTTTAATTTAGTTTTTGTTAACTATAATAACTTCGTTTACCGCTTTTACTGCCGTAGCTCGCGCGGCTCCTCAGGGCTGTTAGCTTGCTGTATCTCGAGTTGTTTGACCGTTTCCATGGCGGCCTCAATTTCCCGTCAATCAACTCTCCCGGCAACAGCAACAGCTGTGCCAGTCAGAACCGCTGAGACATGTTCGCCATCGACTTAAAACGCCCGTCTTCTTAAAGTAAGTTTGTTCTGAGTGTTTGTCGCGGTCAGTGTGATGTTTTTTGTTTTCATTTGATAACTCAGAAACATGAACGTTTAACCAGGGAGCTTCAGACAGATTGGCCAGACGCTTTTGTGTTCAATACATCTGATTTGTGGGCTCATTCGCACTATGAAAATATCACTCTGCTTATAGGAAAGGCTCGATTGAGTCTTGGCTGCGGCTGAAAAAATAGTCCCACAAGTCACAGCTAGATGTGACACTTTAATACTCAAGATATTTGTAAGTAACTTTCACAGCTCTTGGACTTGATTTTCAGACGGGGAGATCCGGGGATTTATCGTCAACCCAAGTCAGTTTGGCTTGCTAAGTGGTCTTGGTTTCCTGGACAACTGGGTAACATACCCCCCGCCTCCCATCACCGTACTGCCACACACTCCTTATAACTTTCCTGTTAGCCCTGACTGCTAAGGGGGTGTAGTCTCCTATGTTGTCTCTCAATGCCTGCACTTTTGTCTTCACGTGCAGGACATGGCTGAGAGGAACAATAACGGAGCAGACAGACATGCAGAACATCCCCAGAAACTTCTTTACACTGGTCTGAAGGTTTAAAAGCATTATTATGTATTCCTCACTCTTATGTGTGCAGCCATTCATATACCCCCTTTTCTCTGCCCTCATAGATCTTAACGACAATAGCAGTGTGTTTGGATTTGACCACTGCGATCGCCTCCTGGATGCAATGGATGCTCAGCTTGAGCAATTGCAGGTTTGTGACTCTGTGATTGTCACTTTTCTTTGTATGTTTGTCTCTGTGCACATGTAGGCAAATTTAAAATGATAATAAAAATGATAATAACATAAGCAAGTATGATTAATTTATCCAGGTCCTGCCCCAGAAATGTGAGCTTAATTGCAGCAGTGCAGGTAATTTATATCACAATAACAGCTCTATAAGTTTGTGTTTTCCATGTAATATTATGTAATCTTTTTTTTCTGTGTGTGGTATTTTTCTAGCTCCTCTTGGTTGGAGTCAGTCTCTGGGCAAAGATACGGGCCTGGAAAGTACAAGTGAACAAAATGGTACCCCCATGTCTGGTCTAGATTTGATGAGCGCCCCAGCAGTGCAGCAAAGATATGGTAATATTTTAATATTAGGGCTATTCACAGGAAAAGTTTTAAATTAACAATGTTTTTAACTGAAAAGGCCTTATTTATAGTCTGAGGTAAATATCTTACAACAGTGAAAATGATTAGTACTAGTGGTGACATAATTTTTCTTTCAGCACAAGCGACAGAAATGCAACCCTGATTTCCAAAAAAGTTGTAACTAAGTTTAAAATTGAAATATACAACAACCCAACTTTCTTGGAAATTATGTTGCTAAATGTATACATGCTTAATATGAAGCTGCTTAATATGAGAGTTGGTCAGGCCCCTGTGTTGTCTTCATAGGTGGCCTATAATTAAATGATATATATGTAAAGTATTGTGCAAAAAATCTCAATCCAACACTCATTTCTTTAGATTATACTTCCAGACTTTCTTGGAATTGTTTTAAAATGGTCTTGGGCAATAGTTCTTTATATCTTCTGCCTTAAATACTGTATGTATGTTTTCAGTAAATCACTGAAGCAAAATATGAAGAAATTAGAGGTGGCTTAACACTCTTGCACAGGACTGTGTGGTCTATGTTGATCACCATAATGTTAATAGAGTGGACTTTTCCTTACACCACTTCTCCTCTGCTCTACCTCAGAAAACACTGAGGGCTGCTCGAAAGATCCTGTAACTGGTGACAAAACTGAAAAGAGGTTAGACAGGAGGGACAAAGAGGAAATCGAGTCTTGTAGAGAGCAGGTCATCTGGAGGCTGGAGAGGCTACTTGGAGGCACCTGCAAGGAAGGAGGGCTGGCCGAAGAAATTGGCCCTCCTTCAGACAGTATCTGCACCGAGGACTTTGCTACACGCTTCAGAGAGGAGATGGTAGAACTGACTTTTATAGATGTCAGTATGCAAATGTCGGATAAAGCAGAAGTGACTGGGAGTACAAACATCTCTGACAGCGGCGCTTACCAAAGTAAACAACATGAACGACATGTTTATGATGTTGAAAGAAGAGGTTCAGAAACGACTGGGGAAAGCAGCGATGACACACTCACTCCTCAGCATTCCCTGACAAACCAACCACGTCCAAACAAGAAGAGCTGTGTTTCTCATAGCGCTGGAGCAAATATATCACATGCTGGTGTGAAAGCAGGAGCTTCAGAGACATGCAGATTACCACAGCCTGAGGATGACAGCAGTGG
Organism: Rhamphochromis sp. 'chilingali'; assembly: GCF_963969265.1. Classification (NCBI taxonomy): domain Eukaryota; kingdom Metazoa; phylum Chordata; class Actinopteri; order Cichliformes; family Cichlidae; genus Rhamphochromis; species Rhamphochromis sp. 'chilingali'. The sequence goes on from NC_137937.1 coordinate 21,082,334, forward strand.
TACAAGTCTGTATCTATAGAATCTTTGAAAGATAAGCTTTCAGGCATGTTTTAACTTTGCTTAGTCAAAGGGGTGAGGATTGAGAGAAAAATGATCCATCTGTTCTTTGGCCATATGTCTGTCCATCTGTGTGTTCGACATGTGATCGAAGGCACGTTCTCTACAGATGTTTGACTGTATGAAAATCATTTTGGCAAAACAAAAATGGTGCCTGAATACCATTATAGGTTGAGGAGTGTTATTACTTCTCGTCTAAAGTAGTAAGTCAAAAAATGGGCTCACATCTATGAATGGTTATAATTCATACCCAAAGCATTAAATATATCACATGCTCTCCCTCCACTCAAATACCAGAACTCTGGATTTGAGCTTTTGGACTTGAGGCCAAACTTTCAACTCAGCATGCACATAACCTAATGCAGTGGTTCCTAAAACGGGGGCAGGGAATTCAATGGCTTCAGGGAGTCACTGCATGAAGTCATGTGCGACCATGGAGAATAATGTTGAATGGATTTAAAGTTGCGCGAATGAATGAACATAAGTGCTAGTAGAGGCCTCTGATGTTAGCTTGGCTGGATTGCTAACTTTTCAAATAGAAGTATGAATGAAAACGTTTTATAACCATTGATAGATGTAATACAGGACACCTTTACGCCTTACGTGTACTGTCAGCTGTAGTTTTTTTTTTTTTTTTTTTTTAATATATAAGTCTGTTTTCTTCCCTTTTCATTTCAGGCTTCCACAGCACAGAGTTTTTAAAAGACCCTGAAAATGTCAACAGCAGCTGTTCTCCTAAGACCAGGTGCTTGGCAGGTACCACACACGTTACACTGTATTACACTTGCATTTACAAGCACAGCCTACCACACTGATGCTTTTGGGATTCTGTTTATTTGAAATAGTGATTGTGGGCTGCTTGGTTCTTTTCCAGGAGTACCTGTGCTGAGCTTTGACACGGTGTCCATTGACAGCGACCTTGATACAGTCTGCACGGAGCAAGTCAGGCAGCACATTCACAAGTGGCCCGGTAAGAAACAGAAGATATGGAAGTGAACTAGTTTATAAATATGTTTAGACACAAAATATCAGAGTTTGAAAAGTGAAACTGAAAAATTTAAAGGGTAATGAATGATAATTACAAAATCTTTAAATATGAAGGATAATATCTACAAAAAGTATCCACTCTTGTTAGGATGGCACTCTCTCATTCGGTCTGTCACAGAAATTAATGGCCAGTGTAGCAACCAGACTGACATAACAACACAAGAAGAAAGTGAATCTCGGTCTACATCAGGTAAGAGCTGACTACTACTATTTTATTACTATAAAATACACAAAGTAGTAAAGTGTCAAAATAATTTTCTTGTCTTTATTCCCAAAGTACAGAGATCCCCATATGGACCTGTTTGTAACTGTCAACGTAACAGGAGAACAGCATATAGGTAAAATAAATCAAAGTATCAGCTGCATCTATGTTAGTGCACACACAATAGCCTCAGGAAACTTCAATATGACAGGTAATGCACTAAGAGGACAAGGTCTGAAAGCTCTTAATACAATAAAGAGAAAATTTTAATAACTTCCAAAATCCAATTAAAATCTGCCTTTAAATATTTGGTTGTGTCTTTCTGCCAATTGTGCTGTAGGATAGTTGGTTGTATGGTGGGGAAGTTTGGGTTTAGAGCTCTACCCATTGGGACAAACACCCAACAGTATCTCTAACACATAAAATTCTGCAAATATATTTTCTATGCACACAGAAAAATGCCAAAAAATGTCCGTCAAGCACACAAAATTTTTAATTACCCTAATATCAGCCCTTAAGCGTAAGAGATGAACCCAGAAGAAGAACCTTTCATGTCAGCTGGTGATGATTCTGAAGTGCTTCCTGTCAAAACCCAGTTCTGCAACAACACTGCTTTCCAAATATCAATCAGAGTAAAACAGTGCAAAGAAATCTATGTAAAACACTGGAAAGAAGAAACTTAAAAGCTACAGTAGACAAGAATGTCATCTGACCTTAAACATAGATTAAGAATTAGCAGAATAGGAAGGAACACTTACTTTAACAAATTAAGTTCTATAATTCCAGATGTCAGTCACCTAAACTTAATCTCAAAATTAAAAATACTCCTAGGGCAAGTTCTCCTTGTTTTTTAAATACTTTTTCAGATTTGTGTATTCTTCTGCTCTCATGTGTATTCAGACCTGCGAGTTATTTTAGTGACACAGATGAAGAAATGAGCTGCTGGAGCAGCAAGTCCAGGCCTGAGAGGACACTGGACAAGATGCAGTCTGAATGGGTCAAGGTGATTGGCCGACTCTCTGACCTCCGACAAGTAAGACTAAACCTCCGGGGGAAATTTATTCTATTCTGTGTCAGTTGTATAAATTCACTTGCATGCATATGTATGAGATGGTGCTTAGCTTGTTTGTGTGTGGTTTAGAAATGTGAGGAAGAGGAGGAGACGCTGTGGTTGAAGAGGGCTCAGATAAAAGATGTTGAGGTCTGCCTCTCTGAACTTAGACAACAAAGGAAGGTAAAGTCCAGCATTTTCAAATGTTTTTCAGGAGAATGTTTGCTGAAGACTCACTAACGTGTACAAGTAATGGTTCGTGCTGCAGCATGCCTTGCAGGAGTTAGAGCGACTGACTACAGAGACGGCACAGATGGAGGAGGAGAAGAGGACTTTGCAGTCTGTTCAGAGAGACAGCAGAGCAGAGAGGAAGTCTGTTGGGTATAAAATCTCCTCCTACTAACTGTCTCATTCAGAGCCATGTGCATTAACACGGCCAACATCAACATAATATTTGTCTGCATAAAGGAGAGTTTTCTTTATTGATAAAACATCATTTTGCTGCAGCCATGGTAGCTGGCAGCTACAGAAGATGCTGAGGCAGAAAGAATCATGTCTTCTCCAGCACAGAGACACCCAGGAAGATTTTACAGTTCAGCGTCTGTGTAAACAGACTCCAAAGGATGGATCCTGCTTCAAAGCAGTAAAAAAACAAACCTAATCCTGTAGTTAGTGGTTCAGTCCTTGGTTTAATTTTGTTCTTATGTCATCACTTTCTCTTTTTATTGTTCAATAAACAGAACAATGTCATAATGTCGGTGCTGGAGCAGGAAGAAATGGAAAGACAGCTGGATAATGCCAAAACAGAACTGTTTGCTGAGCAGCGACGTGCCAGAGAAAAGCTGGAGTCCATGCAAGAGGTATCATAGGCTGTTTATAGACTATGTAGTAACTCCAAAAATACAAAGTTATAACTAAAAATATTTTTTGGTTTAATGGGACTCATTTTTTATACATGTAAACATGAAATTACATTAAATTGTGCTTTTCTTTTTATAGTCTGCATTCACTTTACGAACAGAAATATTTATGATCTTCAACAATCCAAATGGAGAATCTAAACTTTAATCATAAAGTTGTGGATTTATCATTTTACAATTTTATTTTGGGCTTCTTTATCATTGGGATCTCAATTTCAGTGAGGGTGCTGAATGAAATTTAACAGACAGAATCCATTTTTGTTTGAGTAAAGGCAGATTTAGTGTCTTTTTTAAAATGTCTCTGAATATATTTTCCTTTTGGAGCAGAAATTGGAAGAGACTTGTGAAGAGCTCCAAAGGGCCACAGAAGCAGAGACGTCACTGAGAAACAGATGTGCTTGTTTGGAAGAAAAACAGATGCAGAAAAAGGGGCAGATTGAGGTAGCTTTTTTTTTTTTTTTTTTTTTTTTAACATAAATATACTGTGTGTGTGTGTGTGTGTGTGTGTGTGTGTGTGTGTGTGTGTGTGTGTGTGTGTGTGTGTGTGTTACTGTTGCTGTCTCTTTTCCTGTTAGGCACTGGAGGCTCGAGTGAGTGGGCTGCAGGGTGAGGTGGGAGAACATAAGATCAGGGTGGTAACTCTGGAGAAAATGTTGGCCCACAAAGAGCTGCAGCTCCTAGATTTCCAGGAGCAATGCAGTGCCTTACAAGCAGAACGAGATGGACTGAAGGTGGAGCAACAGCACTTGAGAATGCAGCACCACAAAACCCTGAAGGAAGTTGAAGAGCACGCCCACAGTATAATGGTAAGTGCTACAAATCCTTTTTTCTTGTTCTATAAGTAACTTTACTAATATGTTTATATTATTAACAGCAAGCCCAAAAGGTTTATTGTGACAGGTTACTGATTTCTCCTCAGTTCATATTCAGGCTAAAAAAAAAAAAAAAAGTATTCCTTTGAAAGTACAGACTAGAGAACTGTTTGGTGAGGGGTTGTATCTCAGGTATTCTGTAGTGTCATAAATGCATACATTTTATGTTGGGTGGCGTGCCATCATTAACGTTATTGCACTACATATTATACTACTAGTAAAATACTTTGTAAGGTTACTTCTAAGAGGTCGTCCTCTCTTAATTTTGTAGCTAAAAGAAGAAGAATTAATTAAGCTACAGAAATCTCTGCAACAGCAGAAGGAAGAGGTAAAGAAACATGAAGAGGAGTTGCATGTAGAAGCATCGGAAAAGGTACTGATAATCCTTTGACTAACATATGCAACCTTTCTAACATAATTGGATGGTATGAACAGAATGCTCTCTTTTCCCATTTAGGTGTACAAAGCAGTGAAGGAGGAGAGGAGGAAGTGGGAGGCAGAAAAAATGGAAGCTCTGGAGGTGCAGCGTGGGATACTGGAAGAGCAGAATGAAAAGCTCCTGGAAAGTTTGAGGAGCGAAATGCAGAAAGAGAAGAGTAAAGCATTAGCTCTTCAACATCAGGTCATGGAACTAAAAACAGTAAGGGATCTTCCACTTAGATAAATCTAAATACATTTTCTTTCCATGTTTGTATGATTTTGCTTTTATCTCTAAGAAACTGCAGGAGCTGGAAAAGGAAAACTGTACACAGTTGGCTGCAATTTGCAAGTCACTGAAAGAGGAGCACCAGGCGGAGCTACAGATGGCGCAGGTGCAGTGAAACCACATGTTCAAACTCTAGATGTGATGTGACATCTTAGAAAAGTTGACCTGGTGTGCTCTGTAATCATGGCAGAGTCATAGGACAGTTCTGCAGCTCGAGAAGGATGTCCAGCTGGCAGTTAAAGAGGCAGACAGGCTCCGGGTGATGCTAGAAGAAAGGGAGAGCAGCCATAACCAAATCACATCTGAGATGGAGCAGCAACACCAACACTGGACCGAGCAGCTAGCAGCAGAGTGCCAGCATCTCAGCCTGTTAGTGGAGCAAAGTCAAGCCAAACAAAGTGCTGGAAAACTACCTCCCAGGTATAATTTTATGCCCAGTCTTCACAGCTTGTTTGTAATTGGCTTGTAATGCACATATCTTTGTCATTTGCAGTTTCACAGTAGCCGAGGCTTTTATGAACCTAAAAACACTACGAGAGCAGCTGAAGGCTTTTATTAGCCAACTGCACCAAAAGCTAGACTCACGGAAACAAACCAACGAGCAGCTGAGAAAAGAAAAGGTATCATTTGAACTTTACAGCACGCTAAATGTTTATATGGACATATTCAGTAAAAATCTCCCATTTTTCAGGAGCAAGAACTGAGCATCCAGAGGCAACAGCTGAGGCTGGAGAGAGATCAAGCTTTGAATTTTTTAAAGGAACGACTCATTCAGGTCTGAACCCACATGCTTAGACAAAACACACACGCATAGCATTAGAGGAAATTTAACTCCCTGTGACATTTTTGCAGGAACACATTGAGGAGTTGAGCAGCTTAAAATGGGTTCACATGAGTGATGGAGGAGTTCAAGGCGGAGGAGGAGTGGCAGCATGTCTCCGCAAGCAGTTGAAGGCCAAAGACTCTGAGCTCAGGCAGGTTCAGAGGAGCATGGCTGAGTGGAAGGGACAGACCGCAGCTCGCCTGGCACTCAAGTTTGAAGAAGAGTTGACGGCTGAACTGGAACGGTAACGTGCTCAAAACAAAAATGGCATCCTCCAAACTAAACCCAGAATGCAGCCAGGTCATATTTTTCTTTTTGTGTTGCAATAATTTCCCAAAGCTGCTGATCTTGAATCAAACAATACTGTGACATGTATACAGTTTTTGTGCTAACTTTTGTCATCCCACAGGTGCCAGGCAAAGTTGTTAAGGGGCAGGTAATTTTGTGTCTTGGTAAATCGATGTTATACTAACCAGCTGTACAAGAGCATGATCTCACCTCAACTCAATGTGATGCGATGCTTAGACCATAGATCTAACATTATACATATACAACAGATGTTCATGCAGTTATGTTATTTACCCAACAACCAACCAAATTCAGGTTTGCTTTTTCTAGGAAGGCACCAAGACCACAAGATGTTAGGCAGAGGGAGCCTGAAAGACCTGAGGAAGAAATGGTAAATGGTTTGCGCTTCCTGTGTGAAACCCAAAACGTTTGTGTCCTTACTCATTGTTTATGCTATTAAGAAAAATCCTGGTATCATTTTTCTTTTAAGGAATACCAGAAATCTCTCAGCTCTCCCTCCCTCCAAGCTCTGAACTCCCATCACAGCTCCTCAGACATGGCTTCCTTTAAGCTTATACGTTACCTCCATAGCAAAGTGAAGCAGCTCCGTGCTGAAAATCAGGCCTACGGGTGGAGCTCACCTCCTCCCGATTTATCAGGATCCTATCTTGAAACAGTGAGTAAATTCTTCAGTATCTGGTTATTGTGAAGTGTGAAGTGACTTTTAATGTTTCCACTTGATGAAGTTTACAGTAGTTATAAATTTCAATACTCCAAGTACTACTTGTAATTTAAAGTCAAGTATTTTTGTGAAGGTTTTGTAATTTTTTTCTTAATTTTCTAACCCACAAAATTATGTCTTCATTCATATTTAGTCTGACCAAAAAAATGCACAATGAACAAATACAAAGCTTTACAGCAGTTTAAGGCTATTGATGGTGGTTCTCTGCACTCACATTTCCACAGATTATAAAATAAACTGATAAAACATTAATTCAATTCAATTTTATTTATATAGCGCCAAATCACAATAAAAGTCGCCTCAAGGCGCTTCATAGATACAGAGAAAAACCCAACAATCATATGACCCCCTATGAGCAAGCACTTTGGTGACAGTGGGAAGGAAAAACTCAGTTTTAACAGGAAGAAACCTCCGGCAGAACCAGGCTCAGGGAGGGGCGGGGCCATCTGCTGCGACCGGTTGGGGTGAGAGAAGGAAGACAGGGTAAAAGACATGCTGTGGAAGAGAGACAGAGGTTAATAACAGATATGATTCAATGCAGAGAGATCTATTAACACATAGTGAGTGAGAAAGGTGACTGGAAAGGAAAAACTCAATACATCATGGGAATCCCCCGGCAGCCTATGTCTATTGCAGCATAACTAAGGGAGGATTCAGGGTCACATGGTCCAGCCCTAACTATATGCTTTAGCAAAAAGGAAAGTTTTAAGCCTAATCTTAAAAGTAGAGATAGTGTCTGTCTCCCGAATCCAAACTGGAAGCTGGTTCCACAGACGAGGGGCCTGAAAACTGAAGGCTCTGCCTCCCATTCTACTTTAGGGCTGAATGATATATCGCATTTGCGATAATATCGCGACATGATCAAGTGCAATTTTCTAACCGCAAAGGCTGCGATTATACTCTGGACATGTCCAAATTCATGGGCTGCATCCTCCTGAGGCCGCATTTGTAGACCGATTACGTCACAGCGACGCGCCGAAGGCTGTCCAAATTACTACCATATCCCAGAATTCATAGCGCGGCCCAGCCAAACTCCAGTTTCCAGCAATGGCGGCCGCTACTAAGTTTTAAAATTACTCATACTAATCTTTCTGGGTCACAAAATAAACTTTTAACATATTTTCAGGCGAGAAAGTAGTTGTGTAAACATCAAATATCTGCTCGGTTTATCAAGATATCCCATATTTGCAAAAGTGCTTCGACGTTTTCAGAGGCGTCTGCTACCCACCAGCTCGACAGCTAGCCGGGAGCTCGAGGGTTACTGATGCGGCCGAGAACGGCACAACTCCTGGCACATCATTTTCAGATCACCGCGGAGTTTCGCTGCTCGGGTTAAACGTAATATATAAGTCACTTAGACAACCTAAAAATGTTATTGTTGGGCTTTTTTCAGTGTTTTGTTTGTTCGTGAGTAAATCGGTTTGGCTGAGATTAAAGTTATTAGATTAGATAAAATAAAACTATTAATCCCCCGGGTGGGTTCCTCCTTGGTTTTCACACAGCTGACTAAACGTCAAACAGAAAACTTATTAAACAGAAGTATGAGACAGTCGAGAATTTACACCAGTGTCTGGTTATATTTTAGATAGCAAGAAGCAGACGGCCGAGTTTATTAAACTCCACCGAGACAGCGGTGACGCTAATCAGAACTAGACCGTCCAATTTCACGCCTTTAAATTTTAAAGGCGTGTTTGTGTGTGTGTTTATACAATTGCTATTATGTTTGAATTTTATGTGTAATGTTACTGACTGCAGAGATCAGTAAGATGTGTGTATTTTTTATTTATTAGTTTTATTTATTTAATATTATTTTTTAATTGAATGACTGTCTAGTAGTTCACAGATGTCGAAAAACTGAGTGTGGTAAAGCCACTGATTTTGTTTATGTATATTTCTGCAATCTGCACATTGTACTGACTTTCATTTTAATGTTTACACCAGGGTTCCTTGTCAGCACTTTATGCTCAGATGTTTGTAAGCTAAAAATAAACTATTGTGTATGTTCAAATATACTGTTGTGATTGAAGAAGTTAAATAAAAATGTCAGTCATCAATTCATGCATCACCTCATGTCATCATAACAGAGGTCTGTCTTCCAGGAAAGAACAGTTTAAAATTAATGTAATATAGTATTGGCCATACTATATGATGTATTGCTTGTCTTTGTTTAATAATACAGAAGACAAAGACCTTAAAAAATAATCGCATATCGCATCGCAATCGCAATATTGGGGCAAAAAAATCGCAATTAGATTATTTTCCATAATCGTTCAGCCCTATTCTACTTTTAACACAAATAGCATGTTTCTTTAGAAGAATCTCAGACTAGTATCAGTCATGCATACAGCCATGCTACCCATGTCTGATGGGAATATTAAAAGCACTAATTGTTTTCCAAATATTGATATTAACTGCTATTATTGTTTCATTCACAGATCCCTCAGAGTACAGACACAGATGGGAGTTAAAGCAACACAAAACCTTACACTGTGTGAGCGACTGCACACCAGTAATAGAATGCTCTTCAAATCAGCCTTATTTAAAGTTGTCCCATGGCAACAAATATAAATCATTCACTGTTCTAAGATAGGAGGTTAACAAGCAGGTCACAGTGACATATGGAACAACTGGAGATGTGGTCATCACATTCCTCTGTGCTAAGGCAGTAAGGTTTTTATAGCTTGCAGTGAGCTGTAAACGACAGGAGCTGACATTTCTCTGAAGACTAACGATCATGTGAGTTACCGTACATTAAATAACCTCATAAAGCTGGCAGGGCTTTAACAAAGTCCTTAGAAAATGCTTAAAAATACATTTACAGTTTCTGCAAGGCTGAAGCAAAATGTAACGTATTAAAGGCTTTTGAACCTGTCTACTTGTACTCGCTGTCCATTAATCTGAAGGGTTCAAAAATATGGCTGAATTTGGAAAGGGTGTGAAGTATGATGATCACTATTGTAAGAGTCAAACCAAATACAAACAACTATCCAAATATTTGGGTAGAGCTCCATTTACAGTATGCATGCATGGTAAATGAATTGGTACTTACAGTATTATAGCGCATTTTACTATAAGCCATGTTCACACACACAAACTTGCCTGATTCAAGCACTTTCATCCAATGAAAACTGGGCAGAATATACACATGAAAACTGTACATTTATTAAAAAACAAATATAAAGTTTATAGCACCCAATGGCTAGCTGAAGTTCTGGTCATGTGCATATGAAAATACAGTCAAACCATAAAAATCTGCATTTCCATGACTTTATAAATTCCTCCAAGCTCCCCTAATGGCATACTTGCTAAGCAATAGAGATGATCTCTCCGCCAGAAGTATTACTACAAGCAGGAAGGCATGCCACAAGCAAATGTGATGCTCCACGCTGATGTTTAAGAAATATAATCATATTTACAACACATCAGCGTAGTGCTGGCCAGGCTTTGGCAACGTAAAAGTCGTTTCACTTCTTACGGGAAACATCAATACTGCGAAGTATTATGTAAGGCTACTTGCTGACAGACCTTGGAGATTATGTCAGTTATTATGTTACAAGATCAAATGGGATTAAAGTCAGAAAACATAAATTACTGCCAAGAAAATGATGCGCTTCACAAACTGTTCAAAACTTCACAATATCCTTATAAAGACAAACTGACCAGCCTGAAGTTGTTCCACATCTTTTTAAATCTTTTTACTTTGCTACGAGTCTCCAGTCTTTCACTTTGGCATCACTTTGTGGAGAAACACTATTACATTTCCATCTCCTCCTCTCCAGAGTTGTGGGCCACAGAGAAACTGTACAGAGGAGAGTGTGTGTCTGCTGGTGGACTTGAGGTGTTAAGGGGACTGGGAGATGGACATGGAGTTGGAGTCTGCCGACACACAGTCTGTTGTTTGCGCTGTTTTTGTAATGAGTCCTTAAGTCTCTGACTGAAGGGATCTTCTGGTGGCCGCCATAGCACCAGCTCCATACAGGAACGGCTCCTAAAGTGTGAGAAAGACGAAGGTGACACAAATATTAGCATCCCTAAAGGAGTGCAACTGCGCAGACTTCTTAATCAAGAAACTCTTGCCAGTTGAAAACAATATTTGGAGTCCATCTCACATCATTACTCATATTTTTGTTTTTTTCCTTATGTTGTAAATTTGCCTGTACAGTCTATTTCTTGCTTTTTATATTCTTAACTTTTGTGTGAATCTGCATGCTCCATCTGCCTGTCGCTTTGCTGCTAGAACACCTGAATTTCCCCAATGAGGGACAATAAAGGATATATCCATTTCTATTTATTACTTAAAAATCACCATTAAATGTTCCAATAACAAAATAAACATACACAGACTGGGCTACTGTGTGGGGGAGGATGTCACTGATGCCCTGCCGCAGGCCCTTCTTCAAACTGTCAGACATCACCAGCACCGGGCGTCTCGGAGCTGGCTCTACATCCAGATCTTCATCCTCATCGTCCTCCAGTGTTATTCTGTGATACATCAATAGTACATTGTGGGTTGTCACTCTTTCTTGTGATGTAACCCCCAAACTCTTCACCAACACTGAATGCCAGATTTAAGAAAAACCCCACTTTGAATTATATAAATGTAAATGTTATGTATTTACATTGTTCTTGACAATGTAAATACATACGTGAAAATACAAAACAGTCTGAAGGGTGGTCTGTGGGCCTGACATATACATTGTATGCACATTATAAACAGAGACCTGTGCTTACAGAGGTACGTTCAGGATTGACCTCAAATACTCAGACATCAGAACTTTTTACTGGGTTACATCACTATGGTTACTTATTCTACATACCAAAACCTGCTTCGGGGCATGTACAACATACCCAGGATTATGTTTCCATTATCTGGTTTCACTTAACCCATCATTCGCAATCAGGATAATCAAGCATATGAAGCTAAATCTCTAAGCCAACCCAATGTTTCCCCTGCATGTTTACATGAAAGGGCTTGGCAACATCTGACCAATCACAAATATGGGTTGGTGAACTGGCAATAGAATCAACTCGTTTTACAAAGGAAGATACAACTATCATGCAGAGGTTAAAGACACAATACACACCATAATACAGCTGCTGTGAACAAATGACAAGTTGTGTTTTGTTCATTTTTTTTCTCCCAAATGTTATACATTGCATACCTGTCTTCTATCTCCTGAAGTTTTCTCTGTGCGGCCTCGATCTCCATGCAGGAGCTCTCCGTCTCAAGTCGGAACAGGGAAGAAGAGGTCTGCGGCAAAGTGGTGTTATTAGATGTTGTGCAGGACTGTGGAGGCACAGGACAGGCTTGCTGTGCAGACTGAGAAGAGCAGCTGTTTGCACCAGACCAGTCACACTCTGTGCTAGTGCTCAAATTTGAAGGAGCAACTTCTGCCTCAAACATTAACCTCCTCTTTTTGGCACTGCAACCCCTGATAAAACAATCATATAGTTTAACACTTGTGTAGGGCTAAGACAAGCATTACCAAATGCTTTTATTCTTTTCTTTTTTTAATAATTCATCTCTCACTTACTCATCATCTGCTCTCCTCCTGTGCTTCCTGAGGCATCTAGTCTCCCAGTTGCTGTGGAATAGAGGCACAGAAAATGCCTGTGTCGGGCTCAGAAATAAAAGTATATTTCAAATTAAGCCAAAGCTGTCTGACAAATGTGGTGAAAACAAACAAACAAACAAACAAACAAACAAATAGTGCACTGTGCATCAGTTACATACCTGTTAGAGACTGTCGCTGTCTGTACATCCTCAATCATACTTGAAGGTCCGAGGTCGAAGTCGGGAAGGCTTGTGGGGCCTGAAAAGGAATACATGGCTGGCAGGCAGCTCAGCTCACTGCTTGGGGGCGCAGGGTGATGCATGCTGGCCCAATCGATGAAATGTTTTTGAAGAGCTACGCGAGTAAGCAGCTATTAACGACTCTGATCTGGAAGATCAGTATTGATACCAGTCAGTTAAGCCGATAAAGGTTTTTTTTATTTTTTTACAAACTACATGACGTTATTTGTTTACATCGCGCTAGCTGCCTCCTATTTAGCTAGCTATAACGCTACTGGCGTTAGCATGTTAATGATAAAACTGTGTGTTATTAATAGATGAGAGGTAAACACACGACAGCCTCATCCCTGCACTGAACAGCCACTCTGCACAAGTTAAGCAAAAATATTTGGCGTTAAAGAGCGAGTTGTGCAGCTGCCCTGCCCCATTGCCGTTTTTGTTGTTGACAAATGTGTTTAGTTAGCTCGCCTCCGTTCAGAGCTTATTTATTCTCCTTTAGAGAGTTCCCATTTTCACACAAAAATCGTTTTTACAAGCTAAAGTCGTACTAACCTAATCGCATGATACCCCCGTCGAATAGAAAAAGATCCAAAATGAACTGTCACCGTGCTCTGTGGACTTCTTCTATGATAGGCTGGGTCAAACTGACGTTAGCTCCTTACTCTGAGTCGCGCCAGAACAGTCGTCAAGGTTCTACAAAGTGCGCATGTTACGTTTAGTGGGATTGTGGGAAATGTAGTTCCAGTGGATGTACTACAAACTGTAGTTTCCGAAAAAGAAAAAAAAACGACAAAAAAAAACCCGTCGTGGAAATGTAAAAGTGATCTCTAGTGACAATAAGACGGTGTTGGCATTTTATTTTTTAATATTAGAGATTTTTTTCTTAATTTCCGGTCAGCTGACGTTTAAAGGGACCCTCTCGCGTTATGATTGCAAATGACCAGTCATGTGACAGTGAAATACTAGAAGCTGTTGTCCCAGCTCGTCTCGTCACTCGGCTGTGATTTTTCACTTTGGACGATCCGTGGAGGTAACACGCTACTGTTTACAGGATATGTCAAAACAACGCTTTGATTTTATAATCATGTGATACTTATTGTCTGCTGTGATGCTGGCACACAATCCATGTCACTATAAATTAGTTATTTTTATATTTATTTTCTATTACTTGTACATGCCTTCCTCAAAGATCCTTGCATTTTTATCACCCGCAGTGACTGTATATCTGTTTTACTTTTACTGTTTTTGTTTTTAACTTTAACTGTTTAGCCGAGTTGATTCATTTTCTGTGTGCCTGATTTTTGTATGTTTTAACCAGCAGGTTATCCAGAATGATAACTTTGGTGATAATCTCAGCACTGATTGGTTTTGCCTCTACCAAACCATGTGGTAAGTAGGCCGACTTTAAAAAGACCTCTTTACAAATTAATTAAAAAAAAGAAAAAACTTAACTATACTAAACTTCCTAAAGCTGCACTAACTCTGAGGCAACCCAGTTTGCAAATACACTTACTGACGAGTCTGGACATTCACAGATGTTGCAATTGCGTATTTAATGAATGTGAGTGATACATTGTGTTGCTTGTTTACTTAGTTGTGTAGGATTAACAGTGAATGTGGCTCCTCTTTGGCCTTGATCTGCTGAGAGTGTTGAACGCAGTAGTGATGATTCTGTAAATTAGTCCTGCTGATGCAGCAGCTATGGTTTTGCAACACTTTCAAAAGTTCATGTAAATGTCAACAGCAGCAGAGCAGAGATACTTATAGGTTTTGTTTGTGTCAGGTGACTTTTTTTTAAACCTATAAAGTTAAATTCCAGATACAGAAGGCTCCAACACTGAGCTGCTGCTTTCACTCAACAAGAATCTCCTTCGCTCTCTGGAGAGCCAGGAGGGACTTCCTAACCCCAGTGTCCACTTGGCATTACGCCTTTCCAATAACCACAACCTGGCCAAGGAGAGCGAACACCTCAACAGACTAAAAAATGAATTGCACAATGACATTCAAAGGTACACACACACACAACACACATTTATGCACACTTAAACACTTTCTATGAAGTCCTCTTTCTCCCCAATGTTCTCTACTGAGCCTTTTTTCCTCCTCTCAGCTCTCTCTCTAACAGTCAGCCTGTGACTGGTGTGCTGGCGCTCTACAACCTGGCTTTAAAGTCCTCCTGCTATGATCTCAACACGGTCAGCTTCACTGTAAACGAGAGGAGTGAAGCACTGCTGACACACCTGAAGAACCAGATGGAGCTGGAGAAAGAGCACATTGCCTGTAAGGTTTTTGTTTGTTTGTTTGATTTTTAGTTTCTGAAGGGCAATCATTGTCATAAATTTTTTTCAGCAATCCTCTCCTCTTTGATGTGCTACAGTATCTGACCAGAGTTTACCTAATGTAGAGGACGGGGGTCATATTTCATAGTTTGTGAATTTAGCAGGGATAGAGTAACTTTCTGTCTAATTTCATCCAGACTGAAATGCCTCATAATTTCTCAAACATTGCTGTGAAGTTGTGGTTCAGTGTAATTTGGTTTGATTTGCTTCTTCTCTCCTGCATTCAGTCAGCCACCGCCCTTTGACCAACTATTACCAGTACTCCCTGGGTGTGCTCGCTCTCTGTGTGAGCGGCATCAGGGTCAACAACCATGTGACCAACAAGCTCATCAAAGCAGCAGAACATGAGCAGTTCAAACATGGAGAGTCTGAGAGTGTGGGTGGGTGAAACATGCCTTAATGGTGTCTTTAGCTGTTAACATAAAGGTGAAATAATGATGCAGGAGTCACCCTGCTATTACCTACTAACAATCATGGTTTTAGGATAATTTAGTTTACCGCTGATGACACGATGACACATGATGAAGTAAACATATATTCACTGCCGTGTTATATTTCAGATCAAAATCCACTGAGTTTGAAGCTGAGGCCACCTGATGGATATTTAACAGGAAGCTCTACATACAGTTTAGCTTTCAGTTGTTTGTCTATGCCACAGCTTGCTCTGGCAAAGCGGTTACCTCTTGTAGTGCTAGCTTAGCTTTCACTAAACATCTACATTAGTATGCTGTGAAAATGCTAAAAGCTTTTCACTTTGTATTTTAGCTTTGAATACAGCTGTAATGATGCAGTTGTGCTAATATTTTATCCAATTTTTCTCCTCAGATACGTATGCCATGGCTGGAATGGCACTCCAGTGTGTGAAGGACTCTGGTTCTCACATGCAAAACGCTGCTGGGCTAGACACCGCTCTTAGCAAGATCAAGCAGAAGCTTCTAGCCTCCCGCAGGGCTGATGGTCATATTGGTAATGAATTCAGCACAGGCCTTGCAGTTCAAGTAAGGATCCTCTCTCTCTCTCTCGCTCTCTCTCTCTCTCTCTTCAGAGACTTCTACAGAGCAATATCTTTGCAGCTGAAGTGTGTTTATTTGATGTGTTCAAGGCCCTGTTAGCAATGGGCAGTGAGGTTGCAGAGTGTGCCGCCTCAATGGAGGCCATGAGGACAGCTGCTAGAAGCAACGCATACCACAACCCCATGGCCATCTCTCAGACTCTGCCTGCTCTCCAGCAAACATCCTACATGGCAGTTAAAAGCAAGGAGTGCCTCACTGAGGATAGTATGTGCAGCATCATTTCTACCCTCTTTGGCCACTTTAGGTTGTGTCTGTTGCCACTCTAACATTGTTATATGTGTACCTTCCTGCAGACACTCTGGTGCTTGAGCCCTTAGATCCTGTAGTGGTTTCACCAAACCAGGTCAAGGTGAATGTGATGGTGGAAGTGGTGACATCCAGCGGAGCAGCAGCACTTTACTCGGTGCATGTGCCAAAGGGCAGCTCCCTGCTAGAGGTTCTTGAACTGCTCAAGGAGGAAAATGTTGGCTTCACGTGAGTTCATGCAATTGTATTTTACCTTGCGCGTGATTGGCTGCAGTGAGTAGTCTGACGATGCTGTGTGGCAGGTTTGAGAAGGAGTCCAGCCTGTGGGGACCTTTCTTAAGTGTGGTGAATGGAGAGCAGGCCAGGCAAAGTGACCGCAGATACTGGCACCTCTCCTCAAATGACACTGCACTCACTGAGGGTGAGTAGACACACACATGCATGCAAACACACTTTAGACTGTGACGCACAAACGAGGATTTCGTTGATCTGCTTTCACTGTGTCTCTCTGTCAGGTGTCGGTGATTTCAAGATCGAGGCGGCTCAAAGGATCACCATCAGAAACACGAGCTACTGATGTTCCAGCCAATCAGTGATTAGATGATCAGCACTTTAATCTTTATGAACTAATGATTACACCTAAATTGTCTCTTGGCATCATATATCAATAAATCCCACAATTACTTAACAGAATGTTTGCATTTTAAGTAGATATGAAGATTGAACAAAAGTGTAATTAAGAGCCATTTCAACAAAGTTTGTGTTGAATATTTTTACTTTGGAAAACGTTTTTATGATTATAATATAATTAGTATGAAATGTCAAATAAAATGACTTTTGTGATTATGCTCTTTTGAAGACTTTTTTTGAGGACAATCTATTTGTATGCTTTTTATATTGTTACAAACAGTATAAACCAGTGACAGCTCATCTGAATTTATTTATTTTCTATTTTTTTGGATGGCTTTTCAAAAGTATGTAGTTTGAATAAAAATAAAATAATAAAAATGCAGAATAAAAAAAAAAATGTAGTGCCTGTTTAGCTTTCACACTGCGTTACTGCACGCTGACTGCTGAGGTAAATCATTGTCTTACAGGCTAGGTTGTTTGCACTAATAAACGGGTGCCATGAATCTTTGTTAACATGGCTGGAGTAGATGTGTCAGTGCACTAAGGTTGAAAATGGCATCTTTCATATTCATCTGGCAAAAATAATTTATAGGAAAGTTTGTATCTATTTATTAAAGATTGGTTAAGGACCCTTTGCCACATGCATTGGCTGCATATAAACATCATTATATTACAGTTTACGGCCATATGCACATCATATCACTGGCGTGCACAGATGAGGTGGTGCTGAAGCACTTGCCCTTTTGCCCTCAGTCCAAAAAAGTGCCCTTTTGAAAGACGTGATTTTTTTTTTTTTAAAGATGCGCGATTTAAAAAGATGTGAAAATAATGGCTTGATTTGTGCCCCTTCTTCAAAGACACCCGAACCCTGTCGCTTTTTCACTGTCACCGTGTCACGTGAACAGGCTTGCAGTTCATTTGTTGTGAGGCGTGTAGCAGCGGCATGACATAGCCACGGCGGACAAAACGGCAGCTCTTTCCCTTCCGTACCAGACTGCGGTCAAGTGAGCCCTCACTTACGAAGTCACAGTCAAGCTAGCCGCTCCGCCAGCCGCACCGAAAATGTGGTTGCACTACTCTTACGTATATTACGGTATGGGTGAAGACCGGCTTAGAAACGCAGTGTTTTGTGTCCTGACACTATTTTACTTCACAATCCACTCCCATTTTTAGTGTATCTCCACTTTCCCCCCTGTGATCCACAGCCCAAATTACTGTATGATTCAGAGAAAATTAACAATAAAATTTACCCAGTTTACTCAACTGTACTTTTAATGTCCTCATGTTTGACCTCAGATTACAGGAAAACTATAAGAGGTGACGCAGATATTTCACTGGATTATGACTCTGGGTGACCCCCACTCTGCACCCTGTGATCCACAGCCAAAATTACTGTACGGATTTTTAGAAAATTGATATTAAACTTTGCACAATTTACTGTACTATACTCAATATATTCTCAGATTACAGGAAAACTGTAAGAGGTGACGCAGATATTTCACTGGATTCTGAATCTAGGCCATCTCCACTCTTCACCCTGTGATCCACAGCCAAAATTACTGTACGGTTTTTGAGAAAATTGATAGTAAACTTTGCACAATTTACTCTACTGTACTCTATATATCCTCATCTTTGAGCTCCGATTACAGGAAAACTGTAAGAGGTGACGCAGATATTTCACTGGATTCTGACTCTAGGTTGTCGCCACTCTTCACCCTGTGGTCCACAGCCAATATTACTGTACGGTTTTTGAGAAAATTGATAGTAAAATCTTCCCATTTTGCTTTACTGTACTCTACATATTGACATCTTTGAGCTCAGATTACAGGAAAACTGTAAGAGGTTACACAGATATTTCACTGGATTCTGAATCTAGGCCATCTCCACTCTTCACCCTGTGATCCACAGCCAAAATTACTGTACGGTTTTTGAGAAAATTCATAGTAAACTTTGCACAATTTACTCTACTGTACTTTTAATATTCTCATCTTTGAGCTCAGATTACAGGAAAACTGTAAGAGGTGACACAGATATTTCACTGGATTATGACTCTAGGCTGTTGCCACTCTTCACCCTGTGATCCACAGCCAAAATTACTGTACGGATTTTGAGAAAATTGATAGTAAACTTTGCACAATTTACTCTACTGTACTCTATATATTCTCATCTTTGAGCTAAGATTACAGGAAAACTATAAGAGGTGACGCAGATATTTCACTGGATTATGACTCTGGGTGACCCCCACTCTTCACCCTGTGATCCACAGCAAAAATTACTGTACGGTTTTTGAGAAAATTGATAGTAAAATCTTCCCATCTTGCTTTACTGTACTCTATATATTCTCATCTTTGAGCTCAGATTACAGGAAAACTATAAGAGGTGACACAGATATTTCACTGGATTCTGAATCTAGGTTGTCGCCACTCTTCACCCTGTGATCCACAGCAAAAATTACTGTACAGTTTTTGAGAAAATTGATAGTAAACTTTGCACAATTTACTCTACTGTACTCTATATATTCTCATCTTTGAGCTCAGATTACAGGAAAACTGTAAGAGGTGACACAGATATTTCACTGAATGATGACTCTGGGTGACCCCCACTCTGCACCCTGTCATCCACAGCCAAAATTACTGTACGGTTTTTGAGAAAATTGATAGTAAACTTTGCACAATTTACTCTACTGTACCTTTAATAACCTCATCTTTGAGGTCAGATTACAGGAAAACTATAAGAGGTGACGCAGATATTTCACTGGATTCTGAATCTAGGTTGTCGCCACTCTTCACCCTGTGATCCACAGCAAAAATTACTGTACAGTTTTTGAGAAAATTGATAGTAAACTTTGCACAATTTACTCTACTGTACTCTATATATTCTCATCTTTGAGCTCAGATTACAGGAAAACTGTAAGAGGTGACACAGATATTTCACTGAATGATGACTCTGGGTGACCCCCACTCTGCACCCTGTCATCCACAGCCAAAATTACTGTACGGTTTTTGAGAAAATTGATAGTAAACTTTGCACAATTTACTCTACTGTACCTTTAATAACCTCATCTTTGAGGTCAGATTACAGGAAAACTATAAGAGGTGACACAGATATTTCACTGAATTCTGACTCTAGGTTGTCGCCACTCTGCACCCTGTGATCCACAGCCAAATATACTGTACGGTTTCTGAGATTGCTGTGTTGACAGAGTATGACAAAGGCTAAGAAAATATACTGCCTAAAATAATATCAAATTTATACAACAAATTACAAAATTGCCACATCTGCTGTTATTGCCATGTGTTAGAGCATTATTTAGTCATAGAAAATACATATCATTGAAATATCATCAGTAAAAGAAATACTCCCACTATGTAAGACATGTTAGCAAATTCAGTTAATAAATATTGTATCAAGTCTATACAGATGTTTAAAGACATAATGCAAAGCATGTTTGTTTCTTATCTCTTACAAATGTGTTTGCCTTTAACATAATTTACATTTCATTTATACAGTTTCACAGACGAAACAATAAAATAGGTTTCCTGAACTGTTCTTCATGGCCCAAATTTTGAATCCTTTTGAGGGTGATGCATTATCCAAGAAGGTGGGCAATTTGTTCATTGATCTCTGACCCTCGCTGACTATGACGTCTCCTAATTCTGCTTCCAGCCTTGCTGATTAATTTGTTCTTCCTTTTGGCATCCCTGTCACTGATGCTGTCACCAGTTGTACACAGCATCTCTGTTTGTCCACCAGTCTAATCTGTAATTCAGGTGAACCCAGAATTACATGTATCTTTGTAATGTTTCAAAAAATATACACTATATGTTGATGGGCATTGTCACACTTTTCTTTCCTTTATAAGTAAGAATCTCTATGGTTTTAATGACAATTCATATGCAGATTGTGGAGTACATTTAATTCAACACTCTAAAAAGTTCCTCATCCGCAGACTATAGTACAATTTCAGCCCACCGTTAATAAACCCATCCAATGCAGGGTTATCAGAGAAATTATGCAAATGTTATGTTTTTATGTACTGGTAATCTATTTATCATTTATCATGATTCCTGCTCTGATGATTACTTTCTTCTACTTCTGTAATTTTAATAGATAAAGGATGTTGAACATTAAGCTCCAAACAGGATGAGTGAGGAAGACCACAGAGGAGAATCATGGATGTAGTAAAATAATACATGCAGTTGTTTTTTTTTCATGGTGGAGGAGCAACTTCTGATACTGATCTTAAAGAAAAAACATCAAATTGAAGAGTAAAAATAATGACAACAATATGTCTACATTTTTTTTTATTAATTCCTTAAAGTAAATGCAGTCTTGTCATGTTCAGAGTTGCCCACTCATATTTAACTAATTCAAATACAATTACTGCATATCAATGCTTATGTTCTAATAAAAGGCATTGTTTAATACTTCTTCCATGACAATCCAAATAAATCAATGATAGGGAAACGGGAAGATTAGTCATCAGGCAAGGTTTACTGTTCATTTAGCATGCCCTGATAACAGTAAGCTTAACAAAAGAAAAATGTTGGGGACGAGAACCGGGCGGCTGAGCCAGATCAAAGACATTACTAAAACAAAAAGACGCCAACAGCTTCCCTAAAGTGGAAATAAAATAATATGCAAAACAAAAGGCCTGTGTACCTGCTTGACACATAAGGTCAGTCACATGACACAAAAGTGTCATCACCTGCCTAACCTAGTGTTTTTAACACTTAAAGCTCAGTTGAATGTGTTTGGGGTACCCCGATCTTATCTGTCCAGCCTCACACCCAAACACTCTGTTCACACACATAGACACCTACTAACAAAAGTTCAAAGACAGTCTGAAGCCAACCTGCTGGCCTGGGAGCTGGTTTTTTGAAATTATCCCAGGCAAGCGATTGGTCTACTGTTCCCCAGATCAGCCAATAGAGACGTGCCAATTACCTTTGTATTGAGTGTATTGAGTATTGAATGAGGCTTGACACCTGAAAGACAAGAGTAAGAGAAAACAAAGAGCTGGGTACCATGGCATGTAACAGATGTTGTTCCATGCTCAATTTTGATTGTCTCAGTAAATATGTTAACTGCAAAAACATTGAAAATCTAATTCAACTCACTTGTTCAATAGAAAATAATATTTTCCTTCTTGTTCGTTAATTTTCACGTCACTCTAAGTAATAGTAGTCTTAGAAGTATAAAAACAACTTTCAATTCTCATAATTTATATGAAAGTCTTTAATCACATCTTTTACAATATATTTTAAGCAATATGCTTTTGTCTTTTTCTCTGACACACATTGTCTTTAACATTGATATTCTGAATTACCTATACAATATCTTGCCTTTTGATTACAGGTTTCATAATTTTTTTTCATACTGTAACTCGTAGAAATATTTCTGCCAATACTATTTTGATTATATTTTATACATGAAATAACAAGGCCGTACATTGCCTTAACATTTTTTAGTTTTTGCTTCATTGTTAGAATTAAATTAGTATTATTTGTTAATTCAATGTAAACTGATGTGTGGGACAAGAGTCACATGACATAGAGCCAACCCACTTTTGATCTTTCGGTATTTATTGAGGTGTTGAGTCGCACGGACAGATAACGTAGCTTTCATTGCGACAGGAAACGTTTATATGTGGTTACGCTGTCATTACATATAATTATTATTAGTACACTGAACTTTTCATCGAGGCCTACGTGGACTAAAGTTTTTGGTTTACCCACCAACAATAAAATGGAAAGGTGAGTAATTAACACTACAAATGGGACTATTAACAAGAAACGAGAACATTATAGCCATTTAATGCCAGTTATTTTCCTCAGTCTAATTAGAGAAAATTGTTTTAGATTGTTTGCGCTTTGTGTATAGTCTTCGTCCAGAAATGTGTCTAAAATCGAAATTTTTAGAATTTGAAAACCTCAATAATATTGATATACTAACCAATAGAGAGCATATATAGAAATATAGCATATACCGAAGATTAGATTTTGTACTCTTAGGCGTACATTTAAAAGTAACACCCTCCAGTTAAGCTTAGTGAAAACTGCTCAGTCCTTTGACTTTTGATGTTGTATCTTTTCCAAAATATATATATATTCATTGAGAAAAAGAAGTGATAACACATTCAGATAATTGAAAAATACGTAACATTTTGTAGTACGAAGAAATACGTTAAAACAAAATCAATGTTTGGTTGCATTACTTGTAAAAAAACAAACAAACATAATAAGTAACACTGTTCACCATGATAACTCATCTTACAAAAATGTTTTTGTCACGTAAGGTCATAAATTCTCTTTTAAGCAACGATTTGCACTGGGTATTACCAGAATTTAATCTTTCATTGGCTTGACACAATGACTCTTTCAAGTCATGGTGATTGTGATAATGATTGTAAAGTCCGTTCAGAGCAACGGTCTTTAACAGCTTGTTTTTGTGGTTGAGGAGACACTCAAAATGTATATGTAACATAGTATAACATTTTTAATATTACTAAATTAATTAGGGAATGGTGACGATGAGAAAATGCCAGATTTTGAGTAGAAGACCTGGAGAGTGCCCCAAGTGGAGGAGTTCAAGTATCTCGGGGTCTTGTTCGCGAGTGATGGGAGAAGGGAGCCGGAGATCGACAGACGGATTGGGGCTGCAGCTGCAGTAATGCGGACGCTGCACCGGTCCGTCGTGAGTGTAAAAGCGAAACTCTCAATTTACCGGTCGATCTACGTCCCTACCCTCACCTATGGCCACGAGCTGTGGGTAGTGACCGAAAGAACGAGATCGCGGATACAAGCGACGGAAATGAGCTTCCTCCGAAGGGTGGCTGGCCTCTCCCTTAGAGATAGGGTGAGAAGTTCGGCCATCCGGGAGGGGCTCAGAGTAGAGCAGCTGCTGCTCCACATCGAAAGGAGCCAGCTGAGGTGGTTCGGGCATCTGACAAGGATGCCCCCTGGGCGCCTCCTGGGCGAGGTGTTCCAGGCATGTCCCACCGGGAGGAGGCCCCGGGGCAGACCCAGGACACGCTGGAGAGATTATATCTCTCGGCTGGCCTGGGAACGCCTTGGTATTCCCCCGGATAAGCTGGAGGAGGTGGCTGGGCAGAGGGAGGTCTGGGCCTCTTTGCTTAGGCTGCTGCCCCCGCGACCCGGCCCCGGATAAAGCGGATGAAGATGGATGGATGGAATTAGGGAATGTGTATTACACACAGTGGATTATTGCTTGTGTTTTTTAACTATAGTGTTAATTACAGTACCGTAATTTGCACTGTGAATTTTAAAATTTAGAACTTAGAGATAGTTTATTAGTAAATAAACATTAACGAGGGTTGTGTTAGTTAGCGCTTGTATGTCCAAAAATCTAAATGCTACCTGTTATGTTGTTGGCATAGAAAAAATCACCAAAAAGATTTTTTGGCATCAATCACTAGAGTGTGGGTACTTGGAGTGCCCCAAAATGTTTTCTGAAGTCTATTAAAATTTAATGAAGAGTTCACATTTCATATGTTATTGTTGATCAATATTGCAAGGTTGATCTCAGTATAACAGATATGTTCATATGTTTTTTTTTTCTTTGTACTAATTTTAATTTGTCTCAAAATTTCAGGACCTGCACTTTTTCAGTTTTTGGAAAGGCAAGTAATTTAACAAACAATAATGTGATAATAATATACACTTACAGCACAATAAAGGTATGATGTGTTAATGTCAATGTTCTCTTTTACATTAAAAGGCACGGACAATTTCAAACCCCCTGCCAAATATATTAGAGGTCATTCACAAGTATGCTGAACCCGGGACCAGTCTAAAGACCTACAGTGTACACAAAGTGCATGGCTTTTGGGAAAATGTCTCAAGAGATTTGGGAGTGCCTAATACATGTCTTAATAGGAAAAAAATTGTCAAGGCAGTCCTGCAGTATGAAAAGGTAAGCAACGTTTTTTTAGTATTTATATTTAGTCCATTTAAAAAATACTTTAAAAAAAGAACAGCTCTTTCTTTGTTAGAACTTCCTATAATAAAAATTATTATGCAAAAATCAAATATTTTTACAGACCACATCAGGGGTAGAGGGTCCCTTGCTACTGACTGATTTTCCTACTGCAGAGACAACACTTGGAGATGATTTTCCTTCCATTGTAAGCAATGTGTCATACACTTACTGTCAGATTTAAAAATTTGAAGCCATCATGACAACCTTATCCAGCCATTGTAGTTATCCTGCTTTTTAGATAAAAATAAAAACAAATTCACTCCAAAATGTCATCTTGAAAATAATTTAAATCTTGAAACAGAGTAATAATGAGTCATATGGAGAGCAAGAAAGTAGATTACAATAGACTTCTCAGCAGGTAAACACATATGAAAGCAAGCCACCAAACCATGAGGTGTAGAGCCTTAAGCACCCACAGGAGAGCCACACAAAGACCTGAGTGTCACATCTGACCACCATTTTAAAGGAGTAACCAACTCATCCTCCTGCTGCTGACTAACTTTTCACTCCATGTCTTCCACTCTTCTAATTTCTCCATTTGATCTTGTTATTGCCCAATCAAGTTCAAAAATCTGAATCAGAAGATTACTTTTTCATTTACAATAATTAGAGTAATATATTCCTTTAATGAATATTTTTTCCCTTATAAAACCTTCATTACATAGTGATTTTTTTCAAAATATTGTGTAACAATGTGTTTTAACAAAGACATACAGAAATTTCAGTCTAATTGTTATGTTTTAATTAATTTGTGATTCGTTAGAGTGAGGAAGACATTGTTGCGCCAAAGTCTCCACAAGCTGTAGGAAATGTACCTTTACCTTCAAGATACGAGGTAATTATTTGTATTTTATTCAGTATTACATTGTGATGCTTTGGAAAAACATTAATTTGTAAAGAAACGAAATCGCTTTCTCTTCACAGGATGCACTTCAAAAAACTGCAGAGAGCGGCATCCATACCCCAGACACACGATCCCTCGAGAGTGACTCTAAATCTTCGTCTTCAAATGCAAATGCTAAGGTAATTTCATAACTTACACTGTTTTTAATACAAAACAGAGAAAGAAAACACAGAGTTTATATGTTTGTTAAACACTATCATGTAATTATTATATTTAAAATTTCAAGTGTTTTGAACAGTAATCCAAAGTTTAAATTTAAAGTTAAAATCTTTTTGTGATGATCTTTTGAGGTAAAATAAATATTTCTTAGTCATATTCACTTACTAAGACAAATTTACTAAGAGATTGTGAAACTTGTCCTATGGGTTCGTTAGTGAAATTGTAACATAATGATGCTGTTGGATTTTCATAGAGACACTGTAGTGACAAACATTGAAAGTTTTTATATATTTTTTAAAAATGTATATCTGATTGTTGCAGAGGAATGAATCAGATGAATCAGCTAAAGTCAACACAGACAGTAGCAGTTCTGAAGACAAATTTTTCACATCTGGTTTGCCACAGCAGAAAACTTTCTTTTTCATAAATGAGAATGAATGGAAGGAGTTACGGCAACATCAGTCAGGAAGACATTTTAAAGGACTGCAGTGGACAAATATAATTGCCAGTGGAATCAGAACACTTAACCCGTACTGCAGTTTTGGATTTCGGAGACACAGTGTGAAAAAACTCTCTTCAAGATCAAAGGCACCAGTTTTCAGGTGTATGGGGTACTGCAGATTTCAGGACTGCCCTGTCACTGTGGCTGTGGTGGTTTATGACGAAGAGACACTGAAAGCAGAAGTCGTTTTCAAAGGAGGTGAGGTCTGCCATAATAACAAAGAGCTGAAAAGGCGGCCTGTGCGTGCACAAGCACGTCAAAGTGCTGGAGAACTCCTCAAAAACAAATTACCAAGGAGCTTGTACTTGGAGTCTTTACAGAAAGTGCCACAAAAGGTGATCCAATCTGGAAACAGAGATGATGCTCCAACAAAAGAAGTGTTGAAAAACATTGCATGGTCTGAAAGAAAAGCCAGTAGAGCAGATCCCAACGAGTTGATTAGCTTACAAAAGATAATTCAACAGTATCAGGACACTGAAAAGGACGTACTGCAGAAGATTCTGATGCATCCAAAGGGCATAATGCTGTGGTCTAAGAAAACCTTGTCAGTTTTTCATCAAAGATGCAAAGAAGACATTGTGTACTTTGATGCCACTGGAAGTATAATAAGAAAAGAAAGTGCTGGAACGCCACCTTACTATGTGTATGAGTTGGTTGTCAGAAACCCATCCAAAGGTGCTTCTCCTCTTCCAGTTGCTACATATGTCACATGTGACCACACTACAGCCTCTGTGACATACTTCTTGCAAGCCTTTCAGACTGATCTGGTAAGAGCATTTGGTAATCGGGCCTACAACAGGCCTGTCATGTTCATGTGTGATGGATCCCTGGTACTCCTCCGATCCATTTCCATGACATTCTGCAGAACAAGTCTAGAGGATCTGCTGCAGAAGTACTATGTCTTACTCACTGGCCAGCATTCAGCACAGCAATTCAACATTCCCATTCTTCATCGATGTCTGAGCCATGTCATGAAAAATGCCAAGGACCTTTGTAAAAAACAGTGAGTACATTTATATGAATAATTAAAAAAAAGAATACAAGATTTGTAATGTAAAGGTCCTATTAACAGTGATTTCATTTGTTCATTTTCCCAGCATTCCAGAGAACTACAGGCTTGGAATGCATGTGTTTGGGCTCCTTGCATGCTGTGATAACTTAAAAGACATGGATGATGTTGTCCATAGTGCAGCAATAGTGTTTTGCAGTCCTTGTAGTGGAAGGAACGTAACAAAACACTACAACAACTTGAAAATCCTTATGCAAAAACGGGGAACCCTGGATTTGGATGAAAAGACTGTGATTGCTGAAGATTACAAGGTTAGCTAAGATTTATTTTTTAAGTAACCATATTAATAACTTTTTTACTTGTGTCTGTCCCAAATGAATTAATGAATTCACATTATTTTAAAAATATATATTTTAAACCAAAATAACATTTTATATAATTAATTTTTCTTTGGTTTGATAACTTGCTGAATACAGATATATATCTGTTTTACAGACTGACGTTCAGAATGCCCCCTTGAAGACCCATTTCCAGGCAATTGTTGACAATGCAACACTGGACTGTGAGGGCGAAAGAAACATCTTTCATGCACCCAAATTTATTGCCGGTCTGGTAAATCACCTTCTACCACATGCAACTTTGTGGTCATCAATGATGCTCGGTACGTTTTTTTATTTGTTGTATTACTTTCTTAAATTGTCAGTTATTCATAAATGTAAATGTGCTAAATGTTGAATTATCTATTTTGATTATGTTTTTGAATTACTTGTATTCTCCTTAGGGGATCTTGGACGTCATGGTACTGGTCCTGCTTACCAGCGGCTCAGTAAACTCTATGATGACATTCAGCAATCCAAGAACCAGGTATCATAGCGAGAAGAATAAGTGAAAAAGAAACATAAATTGTACATAAATTTACAATCCATAGATACTGACTTAAACAATGTACTATTGCATTTAAGAATTGTACACAAGACAATAGGACCCAAGGAATCATGGAGAAAAGCCAGTGGGATTTGAAAAAAAATCCGTATCCAGAGAAGGAGACTGACAAGGCTTGATGACTTTGTGGAAATTTATCAAAAAATGCACGATGCCCTCCTGCTTGAATATGCAGACATGAAAAAATCAAGACAAAAGGTATGAATAACTTCCTAATAATGAAAAATGTGTTTCATACAACTAGAACAAGAAACTAAGAAAAAGTGAAAAC
This sequence comes from Rhamphochromis sp. 'chilingali', assembly GCF_963969265.1. Classification (NCBI taxonomy): domain Eukaryota; kingdom Metazoa; phylum Chordata; class Actinopteri; order Cichliformes; family Cichlidae; genus Rhamphochromis; species Rhamphochromis sp. 'chilingali'. The sequence continues at coordinate 21,110,912 of NC_137937.1, forward strand.
ATTTGCCTATGACTATAGAATTAAGAGATGATAAAATAAGTAAGCACTAAAAGTATGTATGTGTAATCAACAGTCTTTTCGCGTGGAAATGGAGAAATGGAAAGACAAACGCATTAAATGAAAAGGTGTGTGCGTGTCACCGTTAGTGACAGAACTGCCAGTGAAGAAAAAGAAAACTGAGGTAAGTCATCATGTTCCCATTATTTTCAATAATTAAACCTTGTGATGTCCTCCCGATTGCCATACTCCTTTTGTCCTCTGGGGTAAAGCGTCTGCTTTGACTATTTATAAAGCATGAATTATAAATTATCATCCGTCTCCATGTTTCAATGTTTAATCAAACTGTATTACAACTGATTACCTGAAATCTTTATGTGTTTTGACATTGTATTACACCTAGGCATGGGCCTTAGTGAACCCCCACTTTAATGCCAAAAAATGCATGTCCATAGGTGACATAAGTGCAGGAGGAAGCTCAGGTTTTTTGCTTTTTGCTGGTCACACCATGTACAGCTTCGTTTTCAGCAGTTGTAGGCCAAGGGCATTTGAATTAAACAAGCTTTCAAGGCTGATTATTGTCTTTTGGAGACCTACTGTATTAAGCACAGCTCGCGTGCCCTGACTGCAGGCAAGCAAGTTTGCAATCATACATTAGCATGTTCTCTGTACAGCTGGACCGGGCATCACATACTGCCCGTGTTTTTATCTCATAGTTCCTCTGTCCAACATTACATCCCAAGTAAACAGAGTCCTTTAAGGGGACTAGGCACTCATACACAGTCATATCAGTTCCTGTGTGGTACACCAACAGCAGGACAGATGCTCACTCGTTACATACGTCTCACATCAGAACAAGTTTGTCTCATTCATGACCATATTCTTTTGTATATTATATTCTATTATATAAAGTCATTCAAAAATGTTATCTGTTAACAGGTAAAAGGGAAGAAGACTGTTCAAACCTTTAAACAGGAACAGCACCAACAATATGATGCTCATCAAAACCAGGTATTGTTAGAGATGTTTTTAATGTCTACATTTATCTTTTGTGTGTTATTGTCATAAATGACTCTGAAAATTGACATGTGTCTATCTTTGTAGGATGAGCGCCAGGAACAAATAGCCGTTTGCCAAAAAATAGCAACATACATGGCTAATAAAGCATCGGTCACAGTATGGAAAGGAGATTTATGTGCCTTCAAAGTGGATGCAATTGTTAATGCAGCTAATGAAAGTCTCTCTCACATGGGTGGACTTGCAAAGGCACTGTCTGCTACTGGAGGACGCACTATCCAAGCAGAGAGTGATCTCTTCATTGCCAAAAATGGCAAATTACAGGCTGGACAAGTTGCAGTTACCACAGCAGGCAAACTACCTTGCATGAAGCTGATTCATTTGGTAGGCCCGTGTCTGCAGAATGACCCCACAGTGCACATGATAACCCATGCAAAGAACCTTTTAAAAAAAGGTATTTTGAACGTCATGACATGTGCAGAAGAGCACAAATTTTCCTCTGTTGCCATTCCAGCAGTGAGCTCTGGAATATTCAACTTTCCAGTCTCAATTTGTGCTGATGTTGTAGTCACCACAATCAAAAAGTACATTGAACATAAGAACCCCACAAGTCCTCCATTTGAAATACACCTGGTAAACAACGATGATCCAACCGTGAAGGAAATGGAAAGGGCCTTCAAAGAGATCCTTTTGGAGCCACTCTCTGATGTCAGGAGGACAGTGAGTACACCCAATTTTTCCTTAATAAAAAAATTACTTAAAATGATCACAGCAGTAACAAATATTTTCTTTTAAATTCAACCCACAAATCAAGGGGCCAGAGGATTCTCCAGCTACACTGGAAAGGACAGAGCACCTTGAGAGAAACACAACCGGTCCGACAAAGGACACAGCATCACAGGTGATGTTTCACAAACAAACTCTAATTCATTAACTATGTCATCTGTTTGAAAAACCAAGTTTGTTTGTACATATTTTTGTAATTATGTATTAGATTTTATTATATGTATGTGTAGATGAATGAAAAATAACAGACCACAGAAAAATTACAAATGTCAGTACAATAATAAATGTAACTTTTACATGTTACTGGCCTTAATATTATAAAAACAACAGTAACTGACTCAATTTTTAATTTCTTAATGTAGTTTAACATCTCAAATAAATTACATTAAAATCTATGTCAAATTTGGAGATGTTTTCATGTTGTTGCATTAGGTACATAAAATAATTTTAAAAATTAGATTTAAAACTGTTGTAATTGATTAAAATGAATGTTCTCATAAGAAGAATTATTTGAATTTAGTTACTGTTGTCTTGTTGAAACACAGGTCGCATATTTGTGGAAACAACAGGAAACGGAAGTTGTTGTTTCTGTGGTCCCATCTCAGATTAGAGGTAACAACTTTGTCATACGTCACAGTGAGTTCCTGACCCTTAGACCACACAGCTGGCTTGTTGGAGAGGTATGTAATCCAGTTATTTAAAATAAAAAGAAAAGTACTGCATAAGGTTAACGTTAAAGCTGGGGCAGAACATTAGTTGTTCCCTACACATTCAGTAAGTACTGCTTTAGATCGACATTCCAGGCATATCCTCATGACTGAATACTGAGTATACGTAAGTAAAAAAAAACTTTATTAAAGATTGTATTCCAAAAATTTATCATGTTTACAAAGTAATAAAAGGTTATTTATTATACTCCTCAGGTCATTGAAAGTCTCCTGCACCACTGGGCCATTCGGCTAAATCAGGGGAATAATATCTACATTATGAACCACTACACGAGCGGTGTGATCCTCTATGGAGAGAGAACTAATCAGGAGACAAAGCTTGTCCAAGGTAAAAAAATTTTTTATATATTCTAGAATACATTTTTTTAAAGTTAATTAATGTCTCGAAATGGAAAAAGTATTGTTGCAAATTTGTAATTAATTTCTAATATGTCACAGGTGAACTTTGACAACTACAGAGCCATTTTATCCTTTGTGAACATTGGAAATATACATTGGAAGTTTCTGGTTAGTACGAGCAGCATTTCTGTGAAAACAGTTTGTTTCAATAACACATTATTGATAATTTATGTACTTTTTATATTTATATATCTATCGCAGTACATAAATGCAGATGACAGCTGTCTGTATTTGGTCGATCCTTCAAGAAACTCTTTGGAGCAGGAAGAGTCTGACCGTGCAGCCAAAAGATTCCGGTAAATATGCGTTATTACATTTATATAATAACATGAAATATTAGAAAAGTGACAGGAGGACTTAGGAGGTCTTTTTCTAAAGGTGAACGTATGGTTGTAGATTAAAGTTTTATAAAATCTGTGGTTATCAGTTCCTTAAAGAATTTTAAAAAATAATTCAAAATTACTCACGTATGTAATTTTAAATAATAAAAAAAAAACACTGACAGTGTCTAAGCAGTGATACATTTGAGACAGTTAACATTTGTAGATTTAAAAGAACATGTTAATAATTTTGATACTTCATCTAACATAATCTAGAGCACAGGGCTTTCTGACAGACCATTAAAAACAGTGATATGTACTATATGTGTCTTTTTCTGTGTGACTTTTATCTTTCATTATTATATAAATGTGATGTATGTTATGTTCACAAAGTGAATACTTCAAAATGAGGAGGACATGCTACAACAAAACAGACTGGGTGAATGTGAGACTTCGAGGAGGAGTACTGACACATCCATTTCAACGGGATGGTTCTAGCTGTGGAGTAATGGTCATCATGGTATGGTACCATATTAACTCAATCATATTTTTCTGTAAAATTAGATAAGAAGATGGGGTGGGGGAAGTTAAAATAATCTTAAAAGGTTAAATTGTGTAAACAGGAAGTGTAACATTTGCAGATGTTTTCAATTAAATTTTTTTTATTTTTTATTTCAGATGGCCAAAGAAGTAATGGAAGCATTCCCAAATAAACCAGAAATGACATTTTTGACGACAAAAAAAGAGATGGCCCAGGCACGAAGGACATTTGCACAGACAATACTTGAGGCCTCCGGTGTGTAATATCTTCTTCAAATGGACATATTTATTTGTGTCAAACTGATGAACACTAACATATATATATATGTTATGTCTTAGTATTTGACAGTGACAACAACTGTGCCATGTGTGCAACAGCGAAACCACCTAATCCAGGACCCTCCATCACTGACTGGGTATAGTATTTTTAAAAATAGTTTTATGTTATCTACAACAAAGTATTTGACTCTGTGTCTTAAAGATTGTAATTGATTAAAACATAGAATTATTTACGTAATGTGTTTATGAAAGTTCATATGTTTTTGTTTACAGATCCAGTGTGATAACTGCAACCGCTGGTTCCATTCTGAATGCCTGGACATGACAAATGAACAGCTCAGCAGTGCTCAGAAGACAGAGTGGAAGTGTGTGCTTTGTGTAACCTAATTCCACATGCAGTGAAAGCTACTTGAATAATCTGCTTATAGTTGTTATTGTTGTTTTGAGGAACACATGTGTAAAACACAATGTGTATAACATTCTTGCTTTGTGCACGTACTTTAAGTATTTCCTTTTTGATTTTTTGGGTTGATTTGTGTGATGACAGATAATGAATAACAATATATCTAAACTGTGTAGTAGTAATATGAGAAATCAGTAATCTGAGAAATGTAATTTCTCACCCTGACCGGTTGAGGCAGATGGCCGCCCCTCCCTGAGCCTGGTTCTGCCGGAGGTTTCTTCCTGTTAAAAGGGAGTTTTTCCTTCCCACTGTTGCTCATAGGGGGTCATATGATTGTTGGGTTTTTCTCTGTATGTATTATTGTAAGGTTTAACTTATTATGTAAGTGCCTTAAGGTGACTATTGTTGTGATTAAGCACTGAATAAATAATGTCTAAAACTAAAGTTGCTACTTGAGGTGGTGTGTGAATGACATTTTGAAAAATTTAAATTGTGTGTGGAAAGAAATTTCTTGTAGCAAATAATTCAATGAACTCATTTTGTTCGGTAATGGATTAGGATTTAATTTGATCAGAAATCCATACAGTAATTTTTGCTGTGGATGACAGGGTGCAGAGTGGGGGTCACCCAGAGTCATAATTCAGTGAAATATCTGTGTCACCTCTTACAGTTTTCCTGTAATCTGAGCTCAAAGATGAGAATATATAGAGTACAGTAGAGTAAATTGTGCAAAGTTTACTATGAATTTTCTCAAAAACCGTACAGTAATTTTGGCTGTGGATCACAGGGTGAAGAGTGGAGATGGCCTAGATTCAGAATCCAGTGAAATATCTGCGTCACCTCTTACAGTTTTCCTGTAATCTGAGCTCAAAGATGAGAATATATAGAGTACAGTAAAGCAAGATGGGAAGATTTTACTATCAATTTTCTCAAAAACCGTACAGTAATTTTTGCTGTGGATCACAGGGTGAAGAGTGGGGGTCACCCAGAGTCATAATCCAGTGAAATATCTGCGTCACCTCTTACAGTTTTCCTGTAATCTGAGCTCAAAGATGAGAATATTAAAAGTACAGTAGAGTAAATTGTGCAAAGTTTACTATGAATTTTCTCAAAAACCGTACAGTAATTTTGGCTGTGGATCACAGGGTGAAGAGTGGAGATGGCCTAGATTCAGAATCCAGTGAAATATCTGTGTCACCTCTTACAGTTTTCCTATAATCTGAGCTCAAAGATGAGAATATGTAGAGTACAGTAAAGCAAAATGGGGAGATTTTACTATCAATTTTCTCAAAAACCGTACAGTAATATTGGCTGTGGATGACAGGGTACAGAGTCGAGATGGCCTAGATTCAGAATCCAGTGAAATATCTGCGTCACCTCTTATAGTTTTTCTGTAATCTGAGCTCAAAGATGAGAATATATAGAGTACAGTAGAGTAAATTGTGCAAAGTTTACTATCAATTTTCTCAAAAACCGTACAGTAATTTTGGCTGTGGATCACAGGGGGAAAAGTGGAGATAAACCAAAACTGGGAGTGGATTGTGAAGTAATGTAGTGTCAGGACAGAAAACACTGCGTTTCTAAGCCAGTCGGCACCGATACCGTAATATGCGTAAGAGTAGTGCAACAACATTTTAGGTGCGGCTGGCGGTGCGGCTAGCTTGACTGTGACTTCGTAAGTGAGGGCTCACTTGACCGCAGTCCAACACGTCAGGTAACCCATGAATCGAGTGAAATTATTCTGTTTGCCCTCTAAGACCAACCTGCAATTGTTTTGTTGTGAAGTAGCCTGTCAGAAACTGCACATGACAAACTTTGCCAGCTTGCCCCCTCCATCCATCCATATGGATAAACAAAAAAACGACACATTTAAAATGTAACCTAAACCATTTAGGCAACCCCACTCTCCATCAATTCCGACCTTTTTGCATACACTATTGAAAATATCACGTTATGCTATAGGCTACATGCCGTTAGGCAGAGGGCTCTTTTGAGCCCATTTTTCGTTACAAATTTTAGGATGATCTCACGGAAATCTGTGAATAAATACAAAGTTTTCAAACTGAAGTCAGTGACGGGAAGACATCACACTTTTTAGAGATGGAACTGCAGAAAAACCTAAAACCTTGCCATGATTATGAATAATAGAATTATGGACGTTTCTCCGTTTTTGTGGATTAGCCTTTCCATAACTAACGTCAACTACTGTCCTACTTTGGTAAGATTGAAATTAATGTCTTTGACTGTCTTTAGTAGGTGTCTCCTGTGAGAAAGTTAGAACATCGTCCAACTGTCTAAAGATGCAGTCTTTAGCCTAACTGGTTGTTACTGACTCAGCGATGCTTGCAGACATTTACGCACTGTGTTGTGACCTGATTGTGACAGAACAGTGACGTTGTTATTGGTAGTTTGAAGGGTACGGTGTTGGGGGTGGTGCATGTTAAAAGTTTTGAGAAGCACTGGTTAGACATGTTAATTTTTTTTGGTGTAACATATTGGCAACATTAACACATTAATTTGCTAAAGGAAAAATAGGCAGTTCCCAATTGCCTGTGAAAACGACCATTCTGCCCTGTTCTTGTAATGACCACAGTCAGTCTTATTCGTTCTCATACATTTTGGTCTATTTATTTACTAATTTCAGCAAGCATAATGCCTAGGAAAGAGAAGCTGAGAAAGGAGAAAGAAAGGGATCTACAACAGGCAGCCCAGGGAAGCAGTTCTCTGCTCTCCTGGATGAAAGCAAAGGAAAATGAAGATGAAAGGTCAGAGTCAAGGGCAGAGTCAGGTTCTATTTTAATGTTTTAATGTGCTCTCTGAAGACCACAATGAGGAAGAACAGATCGATCACATAATGTCAAAGTTAGCAGCTTTACAATACCCAACAGATCCAACACACATCCATACATTTAAAATAAAGCGCAATGACAGATACGTTTCAATGTGCTGCAATGTGGGCCCATGTCAGCCTGATATACCTTACTCAAAAACTGAGGGGAGATCATTCCAGAAACAGTGGTTTTCTGCTAATGTGTGGCTGGAATACACACTAAAACAATGCTAATTCAATGCATTGTTTTAGTTGTCGGCTTTTCCTCTCGGATGAAAAATATAAAAGCAGAACAGCCTGGACAACTGATGGCATCAGAAAGTGGAGTACTGCTCTTGAAAAAATCAAACAACACTCCAGCGCAGAGATGCACATGACAAGCATGGTTAGATGGATCAATTTCCAGAAAAAGGCCCTTCAGTCTGCATTTGATGTTTCAGACGTAAAAGGGGTGGAAGTTAGAGAGCGAGAGAGGCAGACAAACAAAGAAATCCTGACAAGATTAATTGACCTAACAGTGTATCTTGCACGTCAGGGACAAGCATTCCGAGGTCATGATGAGAGTGAGTCCAGTGATAACCGTGGCAATTTTCGTGAATTAGTCAATGTATTTTCCCGCTACGATAGTGTGCTGAAAATGCATTTGGAAAAAATTGCCACAGTTAAAGCCACCAAGATAAGGCCCCAGGTGTCACTGCTTTCCAACAGAAGTCAAAATGACATCATTGCAGCACTAGGAACTTACATCAGGAAGGAGATACAACGTGAAATAAAAGAGGCTGAAATGTATTCCATTCTACTTGATGAAACCTCTGACGTTTCACACAAAGAGCAAGTGTCATTTGTTGTGCGATATTTTCATCATATGCAAATAAAGGAGAGATTCATCGAAGTGTGCAATGTTGATACAACTACAGGCCAGGAGCTGGAGAATACAGTGTTCTTGCTTCTGCAAAAGAATGGCCTAGAGATGAAGAACATGTATGGTCAAAGCTATGATGGAGCAGCCAACATGAGTGGCACGTATAAAGGTCTCCAAGCTAGAATCCGTGCACACAATGAGAAGGCCCTCTATGTGCACTGCAAAGCCCATTGCCTCAATTTGGTACTAGTGGAGGCATCAAAGTCCAGCAAGCATTTTGTGACATTTTTCAACTTGGTGGAGAAATTGTATGCCTTTTGCTCAGGCTCCCCAAAGCGTCATGCTGCCTTGGTCAAATTTCAGGAGTCTCTCTTTCCTGGACAACTTTCCTGGAGCTCCAGCAGCTGTCAGATACTCGATGGGCTTGCAGGGAAAAAGCACTGAAGGCACTTCAGAGAAATTTGAAAGCCATTTTGATGCTCCTTGATGACATCAGTGACAGTGACCCACCTAACCTGGCCCAAGGTGATGCTCAGATGTACAGAAATGCCATTAATTTTATGTTCATTCTCTGCATGGAAATCACCACACCAGTATTCAAAGTCACTGCTTTGGCATCAGATTCTCTGCAGGAAGAAGGGTTGGACCATTCCACTGCCTACAAGGTAATTGATGGTGTGCTTCACACATTGCAAACCATGAGGTCTGAGGAGAAATTTGGAGAGATATTTAGATGTGCATCAGAGAAGGCAGAGAGTTTCAACATTCCAGTACCTACCGTGGTGCCTGGTCAGGAGAGAAAGCGGAAAGTTCCAGTGCGTTTCCAACACAGCACCACAGTGTCTCAAGTAGGTGCTCAGTTTGAGTCAGTGGAGGCATATTTCAGGAGTGGTGTATATTTCACCTTTCTGGACATCATGACTGGGGAACTGAACAGGAAGTTCAAAGGGGACAATACTGGAAGCCCAACGGCCAGAATCATTCAGTCCTTCCAGCCCTTAACTGTGCATGCTAACTGGGTAGGCCCACCAAACCCAGAAGCCATTGAAGCTGTCCACATCCTCTGTGAATTCTATGGAGAAGATGAGGACCAGCTCAAAACAGAATTAAAGGTCTTCCACTCCAGCTTTAGTTCAAAAGACCTCAGAGAAATATTTCTGATACTGAGGGAAAACAATGGCCAGCTGATCTTTCCTGCCTTTGTCAAAATGATTCAGATCTACGCAACACTACCAGTGACAACTGCGACAGTTGAAAGATCCTTTTCAAAGCTAAAAATAATCAAAAATAAACTAAGAAGTTTGTGTGGAGAAGAAAGGTTGTCTGATCTCCTCTTGTTAGGAGATCAGACAGGGCGACCGTGGCTCAGGGGGTTGGGAATCGCATCTGTAACCGGAAGGTCGCCGGTTCGATCCTCTCTGTCCTGGTCATTGTGTCCTTGGGCAAGACACTTTACCCTACTTGCCTACTGGTGTTGGCCAGAGGGGCCGATGGCGCGATATGGCAGCCTCGCTTCTGTCAGTCTGCCCCAGGGCAGCTGTGGCTACAACCGTAGCTTGCCTCCACCAGTGTGTGAATGCGAGAGTGAATGAATAGTGGTATTGTAAAGCGCTTTGGGTGCCTTGAAAAGCGCTATATAAATCCAATCCATTATTATTGGCCATTGAGAAAGATGTGGAGATCAATTACAACGAGGTCATCAACATCTACAAAGACATGGCACCAAGAAGGATGCTTCTTTAGAGCAGTACACTCCATTTAATGGACACTTGAGAATATGTATGTATATAGTTTAGAGTTGGATACAGATTTTATCTTTTTGTGGTGTGATTTTTGATTTTTAGAGAATGTTTTGAAATAAAAGTCAAATTGCATTTAACCTGTGCGATTTTTTTATTATAAAAAGAAAAGGTTTTCCACATATGCAAAAAGTGCCCTTTTTTCCCCCTGGAGCACTTGCCCCCCAAAATGTCTGTGCACGCCACTGCATCATATATTGTAGAGTATGGGCCAAATTTACTAAGAAAGCTAGTGGAGTCGTCTGCGTGTGATGGGAAGGTGTGACGCTCACTAATATCTGCTGATTAGAGGCAACGAGCTAATTTTCGAACGCAGAAGCACGTGCTGTCCGTGGTCCTGAAACGTGACAACAACGTGAAAAATCAATGCCATTACGTTGAGTGTTTAATATGTTTAAGGCGTTTTTGCGTAAAGAAATGGTGCTTTGCAACACTATGGGACGGTAAGAATTTCTGACAGGCGTTCAAGAAAATTAAAGAAGTGACTTTTGTTAGTGTTTCAGGTTATCTTTGATTTCCGCAGCAATCAGCATGCTGTTTGTCAGCAAGTGATGTGTTTTGATGGAGTCCATTTAAAAATGCATTATCAGGTTTAGTGAAACACTCTCCCTTTTAATAGCCTATACATGCATCGAGACCTATGTAACCATCTTTGTTTAGTTTGAGTTTAATGCTGGCGCCCTCATACCCTGTGCTGATGAAATCAAACAAGTTTTTCTACAAAGGCACACGAACACAGGATAGTTTATTTATTTTATAATTATCTTTAATTTTGATTTTTTTTTTTGATTGTTTGTTTGTTTTACTTTATTGTAGACACGCTGAATACAAACTACCGGATTACGCTAACTGGACAGGAAACTTAAACTTAAATCTCGTAAACTGGGAATTTCTTGGCCATTTAGCGAGATTACACCAGTGCAAATCTCTCAGTACATGTAAACAGAAAACTAAGAAAACCTACAATATACATATTTAAAATAAAAACAAACCTCACGAACATGACGAATGTAAGTACCCCCACCGCCCAAAAAAACCCCAAATCCCCCAAAAAACGCTAAGCACCGAGGTTGAAATGCGTATGAAAATTTCACTGTGTGAAAAATAAATAAAGAACTAGAAAGTGCATTTTCTGAAGAAACTGCAGTGTGAATGCTTGAATCTGAATGTATGCATTGAAATGAAATAATTACTGAATTTATTAAGTTAAAAATTTTGAATGAGATAAAAAAAAAAAACCCCGAATTTAACCTGAAAACAAAAGTGCTGAACTGCTAAAAGCTGAAGGTTACACAGAAGAAGAAGTTGGAAAAAAGCTGAAAATGTTTTAATTGTAAATTAGAAAAACCTAAGAAATGAGAAAAGAACATTTAGAGTCAGAAAACATCTGAAAGAATATTAAAAGGTCATATTCTTTGAATCACTGAATGACTAAAATGTGATCCCTCCACTTGGACCCACACAGTTTAAAAAGTTTACATCTCTGAGCTTTGAAAGACAAGATGTTGGAAAAAGAACAACGATGGCGATGTTTTGAGGGTAAAATGATGGCTTTAACACTGTGGACACAGCAGCAGTTGAAAGAGAAGTGTTTAAGATTAATTTTGGCAGAGTGGCAGAGAGAGCTCGTTAAGCTGGCAGGTGTGAGCCTGGTTGCTATAGTGACCGCACCCAATGGCTCCATACACACGGACACAGACATGCACCTCACTTTTGCTGCTTAAAATAAACAGAAAAGTCAGGCCGAAACAAATCGTTCCCAAATGAAAAGTAAAAGTCGTATTGACAAAATTCTTTCACTGTGAGCGACAGCAATGTCTAGTCTACCAAATTCTCAGTTTTCATGTCTGTGGAGTTTATTATATGGACGTGGTGACAGTGGAAAGACACCATGCTCTTCTGATTTTCAAACGAACCTTCTGAGCCATTTTAACATTAGAGTCTATGGAAGAGTTGGAGGGAGGAGGCTGTGCATTGGTGACATTTATGAAAGAACCATAACACCTAGTACAATAGTAAACACATTGGATGAAAGAGGACAGCCATGGCTACGTTTTGAGGGTAAAATCATACCTGTAGAGCAAACGCTGCGGACACAGCAGCAGTTTTAAAAAAGATTTTAAGATTATTTTTTTTGCTCCTCTCACTCTAGCAGTTGAGCTGCCTCACTCTAGCCCCAACATTCCGTCCCATACACACCCATTATAAACTCTGAAACGGGTGAAAAAACATCATGAAACTTAAACTGGAACTGAAGAAAAAGTATAATAGATATTGAAAAGATAAATACAAGTTGAATAGTTGAATGTCTTGTCTTCGTTTTAAAGTTTGAATGGTGGCTCTATGTGAACGTATGTTGAAGTAGTAAGAGTTTAAAAATGAGTAAGTTGAATGAGAATTTGAAGGGTCTCCCCATTGAAATACATGGGAAATTTTTGTTGAATAAAGTTGAATAAAATTAAAAATATAAATGTTAAAAATGAGAAAAATACAAGCAATCATGTCCAAAAGAATAGGAATCTAATGGTGTTTGAATGGTTTTTCTAAGTTGAACGGTTTTGAAGGAGTAGGCTTTCAAAAAACGTACGGAATAGATAATAATAAAATGGAATAATAAAGATTAGAAGAACAATACTGTGAATGCTTTTCAAGCATTCACACTAATAAATAAATAAATAAACAAACACTCGCGTTGTCACATGAGAATGTACATTTATATACTCATTTAATATTTTTTAAAAATATTTGTAATAACTAAATATAACTGCATTTATAAGTAGTCACCACCTCAAACTGTGCTGTCAGTTTACACAAACCTCGTTGTTTATGCTAAGCAAAATATTGAAATGCTTTTATTGCGAAAGTACACAACGTGAGCCGGAAGTGGTTTTCGTTGCTAACGCTACTGTTTGTAGCATGTGTAAAATAGGTACATGTGTTTTGAGCCGGTAATAGTCGTTTTTGGTTTTTTCCCTGACCCGAATTAAACGGACGTTGACCATTAATTCAACATTATAGCGGTGTTAGCATCCACACCGCTATAACATTAGCTCTCCTGTGGTTACTGATGAACGCTCCTCGAGCTTACCTCACGTGGGGCTTCCAGCTAACGTCTGTCTTAACTTGATGCAAACTTTCATAACAGGTTCTGTAACTCATTTACCCACCGAATGACCTGCGGGTTAATGTGATTTTCCGGTATAGTTGTACTACCTGTCGGGATGTCTGCGCCTTGTCGGTACGCTCTGTTCAGCATATATAATCAGCGAGCAGGTTTCACACAGGTCAGAAGATTGACATGCATCCAGTGGAAGAGCTCTGACTCCCTGATGAGAGGTGGATACACAGCCGTACTGAGAGCTATGGCAAATAAGAGAGGAAGCCTCACTTTATTTTCTTCGAGGTGTCTGTCAGGTTCAGCTGCGGATGCAAAAGCTCGGGTGAGGAGAGTTTCTATCGAGGGCAACATCGGTAAGAGTTTACAGATTGTCCCAGTTAGACGAATCTCCTGTTGTATGTCTCTGTGCTGATCTCCTGCATTACCTGCTTTTTAATAACAGCTGTTGGAAAATCGACCTTTGCGAAACTCCTGCAGTCAGCTTGTGCAGACTGGGAGGTGGTGGCAGAACCTGTCAGCAAGTGGCAGAACATTGAAAGTGAGACCTCAAAGGTGGGTATATTCACATCTTCATCTTTTTTGTTACACAAATTAAAGGAAGGCAGGATAATGCAGCTTACATTTGTCTGCTCGTGTCTTTGACAGGGCCAAGGTGTGCCCCCACAGACCACAGTCAGCAACCTGCTGCAGATGATGTACCAGGACCCTCAGCGCTGGTCATACACGTTCCAGACGTATTCCTGCATGAGCCGGCTCAGAACACAGCTGCAGCCTCCACCTGCACGCCTCCTCCAGTCAAAGGGAACACCTGTCCAGGTGTATGAGCGTTCAGTCTACAGCGATAGGTGAGTGAGTCACATTTACCAGAAGTATTTTCAACAAAATAAGCAAAATTTTGACAAGGATATAATGAAAATTAATTCTCCTGTATTATGTTTTCTCAGATATATCTTTGCTCTGAACATGTTTGAGCTGGGATGTATCAACACTACAGAATGGGCTGTCTACCAGGACTGGCATTCCCTCCTGGTGGAGCAGTTTGGACACCAGGTGGAGCTAGAGGGCATAATTTACCTCAGCGCCCCACCAGAGGTATGGCACATGAAATTCAGTATTTTGTGCTCTGAGTGGAAGGTAATTTAGTGTCACACAAACAGTTTTGCATGTCTTTTAGAAATGCATGGAGCGCCTGCAGCGTCGGGGAAGAGCAGAAGAGGAGGGCGTGAAGCTGGATTATCTGGATAAGTTGCACTCTCAACATGAGAGGTGGCTGGTTGAGAAAACGACCGAGTGAGTGAGAATAAGATTACACAGCTCTGATTATCTTTTGACTTTTTCCAGTGCTGTTGGCTGTTTTGGGGTGATACTTTAAGGTATATTTGGTCTTATAAGCCTTTTTACAGGGGGTCTCAACCCTGCAAATACCGGGGGTCAACTGTACAATGAAGAAGGGCCTGGGGCTTGGTGACATAATTTAAGGTTTAACCCCAGATTTTCTGGATTATGTGATTTATTGCCATTGTAATTTATGGCGCACGCCTAACCAGAGGGGTGTACTACGAAAGAAGTTCAACAAAGCCAGGCTGTTTCAGGCATCATGTGATTCCTCTTCCACACAGAAAAAGCCCTATAAGTGGCACTTACTCCAATCACGGATGTTATCAGATGATATTCATAAAATAGTGTTACAAAAATAACAGTAAAATGTGACAAATAAGACAAGACTTTAATGCTGCAGAAAATCGTTAATCTGGTGAATTAACACAGTGTTAAGAATTTTTTATTTTTTAATATGAGTTAATAGATATATTTTAATGCTGAGGGCACTCTTGTTTTTAAGGTGATCATTCAGTTTTTTAAATATAATAATAATTATAATATAATGCCAAATCACAACAGTCGTCTTGAGGCACTTTGTATTGTAAGGTAAAGACCCTACAATAATAGAGAGAAAATTTCAACAATCAGACTATGAGCAGGCACTTGGTGATGGTGGAAAGAAAAAACTTCCTTTTAACAGGAAGAAATCTCTGGCACAACCAGGCTCAGGGAAGCACGGTCATCTCCCACAAGAGGTGAGGGGAGAAAAATGGAACAAAAGACACATTAGAGCTCTGGAACATAAGGTGAAGTTAATTTGGTCTATTAAATAAACATGTCCTGCGTTCTATTAGCTGCAAAAGTAAATTAGAGTCAAGCGTAAAGACCTTTATACATTTTCTGCATGACCAACAGAATACTTGCATCCAGTTACCAGTTGTCATGCACAGTTAGCTCCACCTTGTTACTAAGGTAAAACATGTTCCCCCAGCACTCTGCATTGCACTCAAAGCTGTAAAGAAACAAATAAGTGAAAATTGTGGCACTTCCAGGTGATTTTAATGAGAAACTCTGAATGTGGTATGTGCTCAGTGTAGGTTAGCATGGCGATGTAGCCAGGTAAAAAGAGACTCGCCTTTGTGATACTGAGAACTCTGACTTTAAGCTGGAGATAGCCCGCTATCCCGTTAGTCTCCCTCTCCATTATGCTTACAAGTAAAAAAGAGAAGCTACACAAAGTAGTGATATCTAGCTGGTCTAAACTTTCTGGTGGTGGCACAGTGCTTGTGTTCAGGTTCCTTGCAGCTGTTTGCTGTGAACAGCTGACGGTGCAGCAGTGTGTGGTCTGCTGTTAATGTCATAATAATACAGCTTTGTTCTCTCCTTTCAGAATCCATTTTGAGAAGCTGAAGCAGATACCCGTCTTAAAACTTGATGCCAGCGTGGAATTTAAGAGTGACCCAGAGGTGCAGGAACAGTTTATCACAAAGGTGTGCTTGAATACCTACTGAATGGCATTTATTCCTAAAAGGTGCTGTGCCAGAGTTAACCACACGAGGGCACTGCTCTGATGTTGCGAATCACAATCTTCCACCCTGGGGTGGGGCATGTGAGGGTGTTTGAGCCAGTCAGCTGACATGTTTTTGTATGGATGATGTTTCTGATATGCTGTGATCCTAGTATGCCTGTTTGTCCACAGGTGAAGAACTTCTTTGATGCTTTATGAGAGGAGCCATCAGCAGCAGCACAGTGGGAAACAGATGAAACCAGTCAGACCAGTCAGACCTCCATATAAAGTCTTTATATAAATTAATACACAGACCTCTTTTTGATGAGCTTCCGGACCATATAATGTGAAACCCTGACATTTTTTTTGGATATGAATGTGTTACTTTAAAACCTTGTACTATTGGTTACTTTTGAAACACACTTTGCAGTTATGAACGTTACCTCTTAAACTGTAGTTTACTGTTTATGTCTTTGGAGCTGTCTCTCTGAGTCAGCACATTTTTACAGCTTCTATAAATTATAAACTAATCCGTACTAGAACTGAAATCACACAGTGTGTGTCTGTGTACTATTTTATAAACATATTTATAATCCTAACTCGTTGGAAGCAATTAAGACAAATGTTTCTTGCAGCTTGTTAATAAATAAAACATGTTTTTACATTTCAACATTGAGTTGTCATTTTATATTAGTCATTTTATTCTTATAAACTTTATTTGCATTAAGGAAATAGAAAGGTGCGAGTTGCTGTGCAAGATTTTAATTGTTTTTAAATTGATTTCTGAAAGAACAGTTCATTTGATGGGACAATGACCTTGGATAAATGCTTTCTTCTTCTGTTTTTTCTGGCCCTCTGATGTGCTCTGATGATCAGAGGGGCTGTTCGGATGCCTGGAGTGGCCAGGGGTCATCAAAGGGCAGCTGGCGGCTATAAAAGGCCTGCCTGGAGCTCCGTCTGCTCAGAGCATCATTTGAGCCTGAGAGCAGCTGGAGTAAAGGAGGAGATCTCTGCTTCTCTCTCTTCTCATTCCGGTGTTCACTTTGTGAGTTTCAGCTGAAATGGAAGTCCTCATAGTCTTCATCTGTGCTTTTGGAGTGGTTTCTTCTGCCCGGGGCCACAGATATCACACGGGACTCGAGAGCAGTTTGGCATTCAGAAATCTGTCAACCGATCATCGCAGAGGATACCCTCTGTACATGATCCAGCTGTATCGCTCCTTCAGAAGTGCTGATTCCTCCTCATCTGTAGCTGTCAGCGATGTTACTGCACAAAGCGACAGCCTGTCAGTGCACAGTTTTGATTCTGTCAAAAGCCTGATGGCCAGAGGTGAGTAAACAGCTGAATTATGTTTTTCATGTTGCTCATTGGTTGTTAAATTTGCTATTTAATGTATGAGTTGGTTTCTCTGTGCACTGAATCCTCCAGGAGCTCATTGACTGGTCGATTGTCTGTGCTATCAGACCCTCCCTTTTACGACCCAGCAAGTGTCAAAGTGCTTATTCGAACTTTAAAGGCTTGCCCTGTTTTATGTGGGGAGGTTGTATATTAGCCCTCAGACGTCCTTGCACAGGGGGGTCCAATACACATCCTGTCCTGTTCACCCTCTCACTCCAGTGTTTTGACATTTGTCCACAGATCTGGTTTGTCCAGATTCATCCCAGACTGCAGTGTGTCAATCTGAAGTCTCACTTGCGTGTCTCATTTTCAGGCTGCCATCAAGAGGGCGAAAAGTGGACCGTCACATTTGACATGTCATCCATCTCTACCAGTGAGCTTGTCCAGCTGGCAGAGCTGCAGATCAGACTACCAGCTTTCTCTGCCTCTGAGCATGCCACTGTGGATTTATATCACTCCCGGAAGCAGAGCTGTGACCTGGATGACACATCGTGCCAGGAGGAGCGTCTTTTCTTAGGGAGCTTTGGCACATCGCCCAGCAGCACAAAGTCCTCCTGGAAGGTGTTCAATGTGACCAGTCTTTTAAAATACTGGCTATACCAGGGAGACGAAGTGCAGAGCCGAGAGGCTTTGGGAGAGCCTGAGACTCAGTATGGGAGTGGTGCTGGGGATGGAGTGGAAAAAACCAGAAAGTCTCTGTTCACAACTTTAGGACTGAGGCAGAGAAAAATCCGCCATCCAACCACAAACCAGGTCATGATGGTGATCTTCTCCAAACATAAGGAGGGCCATGCAGCGTACAGTCTCATTCACACTGTGGAGAACTCCAAGTATGTGTCCATGGACAAAGAGGGCAGCGACATTCAAAGTCGGCGCCACAAAAGGAACAGAATGGAAAGGATGCGAGTAGCTGGTGTACTTGCACCTACTGTGGCTCCAGCACCATCAGCAGCAGCAGAGCAGGTCCAGAGACCGCTGTGCCGAAAGGTAGACATGTGGGTGGACTTTGACCACATCGGCTGGGATGAGTGGATTGTGCATCCGAAGCGCTACAACGCATATCGCTGTGAGGGAGAGTGCCCTACACCCCTGGACGAGTCTTTCAGTCCCACCAACCATGCATACATGCAGGTAAGCAGATTAAAGAGTTTCACTGAACTATTTCTAAACCTCAAAATAAAAAATCCTATAGTTGCTCATTTATTCATGTAAATTATTTCATTTTCAGAGCCTCTTGAAACATCACCACCCAGAAAGAGTGACCTGCCCGTCCTGCGTGCCAACGCGCCTCAGCCCCCTCTCCATGCTGTACTTTGAGAGCGATGATTTGACTCTGCGGCATCACGAGGACATGATTGTTGAGGATTGCGGGTGCCACTGAAGCCCCAACCCATCACCACCCCAGCTTACACCTAAACACACAAACCTGCTTTGTTTGTGGTCTATTAACTGAACATTAACCGACCATAAACTTTAACTCAGATGTTTTTTTAATTGCTTCGATGTATAAATGAATACTAAAATATCAATGTTATTGAGATGAAATGACTCAAAGTATATATATTGCATCCATACTGGGTGATAAACTAATGTTTTTCTATCTTTTGTGTTATTTATGCATTATCATGTAAATTCTGTACATAAAATATGAAACGTATATTAAATTTTTTTTATTTTGACGGAAGTGTGCTGTTTTATGTTGTTTTAAAATATTTTTCTTCACCCGTTCTTATATATTTTTATTTATAAGGTGAACATTTTTAACAAACCCTTTATTAAACATTAAAAAAGGCTCATACACAGTCACAAAGGTTTTTTTCCTAATTCAAAGTTAAATGAAAATGTATTTATTTAGTTAAAAATGAATCACGCCTAATTTATTTGTAAAAATTAAACAAATATATATCAGCACCACCAGTTTATCTGGTGTAAGCTTTAAATAGCATTTCATTTGTTGCCACTTCCATTAAATCTACCAGCAGTAGCTACACAGCTAAACGGGCACACTTTGTTCTTAATGTTCCTCGGATGACAGATCTGTTTGGGTTAACAAATAAAAGGCAGAATGTGCATCCACCTCTTAATCCGTTGCTAGCAGCCAGCAACTTAGTATATTGGCCTTTCTCACCTCCCCAATCCACATCTTGGTCCTGTTAAAGTGCACACATCATCAGAGGTCATTAGCGTCGTCCTCCCTGGCCGGGCACGCTGGGTGGAACAACACAAACCACACTGAAGGATGGACCGGTGGGTGAGAAAAGGCAGTAGTACTACTTGTTTATCCTGGTGAGGAGGGGGTTGGACAGCCAGGAAGCTAAGGTGACAAGGAGATCATTCATGGGAGGGAGTGGAAAGACTGCACCTGAAGGGTGACGCTACTGTGGAGGAAAGACAGGCCGGACTGGAAGTGATCAGCTGAAACTATTCAACCACACATCCACCCAAGACAAGACCAGACCGAGTAGTATTTCAGGATTTGTCCACGTGTTTTTCTTTTCTTTTCTTTCCTGTTTTTTTTTTTTGTTTTTTTTTTTTGCAGAGGTAAGTTTTGCAATCAGGACCTTTTGTTTGTACTCACTACAAATGAACCCGGAGCGCATCCATTTTTTAATCCACTCAATGATTTGAGCTTTATTTATATTTATTCTAATGATGATTCTCTACAGAGCCGCTTACACCACAGGCTGAAAGTAGAAACGCATTTGTGCAGTTCCGCACATGCAAGAGTATTCATAACGAAAGAGTGTTTCATTGCTACAGCACTGTGCAAAAGTCTTGCACCACCCCTTATTTCTTCATATTTGGCGAGGACAGTGGGAAACAGTTGCAGTGATTTTTGCATTAAGGCTACATGCAAACACACATACAAATCCAGCAGCAAAAAACTGAATTCTAACGAATTTGAAAGTCAATATTTGTTATGAGCACCTTTATTCTTTGACACAGCCCGAACCCTTTTTGGCAGCTTTCTTGTTATTTCTTTAGTCTTCAGGAATATCTCTCCAGGCTTCTTGAAAGACATTCAAAGCTCTTCTTTTATATTCTCTGTCGAGATCCCACACTGCTTCAGTTTTATTGAGGTCTGGGCTCTGTGGTCAGTCAGTGACTGATTGTGTATCACAGTGTGTTTCTCTATATGGCATTGATTTTACTCCATAATGTATCAAAAAAATCTGACAGGACTTTTCTGTGTTCAGAATGATTTGTTTTGATGAGATTTCCAACACCACACATAACTCCAAAACCCATGACAGAGCCTCCACCCTGTTTCACAGATGGCTGTAGACACTCAGTGTTGGACTCTCCTGTCCTCCTTTGTACACAGTGATGACGATTTGAACCAAGAAATCTGTATTTATCACTCTGTCACCCCTGTTGACACTGATCTTCAGTCCACTTCTTGTACCACAGCCTTTCCTCCACTTCCCTTCTTAAATAATGGCTTCTTCACAGCCGCCTTCCGCTGAGATCATTCCCGATGAGGCTTCAGTGGACGGTAGATGGATTAACTGCAGGGTCAGATACATCTCTGCGTCAGGTTTTTGCTAGATTATCTATTTCTTGGGAACATTACTTTCAGATACTGTTTATTTGTTGTAAAAAAATTTTTTTTTTTTAGGGCTGACACTTCTTGTTTTGTCCTTTACGTGTTCAGTTTTATCAAATTTCTTTAAAGCTCTGGACACCACGCAGAGAAATACTAAATTTTCAGCTCTTTTGGAATAACTTTGTTGGTGCAAAAAATACAATGTTAACACAGGCTGTTAAACTGTGTTATCTTTGGGATTTTTCATCGAGACAACTGAAATCTGTTTTAGTAACAAAAGCTTTTAACAAAGTGCCAAAAGACACAAATTAAAACTGGTTCTTTGTTCAAGAGCATTTTAAAACGTTATAAGAAAGTCTGGAATCAAAACTTAAAGAAATGAGTGTTGGCTTTAAACTTCGCACATTACTGGATGCAAGAATTTAAAAATGTGAAACATCTTTTAGATCAAACAATGAGAAGTTCAGTGAAACACCATCTATTCCGGCACTTTTATTCATAAGCACTTCACAGTGAAGTGAGCCAGTGACAGAAGTGGAATCGTAAATGTTGAATGGAAGGAAGGAGTTCCTGCCTGATGTGTTGTACAGTTGCATATTGACCTCTCTGTAAACAGCCCACTGACTGAGGTTATCAGCCTCCTGCGAGCTCCACGTGGAATTCCTCTGAACCAGAGCGATGCAGGAGGTGCAGCAGGCTGCAAGACTTGTCACTTTGAAATGTACATTAGCTTTTCACTTAAACATCTAAACCGCTGACACGAAACAAAAGCATTATTTAAGTTCAGATGGCGACATTCAAGTTAAAAAAACAAACAACGGATTTGACAGAAAGACTCAGTGAACACATGACGCAGAGATAAAGTCTGAATGGTGTTTGCTTTAATTTCTTTTTTAAAATCACCCTAAAATAGCGAAATATCTGATTCAAAATGTCATCAACAAATTTCTGTTTTACATTCTTTACACTTCAGGTGAAGCGCTCGTTTATGAGAGCAATACTGGAAGACCGTATCTAAAGAGAGGTTGTGCGAAATGCACTGAAATAAAAGCACATCGAGTGAAAACCGTTCTGGAATGGTTAGAAATTCGGACAATTCGATTCTCATTTTCACTGACTTGTTTTATTACCGAGCGATGAGGCATTGTTGGTGTTAAGCACTTCTCAGTGTTCGTTTTAAACTCGCAGCCACTACCTGAAGGCACACTTTTTGTTACACACAAACCAGGCCGAAACCTTGAGGCAGACAGTGAAAGTGTAATTACAGATCCAAAAAATGAGGCCGTCAGAGATAAGATCCTCTGTCTACATGGAGTAGGTGGTGGTAGGGGAGGAGACGGTACCCCTGTCTTCACAGCACTTTGTTGGGCTTCACCTAGATGTCCATTTCAAACTGTGCATCATCACCTTTGAAAAGAAAAATAAGTAAACAATAAATGTAGGGTGGAGATGGATGATGATTTGTAGGCTTCATTGCTGTATTGCTTGCATGGGTTCTACATCATAATGCAGAAAATAGATGGATGGACTTTAAGTGCAACATCCATCCTGTGATGTGTGTATAGGTGTGAACATACCAGCAGCGCTACTGTTCGGAGCAGCGGTGTTGTTGTTCAGTAGTTCTCCATTTTGAGTCTTCTTGCTGGTGTCCTTGGAGGCAGGGCTGGTCACTCCTGGAATGACTGGCAGGTTGGCAGGAGGGGTCCTGGCCAACGGAGAACTGCGACAGTCCAGCAGGAACTTGCGTTCGTAGATGATCCTGGTACCTTTTGTGTTCGTAGGTGGGAAAAATGAAGGATGATTATCAGATGCGCAGCATTGAGAGATCAAACAGAGCACTGAGGCCACACTCGCACTGACTGGGATCAGCTGCTTCATCAAATTCCTGTATTTTAACTTGACCTGTGTGCCACGATAGACGTGATTACAATATGAAAACAGGCATTTCTTCAAAATCTTGCTGTCTGTACCTGATCTTCACGCAGTAACTAGAAGGACGTTGCAGCATATATGTGGCAATGTTATTACTAATTGTGCTGCTGCTCTCTTACGGCTGTTGTTATGATCTGTAACGCTTCAGCTGTTGTATATTATGTATACTGTCGCACAATGAGCCAGTCTGAATGAACACAACACACACACACTCCTTGGCAGTGATGTGATGGCTTCCAGTTGTAATAACGAACCAACTGACTTACTTTCTGATTTAACGCAACTAAACTTGAAGAAAAGCTTCATGACGAAAAGCTTTGTGAACAGCAAAGTGTACAGTTAATAAACACAGTTTTAACATTTGGTGCAAAAGGAACATGTGCCCTTTTTAAGGCAGTATGTTATATTTGCACATTCGCCTAACAAGTTCTCTATTTTCAGGACTGCCCAAATCATCAACATGACAGCTTCAGGTCATTCAACCAGATTCCTTACAGCTACACAGAAATCTGACCACATTACCCAGTACTGAAAACCCTTCATTGGCTTCCAGTACAATACAGAATTGCTTTTTAAATCCTTCTGTTATCTCACAAATCTCTCACCGGTTCATGCCCTGCTCATCTGGTGCAGATCTTGTAACTATTCCCAGAGTCAGACCTCAGTCTGAGGTTGCTCTCATTACTGGGGTCCTGCTCTTTGGAACAAGTTGCCTGCTGATCTGAGATCAACTACAACTGTGCACATATTCAGAATCCTCTTTATTTACCTGGGCTTACACTTAACAGGTGCTGTTGTTTTGTTTATGCTGTTTTCACTGCCATAAAGCCTCATAAACCTGCACAGGTATGATTGTGTCTTCTTTTTTTCAGCAAATGATTTATTTAATCTTGCTGTCTGCTGCTATCAGACTCTTTAACTCATCCACTTGAGTCAGATCCACATGTACTGAACCAGACTAAACATAGCTCACTGCACGCTGTCACTTTTTGTACACCACAACGTATGCTTGCACACCAGTAATATGCTTACAATACCTGTAATATGCCAGAAACATTAGTGCTAATACCTTATTTTATATGAAGTGTAGAAATATATATATAATAATATCTTTGTTAACCACATTGAGGTTACATGTAATGAAATGTGCTATATTAAAAAAAAACGTTTTTGCTAAATATGCTACCTGCATTGATATAAATATATTTTTACTATACTATTCTTTATAATCTCCCTTAAAAGAAATGTGTCCTGACCAATTAAGGGAATACATCACAATATGAAAATAAATCATCGCAGCAGTTTGATACTGGTTTTTAAAAATAGTTATATCCGTTTAATAATGACCCAGTGTTACTTTTATAAGGTAGTTATTAACACTGTGACGCACAAAACCCTGGAAAAAGGATGAAGTGACACCTTTTAGTGTAATTACACAGTGTTACTCTAACCTTTAGATTACCTTTACTGAGTTAAACCTCGTGTCTGCAGCAGGTTTAGGTGGACAGTCCTCAGAAGCAGGGACCTCTAGAGGAATTTAAATGATCTCTACAGTAAACCAAAGGTGGAGCAGCTCTGCTGGCTGACCGTGTGACAGCAGTGCGTAGAAACCAAACTTTAGACTGCAGCTAAGCTACAGACAGACTCTCACTATCTTAATTAAGACCGTCATGTCTAAACAACCTGTTCCTTCATTACTTCAGAGTCCGCATTTCTTTGCATTTCCTCTTTTCAAGTAAACACTTGCTCGCTAGCTTTAGCGGTTAGCTTAGCAGAGCTACAGCAGACCTCATGGAGTTAGCCTAAGCTGCAGACAGAGAGAACGGCTCCAAAGTGGATAAGAGTACAAGTCATGTGTGTCCGGGAGTCAGAGCAGATCTCCTCGGCACTCTTGAATGAATATGACAAATAGCAACACTGCGTACCGCCGGGGGTCGTGCTGAACAGAGTCCCTCCCGGGGTGGTGGAGTAGTCGTGGGGCATGTGCTCCGCGTCGTTGATCGTCACCCTCCTGATCGACGGGATGGCCTTAGCGGTGGTCTTCTGGCAATCGGTGGACATCTTCTCCCAACTACAATAAACTAATACTAACTAACTAATTAACATCAAACAAGCACAAAGTCTTGGTTTTATAAAGCCACGCCGAGCCGGGGTTTCGGGTATGGCTTTGACTCAACTAAATGACTACTGTCGGATAAATAAAAATAAATACCTCGTTTTCATAAGTGCAAACAGTGGAAGGCTGGACCTAAAACAGTCACATTACATCAAGCACTCACACACACGAACTAGTGTCCAGGATCTTTGTTTAAAAGGACCTGAGCACACGTTCCTCCGCTCTCACTCTGCCTGCCTCAACATGCACACAAAACAACACAGCAGGCTGCAGGAGAGAAGGCTCCAGAGGTGCACAAAAAACAGCCAACTGCGCCCCCTGCTGGCACTAAAGGACTGCGCACTCTGCGATGTTCAAAACTTCACCGGCTGTAACTGTCATAATAAAAACAACATAATAAGACGTTTTGTTTTTTTGTTTTTTGTTTTTTAAAAAGGTGTTTTTTCAAAACAAGTCGAACAGCATTATTTACAGACAATAGACACATTAATAAGATGATAACATACATACTGTCCTGTGCAATTCCTGGGTCAGCACTCGTTTCTTTTTCGCTTCTCTTCTATATTTTGCTTGAAAAAATGGAAATACGTGTACTGATTTATTGAAACACGTGCAAACATGCATGGGAATGTTTTATATGAGACTAAAATAGATGTTGCGCAGTTCTGATGAGCTAATGAGCGTGAAAATCAATAAAGCGGTCTTCAGGAATAGATGCCCAAAGTAAATAATAATAATGGGAGTCACCTTGTTTGTGAAAAAATACTATTATTCCTGCAAAATTGTTTCTTTGCTAAGTTGCGGGATTGAAGGACAATTCCGAAGTAAATGCATTTTTTCTTATTTTTTAATGAGAAGAAAAGGTGTTAGCAGATGATTCCACAACCGAGAAGCCTTAAAATTTAAACCTTTAGCTTAAAGGTTTGAGGAACCTAAGATCAGGAAGTTGCAGAACCGATCCTCTACAAGCCTCAAACGTGACCATCAAATGTCAAAATCAACTCTAATACATACTGGGAGATTTTAAAACATATGTGATGTGTCACAAAAAGAGAAAAAAAAAGATTTATAAAATTGTTTCCACAAGCCGGTGTAAGTGTTGCTTCCATTTGTTCGTTTACTTTACTTCCTCTGTGGCGTTTCAAATGAGCATCTTCCCTTCCTCCCTTTTTTTTGTTCTTTGTAAAGGTCCAGCAAGTCAAGATCATCTTCATACAGCATGCACAGCTACACACCTGAAATTTCAGCATGTTTATAAAACTGACTTGTGATGACTGTCATGGATGACGTGCCACACAGAAAATCACACACAATATACACAAAGACATTTCATTTCTTTATTAATTTTGTAAATGTTGAGCTGGTGTACAGAGTAAATTGTCAGTAGATGTCTTCGGATTTGATTGGATTAAAAGGCTTTTACATATTTTAAATCCATGATTGACTCTCCATAACAATAAAAAAGCAGACAAAACAAGTTAAAATACCCACAAGAACCCTATTTATCCCCATTTTGCAGGCATTACCCAGAACTCAACAGTCTCTTGGTAGCTACAGCTGTATGATGCTAAAAGTACATCCATAACATAACTAGAATCCCAGTTGACAAGTAAGGGTGCATAGCATTCTAAATAAATATATATATTTATATATATATTTTCATATATCTCATATATATAGCCTTTTATGTTAAAAACATTTTCTGTGCATGTGCGCAGTTGCATTCCTTAGTATTGAGTAATATGCTATTGCATTAATAATGTCTTCAATCCATTCTAAAGGAATATACATGTGTTCTCTAGTTTTTGCAACAGTTAATATTTTTGCATGAACTTGGTGCATGGCATCATCTCAGTAGTCCCTCAGTGCAGTGCTTTTTTTCTGATGTAACCTCGACTCTCTCTCGCTCTCACTTAGTCGGACTCCTGTCTGACCACGTCCAAACGGTCACCACGTGGAAGTCTTAAGATTGGCTCAGTCTCATATTTGGTAAAAGGGCATAAAAATGTCAGGGGGTGGGCTGTGTTGAGGGAAAATGCATGTCCTCTTGAAGACTAGCCTTCGAAGCCACCAAGCCTCCCCCATAACTCCGTCTATCTTCTTTAACCAGTTCCCATCTGGCTCTGAGCCTGACATCAGCAGAAAACAATCTAAACATATGAGCCCTTAAAGAGCAAATCATATGCTGTGATTGATATAAGGGGGCACAACTTTTTTTTTTTTTTTTTACATCTGACCTTTATTAAGCTAATAAAATAACAATAATACCTCATGAAGGGATATTTGTTAACATGTCAAAAAAGATTTTTTTTAAAAATTCGAGGCTTTGCTCTTTAAAATCTACCACCATCTGTGCATGTTTGTGATGAAATGAGAATGAAGTCATATTTATGATAATCAACAGCAGACATTGAGCTGAAACAATAGAGTGAATACCCTATTATCTACTGAAGTATAGAGCCAACACGGATGACTACGTCATAACAAGACTCACAGTATACCAAGACTTTACATTCATCATCTCATGGCTGTGAGAAGCCATACTAAACACTTATTTATGGGTGCTTATTGCAACATTTTTGTGACTTACATATTTGTCTATAATAAAAGCATTCAATGTCTGACGCAACATTTGAAAGAAATGCATGTATTGGTTATTGATATAATGTGAGATGGCACACTTATTGAGGTAAATAAACCTTTAAAAATATGTGATTTAGAATTACACATATAGTCTTTGTCCATTTGCAATATTACTTCCTGTGATATTATCACAACTTTAACTTGTCCCAATATCCAGGACTGAGTATGTGATATTTAAATCACACCACACGCTCACACACTCGCACACACGCAAAACACACTCAGGATTTCTTTCAAGGTGCATATGAATGTTATTAAGGTTTAAAAACAGGCTGAACACACCTACATTCCCAGATGAGTAACAAAAACAAACAGCGGGCACTTTGCAGATGCAATGGCTGGCATGGAGCCACACCAGTATACTTAAAGTTTTCTTTTCTAGAGAGGCAAAAGGATAAAATGCAGGACGCTAATGTACTGACATCATTTCTGAGTAAAGTGAGAAGTAGAATAAAGCTGAAAGTTCAGGAAGAACGCAAGCTGTGATCCTAAAATCCTCCCTCCTCTGTCACTCTCTCGCTCACACACACACACACACACACACACACACACACACACACACACACACACACACACACACACACACACACACACACACACACACACACACATGAATAATCCTTTCCATTTAAAGCAGTTATTGCTTCTACTTCTGGAGTACAGTTAAGACAGCAAATCGTGACAAGAAGACTAAAGAAAGGAGCGGAACAAGAGACATGCTTCTGGACGGGTCAGGCTCACAGTTACGGGTCAGTATTACAGTTTCTCATCACAGTGATTGGTGACTGTCTTTGCTACACACTGAAGAACCGCCAAGGAGACAAACATCGAAGCTCAACACGTCCTCGACCCTAAACGCAACGCACATCGCTTCATCCAGTAAAACTAGTGCTACATGATTCCGTTTCAGCTACTTTACCCTCATCGAGTGACATCTTCTGGTGGCTGTGAGATGGTCTGTAAGCGCACCTCGTGGGGTGGTGTCATATACTGTGCGATGAGGTCAAACAGACGCAGCTACTGTACGAGCTGAAGGTGGGATCCCGCATCCCAGTGGAAGGTGGACGGGACTGCTACATCTACTCTGAGAGGCTGACTGTAGAGGCTAGGGGATGAGAGATGGAGGTTGGGTGATAAGCAGAGGTATCGGGATTTTAGCTCAGACATTAACACAAACCTCATGAGGATACAGCACAGTGGGGACAAGAAAAAGGCAGAGGAGTAGGATGAAAGAGCAGGTTAATCTCTTGTGATAATCTTTCACTTGTACATATATATCTCTTTACCTTCCTCTCCACAAGGCAAGCCACTTTGATCAAAGTTTGGCGAGGCAGGTTCCTGCTGTAAACCCGCCTCCCAAAGCTGAAAAATCCCCACGGTACAGGAAATGACTTAAAGAACATCTTCCTCTACAGTCGGACATGTGGAACGGAAACAATGAAAGCGCGTGAAAATCACAACGAAACATCCGGACACACACACACGCACATACACACGCAAATCCAACGATTTAAAACAGGCAGAGCGACACAACGGTATGTTCTTTTACCCACAAAGATCTCAAGATATAGAATAATAATATATAGATTCTGAGCAAATGAAACCAAACAAGAAAAAAAAAAACAGGGAGGAATTTCTCATGTACCTGAAACAGCAGCATCAGTTGCATCGCATAGGGATCTAGTAACAGAAACAACACGCGTAACACACAGTCACGTAAGAGCATTTTAGTGCATACAATATTATGTACACAACACTGATATCCTGGGGCGATAATTGTAGCTTTACTGGACTTAGAGACCACTCGGCCAGGTGTGAAACTAGTTTGTGGTGCTGATTGAGTGCAGCATGGAGGAGGAGGGGGTAACAGTTGCCTAGAGATGACGTAATTCTCAGTATTTTAGTGTCTCTTTTTCTTAAGTTAAACTCTTCACCACTGGGTTAGAAAATGTGCCGGTGGTAGCCTACATTGCATGCCCGTCCCATTAAGCGGTGTCTCCTCCCCATCCCGCCCCACCCTTTTAACCTGCCCCTGCATTCCCTCGGTATTTGTAGTTAAACACAGGCCATGCGGCAGCAGTCACTCATGCTGATACAGATAACAGGAAGCACGTTTTGGTTGCTAGTTTCTTTTTTTTTTGTTGTTTTTGATTTTTTTTGTCTGTCTGGTTTTTGTTTTATACAAAATCATGCTTCTAGCCTAGCAGTAGATATTTTTTTCCCACCATTTCTTAAAAAAAAAAAAAAGTAATAAAAACTACAAGAAAATCTGTATCCTTTTTCTTCTGGTGCGTGCTGATAGTTGCCATAGCCACCGTGGTTGTCTTTGAGTTGGTTTCTCTTCATTTCCATCCGTTTGCCTTCTGATGTGTGGTCTTCCTCCTGTCAGCTGCTGCTGGTCATGTGTTCATGTAGGATGGTTTTGGTGAAGGGGTTGAATCCTGCGGAGAACTCTGAGGAGAGAGAGAGAGAACTGCAGTGATTTACAAGCCTCTCGATCGTCCTGCTACCGTGCAACACAGGTGGCATGCAAACAGCAACAAGCCAGTGCTAATGTGAGTGCCTTTGAATCCTGGTTATGCTACTATACTGCTTTATAGTGACTGAACGTTTTTCAGTTCCCTTCAGCTGATCCTCGTAACGTTCAAAGACTCAACGACACGTTAGTTCTGCCAAAGATTTACACGCAAATGGGGGCCAGCAGTGGTTTAACATTCAGCAGCGAGTCACTGGAAATATCAACAAGCTCAGGAATGTCATGGCATTTACGTTAGTGAGGGCAAGACACACACACGCACGTACGCACGCACACGCACACACATTATAGTGGCTCCATTTCTCCACACAAGATGCCTTACAGCTTTGACCTTGGGCGCTGTCATTTTATGATCTCTCTTCGCTGAGTGCACATTGCACCAGCCTTTTTACGGTGTTTCACAGCATGTCTGACAAAAGTAACTAAAGCAGTATACAGTGTGGTTGATGTACTGCCACACTAACAATCTCTTTCCATCAAACGTATGAAATAATATTTGTGTTCAATTTTTGCTTATGGACAATTTTATATATATATATCATAGAAAGAACAGACTTGGTAGGAAATTTTTAATTATTCATACATTTTACTTCATACTCTGATGTAAATACGGCAAAGTGTTTGTCAGGAGATCATTCCTATGGTTTATTTAAGCTAAACTCAAGAGGTAAAAAACAAATAGAAAAAAGATGACATTAAAAAGCATTATTGGATCATCAGTCATTAATATATCGATTAATTCCAAACACTAACTGTTTCTAGATAGTTCATACACTCACCGGCCACTTTATTAGATAGTGTTAGCACAAATATCTAATGAACCAATCACATGGCAGGAATTCATGTAGGCAAGGTTGCTAAAACCTAATGAATTTCAAACTGAGGATTAGAATGAGGAAGAAAGTTGATTTAAGTGACTTTGAACGTAGCATGGTTATTCATGCCAGATGTGCTGGACTGAGTTCTTCAGCAACTGCTGATCTTCCCATTCAAACATGTGCAACGTTTACAAAGTATGCTTGAAAAAATGTTAGGTTCTCTGTGTGAAAATGTTTTGTTGATGCCAGAGGTCAGAGGAGAATGGCCAGACTGTTTCAAGTTCATCAGTTGTCTACAGTGTCTCAAATAACCACTCGTTACAACCGAGATACACAGAAGAGCATCTCTGAACACACAACATGTCAAACCTCAAAGCGGGTGGACTACAGCAGCAGAAGACCCCTCTGGGTGCTGTAGTTTTTAGTTACTGTCAGTTAAAAACAGAAAAGTGATTCGCATTGGCTCTCTAGAGTCTAACAATAGAAGTTTGGAAAAATTTCTTGATTTCTGCAGCAAGATTTGAATGGCAGGGTAAAAATTTGGTGTAAACTCCATGAAAACATAGATACATCTTGCCTTGTATCAATGGATCACAGTTGCTGCTGGTGGTGTAATGATGGGGGACATTTTCTTGGCACGCATTGGGCCCCATAGTATCAAATGCATTAATTAAATGCCACATCCTACCACAGTATTGTTTCTGACCATTTCCATCCCTTTATGATCACAAGGTATCCATCTTCTAAAGGCTGATAATAACAAAGCTCAGTGGAGCAGGAGATTCACATCATGGCTGAGCAATTAACAAATCTGCAGCAACTGTGAGATGCTGTCATGTCAATATGGACCAAAATCTCTGAGAAATGTTTCCAGGATCTTGTTGAATCTGTGCCCCAAAGAATTAAGGCAGTTCAGAAGGCAAAAGGGGGCCCGAGCCAGTATTAGCAAGGTGTACCTACCAAAGTATCCGGTGAGTGTACATCACCTGGATTTGTACTAACTAAAACTCCAAATCTAAATCGATTGCAGTTTGTATTAGACACAGCAGACATTTGCAAGAGCTACCAAATCATTTTTCAAGCATTTAGAGTTTTCCTGACAGCACTTTTTTCCCCCTAATGCACACACACACAAAAATTACATCTGTATCTTTTTCCTTTTTATATGCGTTCATGTGTGTCATTTATATTTGAACTATTAAAGATTTAGGTGTCATTTAGCTGCGCCAGCGTCACACCATATGTCATAACATTAGTAATTATTGAATTAAATGTACATTCAGATGCATTTAATCCAGACAGACTGGATTAAATGGTGTTGTTCACAGGTCAGAGGAAGCACTGTGGGTCAGTCCCCTACCTGCGGGGACGCAGCACTCAGTCTGCCTCACTGCTTAACTCTCCGCAGACTGGCACATTTCACTATCTGAGCACCTTTCTTCACATCCACAGTATCGGGCTACATCAGAGGGTGGGGGAGGGGGTTGACCGCAGAAGAGGTGCGAGGATTTAGAATAAGTTGGATGACAGGAGCAGAACAAGAGGTTGAGGTAATATTAGTAAGGGAGGGTAAAACAAAGGAGAGAGAGAGAGAGAGAGAGAGAGAGAAACAAACCCACAGAGGAGGCAGACAGTGTCACACGAAAAAAACGAGGGCATACAAACAGGGAGCACAAGACAGGAAGTGAAACAGAAATGTGAGGGACAAAAGAGGAAATAAAAAGAGGAAAAAAAGGAAGTAATAATGTATAAACAGTCAAGCAAGGACAGAAGTGGTGGGTGGCAGATGGAAAGCCAGGTGGTGGTTCAGAGTAATGTCAGATAAAATTTGCAAAGAACTTTTTGAAAAGCGTTCTTAAGCTTCAAATGGATGGGCTAGGCCACATAACACAGCAGTTTCAGGAAATTTCACACAATCACAACAACCCTGTTAATCTCTGCGTCTGGTGTATTGAACCTCAACTTACTCAATGCAATTAATATTTGACCTCAACTTGGTTTTTGACTGATTAAGGCACACTTTCACAGTTAAAGGACTATGAACCTTATTCAGTTGCTCAGTGAGATAACTGACAGGGAGAAAGAAACACTGCAAGGAACCACTATAAGTTCATTCACTCATTAATGTGCAAGAACCCCCCCCCCCCCCCAGATGAACTGCATTTGTGGTTTAGTGATGACCAAAACAGTGAAACGCTCATGAACTGATCTACTGTGAGCCTCTTAAAAAATCAGAGCACCTGAGCAGAGTGGATCCAGTTGTTCTCTTACATGCAGATAATGAGCATGAGAGTGAAGTATATGGGTGGAGATTAATGTTATGGGAAGTCAGCAATCAGGCAATTAATCAAATACACGTCCCTCTGTCTTCTGTTGCAATTTAGTCCTGACACATAGTGGAAAATGCCTAACCTTTATTTTCCAAGATCACAAACAAACTTGTGCTTATGCAGGTTAAGTTGCACAAGGACCGTTGGGGGATGCCTGGGAATCCACAGTGAGATGAAACGTTAAAACTTACTGCAGCACAGACCCCAGATACTACATGGATTTAAATGAAACAGGGTATGTATCATCTGATCTAATTCAGAGCATTTAGGCTTTGCAGGCTGGCCGCACACCCGAGGTCATCACGGAAGCTCCAGGCGAGACAGAGAGCTTCGTCTGCAGATCAGAAGCCCACCTTGCTGCTGTCCCGACCCAAGACGGCGTAGCTCATGAACTGCTCAGCATCGGCGTCCAGCTCGTTGGCGTCCTGCAGCGAGCCTTCCACGCTCACCTCCTGAAACCCCTCCTCACCTGATCCCTTCCCTCTGCGCACCACCTTGCGCACGATCTATCGCAGACACACGCGCACACAATCGCACACAGAAGGGTGGGAGAGAGTGATGGGCGAGAGCAGAGAGTGTGGAAAAGGCAGTGAAAAAGACTGGATCGGTGAAATATGCTGGGGGAAAACAAAGCGTGGATTTTGCAGTGTCATGTGCGATGAACAACTTTGTCATGATTATTAGTTTAATAATCGTTCCGTAAAAAGATCCGTGAAAGTGTTGTGATGATAAAACACGATAAAAAAGTGAAAACGGAGACATTCGTGTTCATGGACGCAATTTAAATGGCTGACCTTTTTTGTGACAATGTTTCCATGTTCATCCGTGAAATGTTCCTCGCTCACTTGCTCCCCAGGAAGATCTTCAACCTCATCACCCTGAGGACAGAGAAAAGCTTTTTTGTAACCATAAACGTTTTGAACTGTGGCAATAAAGGCAGTTAAAACAGCCGTTGCTGCAGCGCTGTTTGCATGGCACATAGGTGAGGAGCGGGTGAGGTTGCTTGTGAGAGAGAAAGTAAATCTAACAGTGGGGATCTTATCACTTATAGTTACAACTGATGAGGTTCATTACTACACAACAGTGTTACAGCCCCCTATAA
This sequence comes from Rhamphochromis sp. 'chilingali', assembly GCF_963969265.1. NCBI lineage: Eukaryota > Metazoa > Chordata > Actinopteri > Cichliformes > Cichlidae > Rhamphochromis > Rhamphochromis sp. 'chilingali'. Next base: position 21,145,239 of record NC_137937.1, read on the forward strand.
TAGCAGCATGTCTTTAGAGCTATTTATAAGTTCAAAGAAATTCCTGAAGCCGGACGCTCGGCCTAAGAACGAGTGAAGGTCGAGCATGTGGAGGCCTGTATGAAACTCTAAAATTGATCTTTATCTCAATTTATATCACACATGAAACTAAATAATAATTAAAAAAAGAAGTGACAAACCTAAAGGGTGCAAGTCCAAAGCTACAGCTTATGTAACACCTACCCATAATAAAACAATCAACGTGTAAGGAAAAGTAAATCAACTACATCTTTAACCTCAGATTTAAATACAAAGTCACCAAAAAAGAAGAAACAACCAACTATTCATGTCAAATCCAGCTATATATGAACTATTTGTATCTAGAGCATCAGTTATCATACAGAATAATTATGTTATTTCTATACAACTTTTAAGCAGTTTCAGTATGCTGTGCACTTTAGGTTTAATCTGTGTAACAGATACACAATGAAATTTCATACTGGCTCCGGCCTTGGATTTTTCAGAAACATAATATCCTTTTCATTTGTATTTATTATCCCTCATTTTAAAAGCTTTCTGGATATTAAGGGAAATTTATCTATTATATGCTTTGTACATAATTTCAATTATATCATAATCCACCAAATCTCAGTGTGATTTTCAGTGTACTTAACAGAATAAATAAAAAATGTGCTGTTTTATAGAGTTTGAGATACAATAAGAAGGAAATGGCAAAGAGCCAATGAGAACTTTTTATAGAACTGGAGTCCAAACTTGTTGAGCTGAAGACAATCTATTTACAGTATATCTATAAAAGCAGAAGATATATTTAGTTGCATCCTCAGTCATTTGATATTGTCATAGAAACAAACAAACATTGATGAAATCCCATCATTGTATGCCACGATTACTTGTGTCCATAATGCTGCACCTTCCCACTCCTCTCAGTAAAACCAGTCAAATAACTCACCACAAACCTATCCTGTATCACTTTCAACTTTTCTTAAATACACTGCATCATCCAAGAGTTCAGCAGCAGTGATTCCCCCCTGCTCTTTCATTTCTTTTTTCTCTCTTCTGCCACTAAGATCCTTTCTTCAAATTCGTGGATCTCAGTTTTGTTGTACCTTAAGAATGACTCTACGGCGGACGATTCTGGTGGTGACGTTCTCCTCTTCGTCGGGTACTCCCTCGATTTCACCAAGCTCGTGGTCCAGCTGAGTGTGTATGTAGGTGAGCACCGACCGCACCGAGCCACTGGCTATGTGGAGGACATTCTGACAGCTGATCACCAGGAACGCCAGCAGCACGAAGCTAAAGAGGAGTTCGGTAACTAGGGCCCACATTGCCCCACTTTGATCCCCAGTAAATCAACACGGTTGGCACAGAGCAACGCACGACTGCAGCCTCAGTCCCGTAGCTGGTGGTGACTCCTGCTTCTCACACTTCTCTTAGCTAAGGGAGAAGGTAACAGCTGCAGCCCTCTTTTGTCACTGGTTCAGCCAAACTGGTGTTTTCATTTAATTTCTGCCCTCCGTTTGCTGGGGCCGTGGGCCCTTTTCTCCCCACGTCTCTTTCTCCTTCCTAGCGTCGAGTCACAACTATCCAGTCAAAGACACCAGATCCAACCAAAAGCAATCTTGGGAGGCTTCTATTCCCACCTCCCTCACTTTTTGACCATGTGATCTGTGAGCTTTAAATACCTCCATCAGAACGGCTCTGTGCGCTGTGGTAAGAACACTAAGAAACTTCTCACACATGCTCTAACTACAGCCTACACAACAAATTTCTCCTAAAACAATCATAGAATCTATTATGCAGCTGCCACCGCCTCCAAATTACGCTAAATGTGCTTTTTGGGTATCATTATGACCCACAAGAGGCATGAAGCCCACAAAGGCTCTGAAAGGCTCTATTTTTGTTCTCTCACAGTCTCACAGCTGAGATTGTCCCATACAGTGTGATGTGTCTGTGTTGTGCCAGAAAGTTAACATGTGGGAATGACTGGGGTTGGGATCGTGTAACGCGGGTTGACGAGTGAGAGCGCTTTCTATATTTGGCTGGACACGCTGTTTGTGCCCAAATTGGGCCTAAGACCACTGTGTGTGTTCTTGGCTGTGTGTTTACGTTTGCTGTATGATTCCAGGATCGACATAACATAATTCTGATTAGTGAGGTTTTAAATGGTGACTTCTAGAAGAGGAAGTATGAAAGCAACCGCTTGTGTGTATAACACTGTAATGATTTTGCTGTATCACACTGTTTCTCCCAGGTTTACCTCTGCTGGAGCAGTTCGCCTTTTTTGTTTACACCACAAGAATTTGCTAAATGCAGTTTAACTATAAATACGGTTGTTCATTAATTTGGTTCAGACTAAAATGTTTGCCAGACATGGTAAAAGGAGTAATCCTACTCACTGTGACCACTTTAAATTTGCACGGGTGGTTTAACGTGCTCACCTGGCCCTTCAGGCGGACATCATCCCAGGCCCTCAGCTCTGGTACCCTGTGTGGAAAGCCCAAACCCTTCTCAAATGGTTGGGTACCTCTGAAGTGCCCCCTTAAGATCTCAGAGTGCCCCATGTCCCTCACAGGCTGAAGCAAGGCCTCCTGGGACATTCGGGAAGGGTCTCCATCCACAGCGTTACGCACTGATGACATCATGGTTTCCATGGTTTGCCTGGGTTTAGACTGATTGCCCACCCAAGCCTGAGTAGGGTCAGTGACAGGGATCCATCCCGGGCCTGTCTGCTCCTGCAGGTAAGAAAGGAAAGATCCTCCACCACCACCGTTTCCCCCATTGCCTGACCTGAAAGGAGATCAATGAATTCATTAGGAGGTGGTACATCATAAATATTTACTGATAGTGTTTTATAGCCCCAGGTTATATGACGTCACACCAACTGAGAGGCATACAGAGCTCGTACTCACCTGTCTCCATTCCGATCTGCAGCACTGCTCAGACCAGTTGACTCACTCAACCGAGCATACACCCTTTGCTGTCCTGCAACAAGAGAAAGCCCTTCCTCTGAGCCCATCCCGCCTCCTCCTCCTCCTCCAGTTCCATCACCACCAGTCGTGCTTGTGACGGCTGATGCCTCTGAACTCGCCTCTGACCCCTGACCATTGTTCAGCCCGTTAAGATTGATCCCAGCGATGGTACCCCCGAGCGAAGCTGGTGTGGTGGTGCTGAGCGAGTCAACGCCCATCTCTGAATCGTCTTCGGGCAGCTCAATGGAGCCACTCAGCACCCCACCCCCTCCGCTGGCTGCGCTGGCCTGACTGGCCGGCCGACCTAGACTTCCATACGGCAGCCCCAGCAGACCCTCCGAATCGTCAGCATTGCTGCATTCCAGCGAGGAGTCCTCCACAGCCACCAAGGAAGGGCTGTTGCCTGAGGGCCACACCTGTACATCAGACATCTCCATCAGGGTGTCTTCTTCTGTGGTGGCAATAGGTGCACAGTCCAGGCTGGAGACCTCCTGCCAGTAAGGCTCAGCACCCAGCGGGGAGGGCAGGCTGTACTGCATGGAAGCTGGTGAGAGAAGCTCTTCCTGCGGCAGCCCATAACCTGGAGCGAGACAGAGAGAGGCACACTGACACCCGGCCCCCCGCCTCGCTCCCCACCTCACCCCCCACAGCATCAGGACCCTGGGAGGGGGGGTAAGTTCCCCTGGCCAGTAGCTGGGCATTTAGGGGAGGAGTAGAGGAGGCTGAAGGGACAAATGGGAAAGGAGTGGGGATGGAGGGAGTGGAGGGCCAAGACAATAAGAGCTAGAATAAAGGTGCAAGGAGCTAAGGTCATGAGAGCAAGGGCAGCTTTTAGAAGAGAGGCTGTCAAGCTCAATCAGCCAGCGCTGACAGTAGCAGAGCAGCAGCGGTAGCAGCAGCAGACACAGCCAGCTGAACCAGTAGGCTGAGACTGGGGTTCGAGGCCGGCAGTGGCTGATGCTGCTCTGCTGGCTGCCACCTGCAGGGAGACGGAGAGGGATTATTGACACCTGTCCAGCAGGGACACACAAACACACACCCACTCTGTCTCACACCCACACCAGCACTCACATACGCTCACACTCGTATATGCATGCACTCAAACCCACTCAGAAACAGGCAGGTTAATACCGGTGTCAGGCTGGATGGCATGCTCGCAGGCAATCGCATTTTCTCGCATACACGCACGCATTCTTCACACAGCTGCTCTCTCACTGACTCATACTGTTTTTACAGTGCATTCAATATAACACAACTATGTAAAGATAAAACATAGTAGTATTCAAATTTATGCAAACAAATTACAACAGACTTCAATTTTCTTCTGCTAGGAAAGCCACAATGTTGCTGCCTCAAACAAATTTCAAGTGCAAATATATAATTTAGTAAAACTTTGTGTTAGTAATGAGCTGCGGACTCAGGTCACTCCTACAGCCGTCTTCTGAACAACCTTCGATAAAATATGTTTTTTTTTCTTTTTCTTTCTTTCTTATGAAACCAGACCTGGCACAACTGAGTACAATGTCCCAGAAAGCATTAAAAAATATTGCAGTAGTAACTTCATGTAACATGCTAAAAATGAAAGAAAATCTAGATGAAGACTACACCTAAGGCTATTTTGCGAATATTAACATTTATATTTTCTAACCTGATTATACTAAATTTGTAAAGAGTGATAAACCTTTACAACATAAATATGTGAACAAATTGAAAAAAATGGTAATGCAGGTAAAGCAAAACATGAGTATCAGTATGACTGACCACTAAAGGACATACTATCCATATGCAGTACATAGATTACAGGAAGCAGAGGAAATGATTCTCCTTAATGTTTGACTCAGAGAGAGCGAGAGAGAGAGAGAGAGAGAGAGAGAGAGAGAGAGAGACCATGCGTATGTACTGTACAGTGGTAAGAAAGCTGCAGAGTGCAGGCTGCTGTAACTTGATTCATGGCCAGCAGTAGAGTACTGCTGAGAGTGCAGGCGATATTTGAGACACCAAGCCATCGAAAAGACCCTTGTCCTACTTTCTTTTTCACATCCCAACTGCTTTCAGTTATGTACAGTTGATGATAAACTCTGACTTCTAGTTTGTGATGTAGTTCTTTGACTTATGAAGATTTAGTCTAAACCAGATACAGAACATCTATACACTGCAGGCGTTTGATTTTCACTTGCAATCAAATTTATAGTACTTCAGTGCTACTGTACAAGATTCAAACAATCATTTGGTGTTTATTTAGGTCCCACAAGATACCAGGGCATCTGCTTTAAGAGGTTTAAAGTTTAGAGGCTTCAATTATATTCACTTTTAGTCTTCAAATGCATATATGATTGCCTGATGCCTGAATATATGATTATTAGAATTAAGATCTAATGACAAAGAACTCAAAACCAAATCAACCAAATAAACATGACTATCTATCTATCTATCTATCTATCTATCTATCTATCTATCTATCTATCTATCTTTCTTTTAGGATATTTCGTGTTTGTGCTTTGTGGTAAGACCAAAAAGGAGGAAATAAGAATGTGAATTTGTAACTAACTGAGTTTGTCATCCCTCTCACTTTGTGGCAGTAGATTTGTAAATAACGAGAAAAGAAAGAGATCTGGGGAGAAAATTTGAAATAATAAAAAGTGTGAAATATGGAAAATGTGTCTGACAGATGTATGTACAGAAACATATATATATATATATATATATATATATATATATATATATATATATATATATATATATATATATATATATATATATATATATATATGAATAAACGATACAATTTTTGCCCAGTAAACGGGCACATATATGTATGTGGAAGCCACAAAACATTTAAAAAACACGTAGAGATGCTCACACCGATACACGCACACATACACACATAGAGACATATAGACTTCACAGTAATCAATGAGCACATTTAGAAACAGTTGGAGAACAAATTCAAACTGAACATCTCAAAACTCACAGAGACATCAAAGATAGATAGTTGCACAACATAAGATGGACACGGTTTACGTAGAATTAGCGACACACAAAACGATCACAGCATTCATACATGAACAGCAGACACAGTTCACAAAAAAAGGTCTGTGGCCTTTCTGTATCCCCTTTTAAGACAGATCATTGAGGAGTAACAGAGACAGACTGTAGTCATTCTCAGTATACATGCCATGCAAAGACACATGTCTGTTTGTCAGGCAACGTTAGGCACTGATGCAGCATTTGAAGCTTTATCTCCAACAGTCCAGTCTCAGAGCGGGCCCTCCATGCAAACACGAGGGAGATGAGCAATGAGCGAAGTCTTGTTCACATGCCGACATGCAGGAGAGCAGGGGAAAAAAGGGATGGGAAAGGAGGGAAAGGAAGGAGTGGGAAACAGAGAAGAGCAGCAAGAGAGGAAGAGGAATATAAAACAGGGTGATGAACACAGACAGAAACAGTGAGAGAGAGTGAGGGTCACCTCCCCCCTCCCAGTGGGTGCTGAGTACACAGTCTGTGTGAGGGGTATCTGTCACAGAGTGGACACTTAAGAAAGGTGGGGTTTTCAAGAGTCAGGAAAAAAAGAAAAAAAAGAAAAATGCATTTGTCGCAAAAAATAAAAGCTTAAGATGTGGGTCAGAGGTCAACATGAGGTCAGAGTTCGGAGAGGAAGTGAGAAGGAGGAAGAGTGGGGCGGCTAGGCTGCAGATGACCAGAGAAAAACAAAGAGAGGGACAGAGTCACAGGGAATGAATCAGGGCTCCCAAAAGCACATTCGGTGCACCAACGCTACCTCTAAAGACTCAAACTAAGTCCCATGCAGACACAGGCAGACAGAGGTCTAAAGGAAAAGGGGTTACTCTAGTATGATCAAGTGTATGCTTTGTTTAGTAACCTGGAGTCGCTTTTGAATAAACCTTTGCTTGCTTTTTATTTCAAGTTTGAAGGAATATTTTCTGCAAACACAGTACTTTAAAAAATAGAAATCGCGTTTGTTTTTGTGGTGATGGGGAGTCTATAGCGGACCTGATTTTAAATAATCACTGACATGTTTCAATATCCATGAATTTCCTTCCCTTTCTGTCCAAAGTGTCAGATGAGAAGATTGATGCCACACATTTCTGCAGTTAAAAAGCAGCTGGTTAGCTCAGCTTAGCATAAACGTGGAGAAAAAAGTGAGGTATAGTTAGCTTCTGTCCAGATGTGAAAGCAGTTCATTAGTGTCTTTTTTTTTTTTTAACTTTGTCCAAAGTTTATAGGTCTACGCTGTGGTTTTACTGAGGTTACCTGGTTAAAAATAAAGCCAGGGTTGCTAGCTGCTTCTTCCAGTCTCTTCTCCCTTCATGCTAAGCTAAGCTAACATGCAATGAGACATTATCTTCTCATCTAACTTCTGTGAATAAAGTAAAAACTGAAAATAATTATGTGCGCATTGTTCTTTATTTTTCACCACAATATTTTTAAATACTCTTTCCTTTTTTTTTGTTGCTAGTTTTTACTTTTGCTAGTTTCACTCTTATTCACTGAAAAGTCATGCTGGGTGCCTCACTCTATTGATGTGACTTTAGTAAGTACTGAACTAGATCGTAAATCATAAACCTCTTGATTCTTTTTTTTCCACTGTAAAATAAGTCAAGTAAACAATATCCAGTTTTTGAAATCCGCCAAGTCAAAGCAGGAACGACCTTTGGGAGGCAAATAGCCAAAAAGACAGACAGACAGACAGACAGAAGAGACAGATACAAAGTTATCAGATTCACTGCAGCTGTGATCTGAGCGTCTCCCTTTTCACGCTTTAGCCATCATGGTCACATCCGTATGCATTGTTACATCTCTCTTTATTGCTCCAGTTTTCACGGAGAGGACCTATCACCTGTCCGACTAACTCATCATCTGCACTCGAGGCAGAGAGGAGGAGCCAGTCCAGGAAGACGGGGAGCTCACAGCAGGCCAGATGTGAAAATGGAATCAATAAGATGTAGGGTATGCACGTGTGAAGGAAACCATGAGGAAAAGACTGAGGTCTGACAGTTGGTAAGAAGGCCAAATGTGCGAGGCTTTACTTGTGATCTACATGGACTCATCATGTATGACAAGGTGTTTTTATAGAGAATATGTCATGCTAAATGACAACACATTTTATAGAATTTTTTTTTATGATGCATAAAATTATTGTGAATTAGAATTGGAATTAAGCTCAGAACATCTTAACTACCAAACAAGCAAGAAAAAGACTAAACTCTGAGGATAGGAGAATGGAATAACTGAACCAATACACCATTAACCCCCTGAAGTATACCATTTAATTAAGGTTTCCTAGGTACTTCACTGCATTTCTATATTACCCTTTTTACAGTAGGAGTGTCCTGAGTCCCTCTGTGTGTTGCTGAGGTAAAATCCTGCAAAAGTTTGAGGCAGCTTTAAAACACAAGAGCATCACAGAGATTAAATAAGAAGGACATTGGGACAACAGAGTCATTTAGAGGGAAACAAACTTGACTTCATCTTCTGGGGAGTTTGGGGAAAGAGGTGCATGTTTATTGGAAAAGTGGCTGGAGATCAAGGAAATGGGACAGAAATGAGACCAGGCCATGGGATCTGGGGAGGGCGCTTACCATTGGTCATACCAGGGGACAGATGGTCTCTCTCGCTGTGTCGACGTCTGTTGACATCACGGGATCCTTGTCTCACAGGCTGAGGTGGCTGGCCCTCCAACATGTTGATGATGTCCATGCGGTCGATGCTCTTCAGAGCTGTGTACAAACTCTCCACTGCAGTGAAAAAAAGGAGTCACCGGCATGCATGGAAGAAAGAAGAAGAGGGGTGGGTTTCTAGAAATCATAAAAGTGTAGCTTTGAGTGAAGTGAAATGGCAAATGTCTACAGCAAATTTAGATTTACTGACTCTTTGCCCTCTTGCCCTCGAGAGTGGCCCACAGGTTGAGCAGTGCGGAGCTCTGCTCCAGCAGTGAGTTTGGATTCTCCACACGAATCTTGTTAATGTCATCCACACTCAGCTGAAGCTCACGTGCCAACTCTGTTTAGAAAGTGACAGAAGGAAGATCAAGAAAGCAGGAGAAATATTTATATAATTTGGCGTATGAGTCACGCCGATGAGGCGTACACAGAAGAGAAGGAACAGTCTCTGTAAAATAGCCACGGCTCTTGACAGAGAAAATAATTAGTTTCATTGGCTGGGCACCATGTGTTAACTTTGTTTAATCAGCAGCATGCTAGCAAACTTGTCAGACATAAGATAAACACGGATGGTTTACCGCACATAAAACAGATCCACTCACCAGCCCAGCTCAGTCCCAACTGTTCTGCAATTACAGCCATCTTCAGCTCTGTCCTTTCCATAGCACTCATTGATGCTGCAGAAAACATAAATATAAAGCTGAGATGCTTAATGATTCTAGGCAGGCTGGAAATTAAGTGCTATGATAAGACATAATGAAGCCATCATCATGTATTATACATTATTCCCTAGAAGGTAGACAGATCTAGTTACATAAAGAAGTGAGAGTGAGAGACTCGTACCCATTGCAGGCTCATTTAGAGCACTGTATCTTTCTCTTAAAGCCAGCGGGGTGAGAGTTCGCCTTCGGTCTTCACTCCCAACAATCTGAAAGAAAACATCAATGCAGTCGGAAATCTCGGAAGAAATGTGAACAAATACATTGAAGTTGTCTTTTAAAGCTTTACCTTGATACATGGAGGCATAGCGATGTTGAGGTTGCAGAGCACATGCTGGCTGTCTTCATACTTGGTGGATTTGCGAAGGAAAGACAAAAATCCAGTGGGCTCTTTACTACTGTCCCTCACCTTAGACGCAGAGGTTAAAGGTTAAAAAAAAAATATGACAGATGCATGAGTAGAGAAAGACCTAATGGAGTAACAAAGAAAATAAAACTGAAGACAAGTCAAAAGGCAACACCTTAACAGAGACAGGAAGTCGATTATCTCTGAAGGCCTGGAAGCTAAAGCAGCGAGGCTGTTGGGTGGCCTTCCTCACCGGAACAAGATTCCCTGAACACTCCAGGTGAAGTGGCATTCCTTCCATAACCTGTAATCACAGAGGCATTAACACATGTACAAAGAAGTAATCCAATAAGCACAACATGGCCCAAGAACTCGATTGTCCTGTGTAAGAAGGTCTCTGAACTGACCTCTATGTCCCTGCTGCGAGCCACCTCTGTGAAGTTCTCATGCTGCTCCAGAGTTTTATCCATCTTGTCATCAGTCATGCAGTAGCAGCGCAAACGGCCCTCGCGTAGCTCATTCATTTTTGCAAACACCACAAACTTGGCCATGTAAGGTACGGCCGACAGCTCCCTGTACAGCAGGTTGGCAAAGGACACAGCCTCGGCTGTCCGAGGACAGTCTGCGAGCCAGAATCTGGGAGAAAACGATCACGTTCAGTCACATGCATCTGTTCTTTGTCTCTTTATAATCACAGCCAAGCTGCTTACTGCAGTGGTTGTAGATGGCAAAGAATTTGAATAATCTTTCTTTTTTCTGTGTTATGATGACAAATATAATTTCACTGCACATGCTGCTATCTGAACTTACCGTGCAGAAACATTGGTTGTGAAACTGGCACATTCACTAGCATAGATAAGCTTAGTAGTGCCAGTAATGTCCTCCCATTGAGCTGGGGCTGTACCACCTGGGAGTCACAGAGAATGAGAGAGAGCACACCGAGTGATCAGCAGTCATAAAGAGTAAGTCTAGTGATGGCAGCATTTTAAACCAAGTATTTTAACCAAGCCTGACTATCAGCTGCATACACAAATCTTTCTTTGCTTTGGAAGTAAACTGCTGACATTGACACAAACACCCACGTGACAGCTGTGGCATGGAGTACCTATGACAGAGCAGAGAAGACGCAGACTGGTAGTATCACCCTCCCCAGAGTCTCGAGGGCTCTCCCTCCAAGATGGAGGCAGGGGAATACGTAGGCCGATTGGTCGGTGAAACTTGCGCCTCCGAGGCTCCACCGTGACTACGGGGCTAAAGTTTGCTTGGTTACCGAGAAGCTTTGCAACCAGCTCATCTGGAACTGGCTGAGCCTGAGGTTGGGAGTCGATGATGGCAAAAGGGAGCACGCAACAGGGGGCACGGTTTTGATGAAAGGGAGATTAAATGAAAATAAATAAATATGAAGGAGGATTTTAAAAAAAGATCAGGATGCCATGTGTAATGAGTTGATTGTAGGTGGATGATGAGACAACAGAAGTGGATAACAGAAAGGACAACCAAGTGGGGAAAATTAAAGATGATGAGAAAGAGAGAGAAAGAGAAATAAGGCCGCAGTGAACAAACTACTTCAACACAGAAACAATACATCTGAAAACCAAATAGTAACACAAACTGGTTGCATGACTTTACAAGTATATTTTTTATTGTAAAATGTAACAAAGTATGTTAACAAGAAGCTTTTACAATCATTAATACAGGAGAGATATCAAGTAAAAAGGCACTGTGGCTTTTCACAAGGCCATTGATGATGCAATTACTACAACAGCATTTTAGTTAAACAGATATGTTCCTAAAATATAGCCATGTAAGAAAATACTGAACATTATATTTCACTAATATTCAGTTACATTCACTATCAGCGTTGTTAGTTTGCAAAACCTATCGAGCTCAGATTGAATTCACTCGTGTGCCTAAAAGAAAAACAATTTCATCAAAACAGTAGTAGAAGGTCCACTTTTCATTTTGATTTACTGAAACATGATTTGGAGTCACACAAGCTGCTTAAGCTGCCGATCTATGTATGGAAAGAAGATTTTGAATGAGGAATTAATGCAATCAGAATCTTGAACTGGAACAAAAGAACATGCAGCAAAACAAATGGCAAAACAGTCGGTATTGTTTAAGCAACCAAAATAAAAATCACATGCAAACGAAACCTTGAAATCCCAAATATGCACGTCTGAGAAACAAATAGATGCATACGGCGAAGAATTAGGAAGGCAGAAACTCGAATGAAATCAATATAGTTTTATGTCTGATGACTGGATTGTTGTTTTTAGAGAATTAATGTACAGTTTAACTGTATTTTTAAAAGTAAAATCACATTACTGAATGTATTTTAGTCTTACAGTTAACAGCCCAGTGCCATGATATGTGACTCCTTGATGTGTTGGGGACATGCAGTCCTATGTCTTATATGTCCTCTTAAAAAAATTACTGCTTTACAGAATGTGGTGCTAAAGTTGAGCTAATAATTATTTATATTTTTTTTGTTTAGACAGCAAAGACACTAAAAGACTCAAAAGGCTCAAAAATAGATATAAACTTATATGGGCTTATTTTTTAGATATCTTAATTTAGTGTGTAAAATGCTAAGTACAGAGAATATGGTCAAGAATACATTAGCGAGAAAGACGTCACTGAAATCAGTCCAGTGTTATACAAAGGTGCCAAGTGCATGCAATGTGTGAAATGTAAGGCAAAAAGGTCCTCCCAAAAAAAAAAAGAAAAGAAAAAATGGACAAACAGACAAAAACAGTAAAGTAAATCAAAGAAACTTGGCACAAATGCTCATAAGAATACATCATTACACAATCAAAGTAAATCCAACATGCAACACAGGCATTAACGATTCTGTTTCTCCTCTCCTTCCTTCTCCACTTCGTTCCATCTCACCTGCAGCCCCAGACGGACTCGTTTGGTGACTGCTGTCTCGGGAAACGTGGCCTGGACCATCGGCACTAGTTTACTTGTCAGGGAGCCTCCTTCCGGGCCAATCAGGTCACTTTCTTGTTGCACTCGTGACACAACGGCAAAATAAAGGGGGAAGTCGGTAGAGATGATGCGGCGGATTCGCTTCTTCCCAAGTTCTTCTTGGCTTTCTAAATCTGAAGGGAGAAGAAGTGGTTGCGTTTGTTTAACAATGACACTAGGCTGTGGCTTAACTGAGTGTCAGCCTGAGATCAGCCTTTAAACTCTTACCCTCATCCATCCCGTTGAGGATTGTTTCTAGCACCTCGTCCCCGTAACGGTTGCGGTGTTCTTTCCAGACCGAGCCATTCTCACTCCTCAGCACTACGAGCTCCCGGTCACCACGACTGAGAGCAGCAAAGTGGGGGATCTCCACAATCACCGGTCTGCCACACATACAGAATTACACATGAGTAGAGAAACCCTTTTCTAACAATACATAAAACACTTTAAAAAAAAAGAAAAAAAAGAAGCTTCCTCACCCCAAAAACTGCATCCCTGCAGGACCCAGGGAAATGATTCTGCTGGCCAGCCCCTCTCCCTCCACCAGTGGAGGGGGGCTGGTCAGCTTCTGCGGCTTCACCAGGCGGCAGGTAATGCGGGTGGGTGCAGCACACGTCCGCGGAGGTATGATGACACGCAGACCATTATGCCTGCTGCCTCGCATTGAACCGCCACGCGCATCCACCATAAAACTGACCAGGAACCTGTTATCGGACAGCGATTGTGACGGTTAGTTTTCCGATCAGATTGTAAGCAGAGATGAAGTGATTCTTATGCTTGCAGTGCTGACCCCGTGTGTATGGGACTGGCGACTGGGCTGACATTGTCTGACGTCTCAGTCGCAGGGCTGCTGGGAATCAGTGAGTCCTCGTCGTATTCTTTGGGCAGTGGAAGTGGAGTGTGTTGCTACAACAGACATAAACAAATAAATGATTTAAATAACTAAAAACTTTTATTACTTATTTTAAAAAAAAAGGTATGAGAAGCGATATGATGGGTACTGTAAACCTGTGTTTATAGTCACTAAAATTCTAGTTTTACAGGGAATGTTGAGAAGACATTTTGGCAATGACTAAAAGGAGGGTTTTATGTCATGTTACAGAAATGCTGAAACAAATGAACCAGAAATCAAAACTGTGTGTTTACACATTTTAAAACAACATATTTTTTCGTGTATATGAAATATGTCTTATAATAACTCTGAAAGTCACTTACATTTCTTATACTAAATAATATTCACTGCCTTCTTAAAATTATGCGTGGGAATAATTTTTAAAGAGGAAACTTTGACTCTGCCATTGCAGCACTTTGTTCTTTTCTGTTGTAGATTTGCTGCTGTGCTTGGGATCATTGTTTTGTTGCATGACCCAGTTTGGGCCAAGCTTCAGCTGTTGGTCAGATGGCCTCACATTTAACTGTAGAATACGTTGGTATACACATGAATCGATGATGATTTCAATGACTGTAAGTTGCCCAAGGCCGGTGGCCACAAAGCAAGCCCAAATCATCGCCGCTCCACCGCCCGCATGACAGGTGGATAGTTTGACCTTGAGTTGAATTTGCTGGGACGTCTATTCCTGGGAAGACTGATGAGTGTGTTGAATGTTTTCCACAGAATGACCAACTCCAAATTGTTTGGAAATAGCCTCATAACCCTTCCCAGATTTATGTTTAATGACTTTACTCCTGAATGCTAGACCAGAAAACTGCCAAAACCTATGTTTTTATAGAGGTGCTCACACTTACTGATGATCAATTAATCAAGTGCATTTAATTGAAAGCACCTGGCTGCTACTTATGCTCTTAATTCCTATGGAAAATATATGTAAGGGTTTTCTTGTTGTATACCCTTAAACTTGCTTTTTCATATAGCTGTACAATGCAACTATAGGTTGATTCATACTTGATTTTAATAATTATGTTGGCTTTGAATGGGGCCATTTTCAAGAGTAAATAACAGTATAACACATAAAATAGCTATAAAACCTTTCCCCCCCTGTTTTTTTCCCCTTTTTTATGCAGGAGCAGAAAGAGGTAGACTAATACTAAAGAGTCTGGCTTTCTCTGCTGCTCCGATTTTGTCATCTGATGATTTTATGAAAGTGCAATAAAAGCATTTACTATTTTAGGTTTTCTGTATCTCAGTGATACTGCTCTGTAGTACCTGATCTATCTCATGTTCTCTCAGGATAACAGGCTCTGGAGAGACACGAGGGATCCGTGGAATGGCTGGCGAATAATTTCTGTTGTAGGAAAAAAGGAAAAAAAAAAAGTCAGATTTAAGACATTTCTTTGCATCTCCTCCCAAGTGTTCATCCTGGTGTTTAATGTGTGTGTGTCTATGGTGCAACCCCTACGATCCATCCACCTATTAGCTTAAGGTTACTAGCTTGGCTCTCTCCCCTGCTTCCCCGACCAGCCCCCCTTACGCTGTGCCCAGCCCTCTCTCGTACTCCAGTGATTTCTTGGGGGAGAGGAAATCGTCATCATGGTCTTTCATGTCATCCATCTTCATGTACCTGGCCCCTTCTGTCCCCAAGAGCTCCTCTCCTTCAGAGAACAACATGCCAAAGAGAGCGAACAGACCGTGGTCAGGTTGGTGAAACAGCATCAGAGAAAGAGAGAAAGAAGAGAACAGGGTTGTTAACCAGCTGTGAGAAGTGTTAGACAACATGATATCCCAGCTGATGGCTCTGCTATGTGGTGGTTAGACTGGTGAAATGAAACATCGGTGAAAATGATCTGGCCTTATTATAGCGAGTCAGCAGCACAAACACAAACATATTTTTATCCAGGATACAATAGTAGAATTAAAGCTGCACAGTTGTTCCCACTTTTTGAATAGAAAGGAGTAGATGAAACATTTTCTCCACACAAAACTGGAATTTAAGGGAAATTGTGAAAAAGATGAAATATATGACACACTGGTGGAAAAAACTAAACACAAAGGGATGTGAGAACATGGTTTGAGTGGGAATTTTTTAAAGGACCCAAAAAAGTTGCCTTTCACTGAGAATCTTCTCTTTTCTAACTTGGAGAAACACTGCTAACTGTAGCAACAGAGAAATGGATCAAGCTTTTGGAAATTTGTTCCGGAATAGGAAAAAAGGCATCCATTATTCTGACCTGATTCATTTTTATATGTTTTTGACTAAAAAGCAAAAAAAGGTTTTGTTAAGTGAACTCTAATTTTGAAATCATCACTGAGAGTCATGAACTGATTGTATGAGATGATCTTCCCATGCCTTGTTATCATAGAGGGAAAGACAAGAACTAACTCTAAGTTGAAGGAAGTGTTTTCCATGTCAGAATCCTTTAAGCTACTCCCAACAATAACGGAGAGGAGAAATAATCTTTTATTATTAAGTACAAGTCCTGGATTTAGGACATGACAAAGAGATTGAATGCATCGCCTGACAACAGCAGCCTGTTAAGAATTGAGACCATCAGTAAAACCTTTTTGTACCAGTTTGGGGAGAGCACTTAAGTGATATTCAGGAGAGGTCACTATGTGGGTAAAAGTACTGTTATCAAATAGATAAATAATTGACCAGTACAAGAATAATACGATATGCAGAAACCAAAAAACATCTATGGACGTAATAAATGGACAACAAACTGTTAAAAACGGGTTGTTAAAACTACAAGCATATATTCACTTATAATAAAGGGTTAGGCTATAAAATGCCTGCAGTAATCAACAATCTGCTGTTATTATCAAATAAAAACCAGTAAGCAGTAAATTCGACTTCTATTAAACAAAATTGCCACCCCTCTGGCTTTGGAATTAAAAGCTGAGTGAAAGACATCACCCACTCATCGACACCGGAGACTAATGGGATCTCTAATGGGAACGAGATGTCAGCATTTCAGTGTTTCAGATGAGAGAATACCTTTGTCTAGCTGGATTGTTCATACCTTTAATATTCAAGCTCAGGGGCCTGATACAAGATTCAGCATCTGGGTTTTAAGGTGTTAATTTAAGGTGTCACAAGAATGGGGACAAGGCAAAGAGGGGGAAATGAGCAACATAATTCCTTGATGGGGTTGTGTTTATGGCTAATTGTTGGACAAAAGATGTGACGTAGGATGAAAGGAGAAAAAAACGTATTACTGGAATAAACAGTGAAGTGGCCTGAATTAAATGGAAGAAAGTTTCAGTTGTTTTTACTACCTACTATAAAGAATTGTGATTTTTACAGTGGGTTCAATGTAGGAATTAAAAATAAAATTGACATTCTGTCAATTAACAAAAACTTTTTTATAATTATAAGAGAGACTGCGCAATGAGCTAATGAGCTTCCTTACAATTTAAGCCCCAAACAGCATTTCGTTATCATGTGGAAAAACTGAGATGTATTCTTATATTAAAATATCTCAGGGTGTGGTTAAACTTCTTCACTCCTCTGACCCACGAAAGATCAGAGCGGGCTGCATGTGGCCTCCAATGTAAAATGAGTCTCACATCCTTGCTCTAACAGAACACTTCTGCTCCTATAGCTGATCAAATTGCTGGTGAGGACAATAATAATAAACCATCTTATACTATAATATGGGAAATATGGGTGGAGTCACTGCTACAGAGAGCCGATCTGAGGACATCAACAATACAGCAGGACACTGTGGGCAGCTGATTCAGATTAACTGATCTTTACTACATCTGAATAAAAAGATAAAAATGTGCTCTTGACTTTGGAAAAGTTCATAAAATCCAGCTAGAGACAACACTGTTACTGATGAGCAGAGGGTGCATCAGAGCACGGAGCAGCATAATTTAATTTCTAACATTTTAGACAGCCGCTGCTTCAGAGAGTGATGCTGGAGGCGATTTGCTCTAAAAGAGATGAACACAAACACAGAGACAAGCAGAACAACAGAATTTCACTCCACGTATAACACCAACAGTGCAAGTTGCTCTCTGCTGTCCTTAGAACAAAGCACATATCTAGAAGTGAATTGAGGTGCTCTTCAGTTACTTACCCCCCAAAACAGGCGATAATGTTAAAGTGTTAATCAGCATCAAATGGAAATCTTCTCCGTGTGCGTGAATTAGTGACTGCAGCAGCCTGTGTGTCTGCATGAGGTCCCAGAGCCACAGTGATGTCGTAGTTATCATTACACCACATTTGACTCCATGAGTGCGCTACCCACAGGTTCACAAGTTAGCTCATGTCCTGCGTATCCTCTGTCTTGTGTGCCATGCATGTGTTGAGTAGGCGAAGCAGTCTGCTAATATCAGTTTACCAATCCGGATGTGAGATGTGTCTTTAAGACGGCGACTCAGCTACTTTCTATATTTAGAGCCACACTGACAAACTGTTGGTTGAATTATCAGGGGCCTAAAAATATCAAGACATGATATCCCATGACATTATTGTCAGCGGTATTGTAAACTTCAGGCGTTAAACCTGAGAAACCTTAAACCTGTCATAAGTGATTTTTTTTGGGCCACACGGGGGCAGCAGAAAATAGCTGTGACCTGACCAACGGTTCATCTGTGACACGACACAACCATAGCATTTTTTTTTATCCTGCTTTTCTTTTTACTCATAATTCTACGTCCTCTGCTTAATCATGCGCGTAAATGTCTTTTTGTTTAATAGCTCCGTAGCTAACAGTATTCTGCAAAAGTCTCAAGCTATCTCTCATTTCCTTATATTCTGCTTCCAAGTTTCTAAAGTGGTCTTGAACAGTAGTTAGGAGTAGGAACTTTATTTGATTCTATTTTTTAAGCCACTGATGTGGGGTGGAAGAAGTGGAGGACAAGCCTAAAAAACTACCTATAGGAGTGAAGAGTAGCTGAAAGTCAAGTCCTTAAGTGACATGAAAAGATCCAGCAAAGAGCTGACACAAGACCTGAGAGCATCTGACCCTTCAGGTGATTCATCTACTGTTCACCTGAACAACACGTCGTATGGAGTGATGAAATTTTTGGGCTCTATGTATGTACGGAAGACAGGAGATATGATCCTGAGTGTCTGGATCCATCCGTAAAACACGGTGGAGGCTCTGTCATGGTTTGGGGCTGCATTTCAGGTAGTAGTGTTAGTCAACAGAAAAGTACTATCAAATTTTGATCCACCATGCAGTACTCTCTGAAAACACCTGATTTTCAGCATGACAATGATCTAAAACACAGAAGTGAAAAAAAGGCAGCCAACATCCAAATAAGAGTTTTGAATGTCCTAGTTAGAGATATGACAAGGGAGCTGCCTATGAGAGTTCAGGCTGTGTCAAAGAATAAAGGTGGTAATACCAAATACTGAGCAATTGTAACAAGCTTGAAAATCAAACTCTGTTTTTGCCTTATATACCGTATATTACACATACAACAAGCTGGCAAAGCAAACCATTAGCTGAAAGTGACTCTAACCATGAGGGCAACAGTGGTGTGATAATCATAAGCAACTCCTATTAGAACCTGGTCATGTGACATATTATTAATGCTAATAGACCTTTGAGCATTTCTAAGAATCTCTAAGCCCCCAACCCAACAACCAATCAGCCAGCAAACACAGGTCACATGACAGAAACACAAGACAGTAATAAACGATGCAATACATAGAGGCAGATTCACATGGCGATACGGTTACAGTCACACATGTTTCAAATGAATATTAAAAATATGTATATATGACACTAAAATCTAAGTTATTAAAACTCACAAAGAAGGTTTCTTTTTGTGTTTTCCTAACTAAAGATTTATATTTGATTTAATATTATTAACAATGAAGGGCTTATGTCAAAGGCACCTGGAGAGTCAGAGAATGAGCGTGTTAGCACTGGGACATATCGAGGTTACAGACATGGGTGCTATGGGTGCATGCCAGTGAGAAACCAGAGCCACCACCACAGAGGGGAACGAAGGAGAGAGAGAAAAGCAGTGGCACAAAGATGGCGTGAGTCTGAAATGGAGCCACACACGTAAGAAACAGACATTCATACCTAATGTTAGCTGTGCAATTCCTAAAAAAAAAAAAAAGAGCAAAAGGCAAAAAAATGAGTCGTGAGGGGGAAAATGTTTACATCATCAAACAGTTACAGTGTTCCTGCTGTTTTATTTCAGTGATAATAATGATAATGATAATACCTTCATCCTCAGACACATCCAGTATTTCATCCACTGTCTCTGGGAAACTCATGCGATGTTTCTCTGTGGTTGTCTTTTGGGCATGGAGAAAAGAAAACAGTTACCGACAACAGCAAAAGGGAAGGTTCAACTTTTCATACAATATGTTCCCATGTGATTATCACCACCCCTTTTCTGAACATCTCACCATGGAAACTGTCTCCTCAGTGACAAGTTTTAGGACGTCAATCACCGAGATGTAGCCTAACCTCTTCGCGATAGCCAGAGCTGACGTGCCATGCTAAAAGAGAGAGAGTGGGACATCGATGAACACCAAACTTTACGAATGAGGATGACGAAGAGATAATCGCACTCACTGTAGTGGTCTCATTGGGCTGGGCGCCATGCTTCAGCAACAGTGTCACAATATCCGTGTGTCCCTGTTGGGCTGCCTGATGCAGAGGAGTGTAACCAAGCTGTGAGAGAAAAAATACACAAAAGTGTAAAAGTCGCTGTAAACACTAGAATTTCTGTGAGATTTCTAAAGACCACGTTCACGGTAGTCAACAAAAGCTAAACTAAGCCAGATGTGAAAAAACACAGACTTATGAACCAAACGGAAATAAAATAAAACTTACATACGTACATACAAAACTAATAAAAATAAAATGAAAATATTGTAGGAATGTTTTGTCAGTTTGCTTAAATTTGTGATGAGCCTTGATGCCTGAGTTTACTGAGACTGAGACATTACTGTAAGTGATGTAAAAGAAAAATACCCACTACATTATATTAAAAAATAAAGGAAAAGCTTAACATTTTAAGCAAAAATAGACTGCAACGAGCAGCCAACTGAGGAAAAAAAAACAAAGAATGTCATATGTGAAAAAGCTGATTAGTCGGTTCATTGCAGCCCTACAGTACATCCCACCTTTTCTTATAGTTGCTTTTTTCCTCTAGCATCTTCATATGAATATGGATAAACGCACACCAGCTTGAAACAGTTACTCTATGTATTACAGCAAACCATGTTTTCAAACATTTATTCCCTTATGAGCAAAAAACTCCTCTATGTCCTATTAAATCATTTTACACTAACAGCGGGGAAACCCAGCCATCACGAGCTGTGTGTTAACACACTGTAACCGTGGTTACTGACAGACTGTACTGAAGCTCTATGACTCATTCCCATCCGGCTTTAGCTGTAGTTTTCGTCCAGAGCCAGAGGGAGGCACTCACCCTTGTTTTGCTGTTCACGTTGGCCTGTTGCTGCAGGAGGAACTTCACCATCTTGATGTTGCCATAGTGACAAGCTACATGGAGTGGGGTGTAGCCCATCTGAAAGTGGAGAAAACACAGTGAAGGTCGTAACCGGGATCGTAATGATCCCACATGGAGGTTGAGTGTTTTATGAAAAACGTTTTAGAACTGCATACTATGTTTTTGAAATGGTTAAAGTGTTTCAAGAAAAGAAGATTGATTCAAAAATTGATACAAAAAAAATTATTTTAGGAATTAACAAACAGCGATTGGACCAAAATATAACCAGACAAATCAAAGCTACTCAGACATTTTCTCTTTCAGCTCAAAGACAAAACACCGCGTGATGAAAAGGTCTTACCCGTGTTGCGGCATAGACTGACGCGCCCTGCTTCACCAAGATATCAGCGATCCCAACGTGTCCTTCCTGTGCCACCAGGTGGAGGGGTGTTAACCCACTCTGTTTGTCAGGGTGAAAAGACAAAGGTCAAAAACAGCAAAAACAACATAGACTATAGTTTATTTTACAGTAACATTTCTTTCATTTTTTAAATTTTATCTGTCTTTGCCTTGTTGCCGAGGTTGACGTTGGCCTGTTTGGAGATGAGCAGGGACACCATGTCAGGCCTTCCTTCCTGTGAGGCCAGGTGGAGAGGTGTGACACCCTGTAGTGACTCAGCATTGGCTGATGCTCCATACTGCAGCAGGCTGTTGGCCACCTCCACCTGGTTCTGCTTGGATGCTATATGTAGGGCAGTGTAGCCATTCTAGAAAACAGATGTGGTTTTCTTTTAGAATGACATGAATTCACACACAATACTAAACCATCTGCCTGACCTTGTGTCTATATACGTGTATTTTTAATTTGATTTACCCTGGCTGCACTGTGTGGTGATCCTCCTTTGCTAACAAGAAGGTTAACAACATCCAGGTTGTTGTGATGTACAGCAACGTGCAGCGGAGTGAGACCATTCTGTAGAAAGGGATTCAAACATTAATCAGACTGTGGTAGTTCAAACAAGGATTTATTTAGTTCTTCCAAACACGCAAGCCCATTATGATTTCCTCACTTTTCCGGCAGCATTTGGGTTGGCTCCTCTTTCCAGAAGCAGCTCTGCTACGTCCACCTTCCCATACTTGGAGGCCACATGGAGTGGAGTGAAGCCTTTCTGCAGACGCACCAACAGGAAAGTGTATAAAACATCAGGTAGGGGTTTTTAGCATTTGGGCAGACAGTTTAAAATTTCACAGCAGAAGGTTGAGCAGGAAGTCTTTACCTTGGTCATCTTAGTCTGTTGAGCCTCCATGTCCAGGAGGATCCGTACAGTTTGCACATGACCTTCCCGGGCCGCGATATGCAGAGGTGTGTGTCCTGCTGTGGTGGTGGAGTTGGGGTTGGCCTTTTGCTCCAGCAGAAGCTTCACTAGCTCCTTGTGGCCCATCCGAGCTGCACAGTGCAGGGGTGTCTGGTCATCCTGTACAGGAGGGAAATTAGCACGTGGATGCAAAACTCGGTCAGCTTCATCTGCCGGTATTCGTGTATCACATTTATTTACAGGACGTTTATGCTTCGGTGTGTAACATCTCTACCTTGGCTTTGGCGTCCACTGGGGCTCCATTCTGCAATAAAAACTCTGCCACCTCATAGTGTCCTGCCCGGGATGCCATATGGAGAGGTGTTTCCACTTTCTGTTCACACACAAACCAAAGAGTCAAATCAATAATGCTCTCAGGAATATGAATTGGTTATTTGAGTTGGACTTGAAATTTCAGTTAGGTACCCACCACATTAGAAGCACTGGGAGAAGCACCTTTCTGCAGCAGGATCTTCACAATGTTGAGATGACCCATAAATGATGCTACGTGCAAAGGGGTTAAGCCGGACTATAAAAAAGGGAGCACAGGATTACAAGAATTAGAAATGATCTTGGGGATTTATTAAATCATCTATATAACTTCACATCTATCTATTTGAACTGTTCTTACCTCAGTCACAGCCTCTAATGACGCCGAGTGTTTGAGCAGGAGATCCATCACACGCATGTGGTTCTTTTTACAAGCAATATGCAAAGGGGTAAAGCCGTTCTGTGAAAGCAAACAGTTATCATTACTACCAAGGTAAAGAGCAACTTTGACTCGTATGACTTAATAAGCTGATCTGGCCTTATTAGAGTATGTTTGTCACTAACCAGAGCCCGAGAGTTGGGTTTGGCCCCTTTGTCCAGCAATACTTTGGCCATACGGTGGTGACCGCAGTGTGCCGCCACATGCAGAGGGGTGAGGTGGTCCAGTGTGATGTCATCAATCTCTGCGTTGTACTGTAGAAGCTGTTTGACGCAGTCCATGTGGTCGCCCTGCGCTGCCATGTGGATTGGAGACAGGCCATTCTGCAAAATAAATAAATAGATAGATAAATAAATATGTTGATTCTTTATTATCTCCAATGGCAGGAAGAAATTTTTCAGATTAAAAACAGAAAATTTAAAAAAAAAGCTCCCAGATTTGTACTTATGACCAAACGAAAGAGTGAAATTCAGAAACACTGTAAGTCATGCTGAAGCAACAGCTTCTCAAACCAAAGCAGGTATGTTGGGCACACATGTCCTCTCTCTTCACATTTCATTTACAAATATAAAAGGCAAGACCACAACCATTACCCCACTCATCAAAATACATCAATTTAGATAGTATGCCACAGTAAGCCAAAGGATTGAGTCTTTCACAATCAGTTGAAAAGATGACGGTTTTTGAATTCTTTCCCGTCTTACTGTTAAAAATAAAACCTTTAAGAGACTTAAAGAATTTTCTTGACGCCTGTAGGGGTTTACCTTAGTCTTTGCATTAATGGGGGCTCCATGGTCCAGCAGGATTTCTATAATCCTAACATGGCCATTTCTTGCTGCACAGTGCAGAGGAGTCAGCTCATCCTAGAGGGGAGTGATTGTTAGTGATTTAGTTAATGAACCATCTAAGTAGGACAATACAGTCAGAGCTTTGGAAACACTAAAGCTTTGAGATGAGAGCTTTGGAAACCTTGGTCTTGGCATCAATCTGAGCCCCTCTGTCCAGGAGGAGTCGGACCATGATCACGTTACCCCGTCTGGATGCAATGTGCAGAGGGGTGATACCGTTCTGTAGAACAGACACAGATGAGTTTAGACAAAAAACTAAAAGAACAGAGAGCAAGTCATGTGACTGACCTTCAGTGACAATTAGTTTTCCCCTACCTTTGGGGTGAAGTTGACATTGGCTCCTCTATTGAGCAGCAGTTGAGCTACGTTCAAGTTTTCATAGTGCGCAGCAATGTGGAGGGGTGTGAATCCAGTCTGCAGGGACACATAAGGTTAACACCATGCTACTTTCATTCCCTTTGCACTTAAGAAACAAACAGCTAAAACACACCAATTACAGACATTCCTGTTCCATTCTGTACACACACACACCTTGCTTAGCACATCAGGATTGGGGTCGTTCTGCAGAAGCACTGCGGCTGTGCGTGTATCATCGTTACGTGCTGCAATGTGCAGCGCAGGGAGGCGGACCTTTCCTTTGGTGCCATAGTTGATGAGCAGGGCTACAACATTTTCATGCCCCTGCTGAAGAGCCACGGCGAGAGGAGTGAATCCATCCTGCAACACACCGGAGAGAACCAGAAGAGAGGTTGACTCATGGAAGGAAAATGAGAGCGATGTAAGGAGAGAGGCTAATGAGAACAAAAACGGAATGAAAACACAGCGGGTGTGGATCAGCAGAGATAGGACTGAGCAATTTGGGAGATAACTCTTCAAAAATGTCTCTCAGCTTAGTGGTACCTCAGTTGGAATGCTCTGATTGGCTCCATTCTCCAGAAGAAACTTCACAACCTCTAGATGGTTTTCTTGTGCAGCCATGTAGAGTGGAGTGAAACCCTTCTGTCTCAGAAAGACACAACAGGCACGCACACACCCACAACAGCAGCAGAGCAGACACACAAGCACAGCACCAGAGAGACAGTCACAGATGCACACACAGAGATGTAGACAGAGAGGGAACAGCAACACACAGAAATATTGGAACAGAGACACATGTTAACAGATGGAATTGCAATAGTTACTACAGTGGTTTCACAATAGTTAGCCTGAAGAGAAGCCTCTGTGGATTCAGTGACGACTGCTTTGAAAGGCAGCTCTGTCTCACCTGCGACTGAGCGTTGACATTGGCCCCATAGTTAACCAGCTCTTGGACCACCTGCTCCTGCCCTGCCAGGGCTGCGATGTGCAGGGCCGTGTTCCCTTTCTGGTAAAACACAGAAACATGAGAACACAAGCAAACATTTACATGAAATATTACAGGTGAATTCAAAGTGCAAAGTGTTTTTTTGTTTTTTTGAGAACTGGCAGCATTACAAGGTGTTAAGTTATCTGTATTGGTGTTGTTCCTGCATCATCACAATAATGTTGCATCAGCATTGCAACTGACCAGTCACGCTGTTGTGATGTCATAGCTTCGCAGTGTGTTAAAAAAAAAAGCGAAGAAAAACATTTCTTTAATTTTTTTATAAAATTCTCTTCCAGAACAAATGGTAAGCATTTCAAGTGTTATCTTTATTACGTTGTACAACATAAAAAGAAGTATTATCAAGTCAGGTTTGCTGTTTACCAAATTTTGGTTACTAAGTTTGGGTTGCTTGTGATAGTATTTCATAGCATTAGCTAACTTCTTGGCTAATGCTAACTAAACTAATCAGACAGCGTTATTGGTTGGTTTGGTTGCAGTGTTGATCCTGGGCCAACGTTATGATGATGATGCAGGAATAACACAAACGCATGGATGTCAGCTTGTGCTCATTACGACTATAAAAGATCAGACATTAAAACATTTTTTGACAGGGGCAGCATGTTCCTGCAGTCCTAGCTGGTTCATCACCAACCTCACAGCAGCAAATGACTCAAGGAAGAGTCTTCTTGTCTCAAAACATTAGGCATGTTTCCGAGAAATGTATCTGATATTAAAGCATCTATGATTTTTTTCTTTTTTCCCCACAAGTGATTTTTGAGGGGTTAAGGTTGCAACACTTATTTTTACCTTCGTGGTGGTTTCCAGTACGATCCCATTATGGAGTAGCTCCAGCACCATTTTGACGTGGCCTTCTTTTGAGGCCAGATGAAGCCCATTGAGCCCATTCTGAATGAAAGGGAGAGAAGAGTAGACCTCACACTGAAGGGTCCTACACACACTAAGAGCAGTTTCCTCTAATGGAAAAAAATAAACCAAACAGACAGTATATATATATACACACAAACACTTGAAGACCATGCCAACTGACACTGTTATCACAGTGACTGAATCACTCACAAACCATAGCATGCACATACTTACACTGGACACCATGCATGCGGTACTCTCAGAATCAGAGTGGCCATTAGCAAAAACACTGTCTACAGGGATGAAAATCAAGATGAAAAATCTTTCATTTGATTAATGATCATGAAAGGAGGAGGGTGACGGGAGGGAGATGGCAGGCCGCTGGTCTCGTGGCCGGGAAGAATACGAGCCGTGTGGGATAGGTCTGACCTCACACAGCCTTCCTTCAGCCGCACAGGACATGTGAGGTTGGACCTTTCCCACACCACTGATATTATTCCTCTGAGTGGAGAGACCACAGCACACCATCACTCTACTGCAGACAAAGGAGGGAAGAAAAGGGGGGAGGTAGGTAAAAAAGGTAAAAATAAAAATCAAGACAAAAAG
This sequence comes from Rhamphochromis sp. 'chilingali', assembly GCF_963969265.1. NCBI lineage: Eukaryota > Metazoa > Chordata > Actinopteri > Cichliformes > Cichlidae > Rhamphochromis > Rhamphochromis sp. 'chilingali'. The sequence continues at coordinate 21,171,986 of NC_137937.1, forward strand.
GAGCCGAGTTAGAAAACAGTAGATAAACAGGCAAAGAGAGATGGCAGTGGAGGATCAGTTAGACTGAGAGGGACAGGGAGGGAAGAAAATATAGTGAGGGAGGGGCTGGAGTGAGGCAGCGTGCTGGCGAGTGAGCCATGGCAGAGGTATCCACACAAAGAAGGAACAGTTAAGCCTCCACCTGGCCAAACTCCCACCATACTGACTCAAACTGTCACACAACCACTGAGGTTTAAGGGACAATCTACAGCTTTTGCCAGATAGCCTGTCGCTCTGTGCGTGTTCCAGCAATGACAGCAATGGCAATACACATAATAATAATAATAGCTTACATTTGGTCGAAGCTATTGGTGTAAGCCATGTGAAGTAAAAGACTAGGTTTGCTTGGTTTTTATCCAAAAAACTATGTAAAACGGTTTAAAATAAGACACAAAGCAGACACCAGTTATTCCAATATGTCATGAATAAATTCCACATTTAGGGACCGTAACTGTAAGTGAAACACGAATGCTGTAGATTATCTCTGTAGGTCAAAAACATTTGATGCCAAACAGTAAAAAGACAAAACAACTTCATGTTGAGTATCTACAACACAATGAAATGAAAGTGTGTCATTCAGGAAAACACATCTACCAAGGTATCGTAGTTTTTCTGCATGTACATAGTCACATTTTTAATCAGTGGGGTGTATCCCTTTGTCATTGTAGAGCCGTTTTCCAGTAATGGTCGGGACAGTGCCATTTTATACAAATAAACCTGTCATTATGTGGGGTCTGTTGCGGTGATGGTGACTAGGGCTCACAGAAATCCTGACAGGAGCATTACCGCCAAATAATTAGAAAGTGCTGAGGGCACCATACAGTAAGCGAATGGAAGGGAAACCATGACTAAGTTAGATTAATGAGCCATAGTATTCTCTCGTGCGCACATACAGGTTTTGGCCAAGTTTCTGTAGCCTGCGGGCCTCACTCCTAGCCCACTAACACTATCTCTTCCTGGACGCTGTCAGCATAAAGGAGGATGGAAATGGGGCGAAGGAAAAGCCCCTGCCCCATTTATTACCTCCTCTGGAGACCCTTTAAAACCCGACCTGTCACCTTCAGCCACTGATTAACAGTCTAACCGAGCGTACACATACAGTGCACTGGATGGCACACAAATTTAGTAGTCAGTTTAGAGACTTCATGCACACTGAACACAACACACATATGCAGTAAACATTGGTAACACAGAGAAAATCTGAGGAGAACATAATTGGGTTAGGGATTTTATTTTAAATGGCGCCACCTACTCGTTGTATCTATCCCACTGTAACCTATAGGAGAAACTTAAAAGTACTGCAGGTACTACTCAGTGCAGAGCTACAAAAATACCTAATTTTATTTCATTTTTGGAGACACTGCTACTACACCATCCATTCACACTTTTTTATAGTGAGCAGTCCACCAATATCCTAAAAATTTAATTTAATGAGTTAGAAAGCAGATAGTGAGCCAGGAGACTAAAACCCTGGCAGGATTTGACTGTGGGCAAATGAAAAGTAATAAATAAAGTTCGGTTTCTACTTTTGTGCACTACAGCACAATATGTTTAAAGACCAGGTTTGCTGATAAGCAAAATTACATAACGTGAATTAAGAACCAAGAAAACCACGTGCAGTCTGAATAAAAGTGACTGGCAGGTAGTTAGATATGCACGCCAGTCTAGATATTTAATCTGGTGAATGAGTTCTCTCACCTGATTGGCTGTATTTATATCAATGCCATTTTTGATGTGTTCCAAGGCCTTGTCCAGGTTGCCAGAACGGGCTGCTCGGAGAAAACTGTTGCCAGCATCTGCCTGCAACAGAAACAGGGAGAGAGGAGGAAAGAGGGGGATAAAGGGGTACAAGAGAAAGTGAGAGACGCATAAAAGTAGAGGACAAGAGAGGGAAAATGGAGAGAGAGAGAGACAGTGTTTGGTTATTTTTGGGAAAAATGCTTTATAAGGACTGAGAGCGATAGCGTGATGGCAGTCGTCCATCAGTTTTCCTCTCATTTCACTCCTCCCTTGGGTATTTTGGACAGTGCAGTTTGAAAATCTACATCGTGAATCTACACATATGGGTGTGTTAGAGGGTTTGTTGGGCATGTAGGCAAATGTATTAGAAAATATTGGCCACAAGTCTTTCTTTCACTCAGGTGATAAGGCAAGTGTGATGACACCAGTAGTCTGTGGTGTATTTGTGATGCCAGCAGATTGTTGGCTCTCTGTTGGGAGTGTGTGTGTGTGTGTGTGTGTGTGTGTGTGTGTGTGTGTGTGTGTGTGTGTGTGTGTGTGTGTGTGTGTGTGTGTGTGTGTGTGTGTGTGTGTGTGTGTGTGTGAATGAAAGAGACAAAGGTAAAAGGAGAAAGGACAGAGAGTGTGTGAGGCTTTGGTGAGCTCTGGCTCACAGGCCGGCACATGGCATGTTCTCTGTTTTTGTCTGTGTTGTTTTTTTCTGTGTCTGAGGGCTTCATGCCTCTTCCAGGCAGGAAGCCAGGCAGGGGTGCCGCTGAAACAGGATCACTCATGTGGCACGGGGGGGAAGCAAGGGAGAGGAACAGAAGCAGGAGCATGAGCGACCGAGGGAGAACCACAGGGAGAAAGTCGACTGCAGCAAAGCCCCACACCTTTTTATTTCATTTACATAATCTCCTCTCTTGGCTATCCCTTCCTTACATCCTCTTCCCATCTGAATGGACATCTCAACATGCTGGTCAGGAAGAATAAACAGCTGTTCACTGTATGCATTTGCATAAGCACAAATAATAAAGTTATTGACTGTACAAATCCCTCGTTTTTTGTTCCAAAAGAAAAACACCAAATGCTGCTGCGCACTACAAAAGATGGTTTCCTCAGTGCTTTATGCTGTGTTGACTATTGTAGTGACAGGGTTGTTGGTCCTCTTTTGACAGAGAGAGAGCAGGCCGGGGTATAAAAGAGAAAGGATCCACATGCCTGAAGTAGAGGCATAGCAACAAATGACACCACACACCCTCAGCATGACACCAATGGCACAGCGCTGCGCAAAGAGAGAGGTCACTTTAAAACAAAAAAGAAAAAAGAGGAGAAACGACAATGGAAGGGAAACAGAAAACCTTTAAAGGAAAAGCTGCTTCCAGCTGACTGTGGCAGCAAAACAACAGTCCCGAGTATCAGAGATTGAATCTACTCAGTGGCAAAGTTTCCACTTATCAGATGAACCTCGTGCAGCAAGCAGCACCCTGAGCGTGAAGTATTAAACACTGGGCTTCTGAGTACACCCACTCCTCCAGAGCCATTTGCTCTGGAGTTGCAGTACAACTTCTCATATACATGTGTGTTTTAAAAGGGAACGTGCCAGTTAGATAGTCCCACAATAAAAGAAAACAAATCATGGATGTACCAGAAAGCAAACTGACTTATAAATACATGATATCATATCTAGATCTTAATTCATGGCAGTTATATTTACTGAAAAAATATCAAAATGACATCAAAAAGCAATAAAAATAAACATAATACACTAATAATTAGGAATAAATCATTAGTTATACGTGACAGCTTTAATACTCACAGATCCTAAGTTAACTTGGTTCACCATCTTCCTGCTGAGTTACTCCAAGACTTTCTCATCCTCTTTCACTTTGAAGAAGATAACAACCCACAAACCCCTCCCTCTACACAGCTGCGATCAGACTGACCTCCACATACAAACACCTGTCACTGGAGTTCTGATCACCACACTCTAAACACACGTGCATACCTCCCTTTATTCATTTCATTAATGTAATTCAAATAGAGGTTGTACGTTTAATAATTGCCCATATCTCATTTAGTTAAACTTGCGCATGTCTATGCAACAGCTAAATATAAATATCAGACGGCACAAAATTTACATAATGTAACAGAGTGCATGTGAGGTTTCTGTTGCATGCGAGGTTTGCAGACCATGGTGACACACAGAGACACTCTCATCAAAGTAAAGGCAAATACAGCTGATGCAAACACACACCCAACACAATATACATGGTCTCACAGCAAATGGTAACACCATAGTGACCCCGGCTGAGGCCCCTCTACAGTTGTCCAACCCATCTGCCACCCACCCCATTGCTTCTCTTTAAGGTGAGGCTTTCCTAGTCCTGCAGGCTCACATGTGTCTGTATGTTTCTCTAACTATCTGCTTGCGTCAAGAAGTGAGTGTGTGGTGTGCTAAGATAAAGATGCAGGGTAACCGCACCCATCTGCCAAACTCAGAGACAAGCAGGTACAGAGCTCATACACAGAGCAGAGAAAACAAATGCAGTCTAAAAGCTGCTGTGTGGTTTTTCTCGTGTTGCACTCTGCTGGATCGTGTTACGAGTTAGATGAATGAATCCCTCCACGATTATTCCCAAAGAGAATGGACGAGCTTACGACTCCTGGGCTGCGCAGAAATGAGCAGACACATTAATCATACTGCTTGAAGCAAACGACGCAGACAATAACCTGTTCAGAAGCTCCACGGTTAACATTAGCAGTATCAACGCACGGTGTCATGCAGTGTGCATGCAGCTGTCCTCGGGCTGAGACAGTGCAAGGCTCGTTATAATGAAGCTCAAAATTACCAAGTAAAATTATTCCCCTATCATCACTCATCACAGAAAATCCTCTACCCTGAGCTCCCCTACTCGCCCTGCCCCTATCTCAGCTTTTCTTTCCTGTTGCTTTCTTTCCCTCCTCTACCCCCTGCTCCTTACCCGTCTATCCCCCCCCCCCACCTTCGCTTGCCTCCTCTGCTGGTTTTGCAGCAGACAGGATGACATCATCCGCTCGCCAGTGGACTGCAGTGTTCAAAGACTCAAAGTGTGCATATGTGCTTGTATGCACGTGTCGGATATTAATTTCTTATCCCATTGACTGAGGCCCTAAAACTCACCTGAACATTCATTATTTTCTTTTTGCAGCTATTTCACATTAAAGGGTTTTTATGACCAGTCTGGATGAAGTCAGACTGAATGGGGAAGTAAAAACAATGCAAGGCATGAATGGGAAGTCTGCCTGCTGGAGAGTACCAGATACTTCTAATAGAAATCTAACAGCATAATTCAGGAAAACAGCCATTGTGACCCCTTAAAGGTTAGTCTGTATCTGCCAAAAACTTTTATTGCACCCTTTTTTTCTTTTTGATGCCTTTAGTGGTGGATCTTATTTATTTTAGGAATCACTGATTCTAGACTGGTTAGCCCGAGTCTGGCCTAGTCTCAATGCTGCGCAAAAAAAAAGAAAGAACTCAAAATATTTTACGAGTACAATCAACAGACAAATCCTGAATCTCTTCCACAGGATGTCAACAAAATAATCAGACTTATAACCAGTTTCAGAAAATCTCAATATTTCTATCAAAATTAGCACAAAATCTACAAAACAGACACAGTCCCCTTCCTCTCAAACACGCTAACACACGCATACACACACTTACACACAGGTATGCAAACAGCACAGTATGAATCTGCAGACACAGCACCAGGTGCAAATCATAAATATTTTAAGTGCCACCACAGCTATTTGTGCTACCAGCAGAAAGGTGAAAATAAGGTGCCTGCGTATGTTCAGTGTGTCACAAGTACTGCTTTTCTTGCAATAATAATTTCCTGAACTTTAAACAACATGAACTGTGTAAGCACACCAAACTCTAGATGATGTCTAGTGTTTTTCCCTTCCTAAACTCAGTGCCTCGATGTGTTTGGGCTAACACTGGAATCTGGGAGTTTCTGTACATTTTCAGGGGACACTGAAAAACATATGGAAATTCCAAGCAAAATGCTTAAACAGCAATTTCAACAGTATTTTCTGCTGACTTGCATTTGCTCAGAAAATCTTTTTTTTCCCCCCTCTGTCCCTTTTTCTGTGCTCTCCCTCTTTGCTTTTAGATCTCAGGCTGCCTGGAGTGCTTGAGCAGGCAGCAGGTTGTTTCTGTCTGAAGAGATGTAGCAAGTGCAGAGTCTGTCAGATGGAGACCCTCAGGACTGCTGGGTTCTGGACACATTAACAGGAAACGAATGAGAGGGGCACAACTGGGATGAAGCTGTTACATTCCCCAACTCAGCTCTGTCAGTCTGCATGTAAATGTGCCCCCCTGTCCAATCATTTGTCTCTCTGCGGATATTCCTTGTATGTGACAAAGCGTATTGTCCCATTTTTACTATTTACTTTCTCACACTCCGAGCCCCCCCTCCCACTCCACAGCCCACTGTTTGTCCCTGCCAAACTCGATGATTGTCCCTTTATATTTGGGCCTGCTGAAGCCTCTGCATTTGTAGATGAGATTGTCATGGTTATTATTGCCATGGTTATTGTGATGTTTTTGACAGAGGACAAAGGGAGTGAAAGCCATAGGATGACGATAGGTTTTGCAACTGATTGCAAACACACACACACACACACACACACACACACACACACACACACACACACACACACACACACACACACACACACACACACACACACACACACACACACACACATATATTATATCTATATCTATATTTATTTATTTTTAAATCTACCACTGTAGAACTGCCTTTGTATAAATCTTTGTTGTACACTGAGTATTGCTTCAGTATTGCAGCTTAATCAATCGCTACAGAAACCCAGTAAACCTCATGTTGTAGGTTTTTTGTTTTGTTTTTTTTGCTGGGCTTTTACACTTTTTTTTTAATTACATTTACATTACAACTCCTAATTTTTTTTAACTGGAAACATTGTATTTTTCTTTCTTGACCACATTTATATGACTGTAATAGTAACTACTGCCTTTTCCCTGAATTTACCTATAAAATATGCAATAATTTTATATGGACTTCATGTTTTTCTCATAAATTAAACTACTGATGCGCAAAACCACACATTTTTTACATCTTAACCAGCTGCTGATTAAAATGCTTTCTAGATGTTAAAAGTAGCAGTTAGAGATAGCAAGAAATGGGTCTTCTTCATAATTCATTTTTAAAAATATAGAGTACTTTTAGCTAAGTAAAATATCAAACTTGTAAGTAAACATAGCCTTACCCCTAATGATATATTATATTATATTATATTATATTATATTATATTATATTATATTATATTATATTATATTATATTATAAAGAAAAATAAAGTGACTTTTGGAATATAATCAAATAGTTTTCTAACTAAAACACGTCAGTTAAAATTCATCTATGTTTGCTCCCTTATTGCCAAGACTCCACAAATTTTATATTCAGATCAGGGTCTCTTTTCATCATTGATGAAGACTTGGATCTCAGAGAGGATAAAAGCCCAACTTTACTTTATATATTTACCCTTTATTAGTTACTTTTTCTATTTGGCAATTCACTTTGGCAAGGTCTAATTGTACAGACACTAATAGAAGTGGAAAAAAAAAACCTCCAGACAGTGGATGGTTCTGAGAAGTTTAACCTTCACTGATTGCATGGTGACTATATCTGTAGTTCATCCTCACGCCAATAAACTACACATAGAAGCTGCATCGTCAAGAGTAAACTCTTACAATCACTTCTTCTTTTACTGCAGATAAACTCCAGGAAACACAAAAAAAGCACACGAACTCAAGTAGTAAGGCCTTGTGAGTCTGTGCCCTGTGTTGCCATTACCTGCACTGGGTGAGCACATGAAAGCCACACTTAAAGCTCTCATTAACCGACCCTCTAATCAGTTTTACCGACCTCTGGTTTACTTACCGCAGCTAATCCTGGTACAATCTGAACATCAAACAGACAAATTAAGTCAAAAACAAGATTAAGGTTGGAAACAGAACATGACACACACCCACATGTATACGCACTTACACTAATCTTGGGTGCACATGCATGACAATTTTCAAAGATACTCCCAAGCAACCAAACTCACTCCCACGTCTAAATAGGCTGTTTTTCTAGCACTCAATCACCTCTATAGATGTTTGATTAAAACCGCATGAAGCTGGTGTGTAGTCCATAAAGAACAGATCAGATTCTCAATGAGCAGAATCAATGTTTACTCCTCCAGGACTTGTGTTACTTTTTCTCTTCTTAAAAACAAGGCCCTGTTCAGGACTGAAAAGGAGAGGCAGTGAAAGCAGCGCTGAAGACAACGCTCCCAAACAGTTAATGTGGACAGACAGAGAATAAGAATGGCACTTTGCAAACAGACAGCCAACAGAAAGAGCCGTGTGCTGAATAAAATGAGCTGAAACAAATACCAATACATCAATATTCATGTGTGAGATAAAGAAAATATGAAAGGAAAGGATTTAAAACAGGGAGCAAAGCCAGCGAGAAAAAGGTACTCGACCATCACAGTGTGATGTAGAAAGGTTAAGAGAGGGAACGCTGGCAGGTGCATTACAGCTGAGAAAATGCAATGATTTTACAGTGGAGCAAAATGCTATTAAAAAAGACAGCAGAACGAGTATTAGAGAGACATACAGTCATATGAAGAGACAGGAATAGTTACAGGACAAGAGATACAGTACGAGTGCAGCAAGAAGAAGGTGAGACAGAGAACAGCAGAGTCTGTGTACTCACTCCAAAAGTGACGCTCTTGACTGGCATGCCTGTTGGCCCTCCACTCTCTCTTTCTTACGTTTTCTGTTTCTCTCAAACACACAGCTGTCTTTTCTGTTGCCCCCTGCAAGTGCTGCGGTACAGGGCACGTAGACCCCCATCCAACGTAAACACGAAAACCACTCACACACACATATACACACGCCCAGACACACACTTGAGTAAGTATGGTGGGTGGAGATATTGGGTAGGGTGGGGGTTGAGGGGATGGGGGGCCCAGGGGTTTATCTCTGGAGGAATGCTGCCTGTATCTAAGGACACACATTTCACACGCAGCCGAAAACAAATGGGCACCCCCACACTCTGCCCGTGGATTTCCTGCCTCCATCCGTGTTCCTTCTCGGCTCCATTTCCACTCATAGTTTGAACTATCCTTACTTTTCTCATGTACCCCACCCGTTTCGTGCCCTTTTTCGGTCTTCCATCACACTCTGCTCTGCTGTCCACCTCTTCTGTCCCCTCCACCTTTCACATTTGTTGCACCCCGACACTCTGTGTCACCCCAACTTTATCCCTCCTTTCTCCTGTCCCTGCTTGCCCGCATGTCACGCCCATCGCTGTGTCTCCTGTATGTTTTGTGACAGCCAGACAATCAATTTTTTTCTAAGACCAGGCAGAATACCAGAATAGTGCAGAGTTACTGTGGCGAATGGGTGTGTTTTTTCCGAGTGGGTCCGTTTCAGTCTGCGAGGTGACTTACAGTGACAAAGCGCCCGGTGGGGGGGTTGCTGCCACCGCCCAGTGACAATGGGGCCAGACACATGGGGTGGAGGGGTGGGGGGGAGCACGGAGGGGCCAGGCTCTCAAAAGGCCCTGCCTCTTTTAATAAAGCGTCCGTCATTCCTCGCTTGAAAGGACCTCCTTTTCTCTCCCTCTCCCCTCCTCTCTCCCTCTCCTGGCTAAATGCTGGGAAAAGCACATCGCTGCCAAAACCATGCAGAGAGATAAATGCTAGTAGGAGAGATGAAGGAGGGGGCATGGCAGAAAGGAGGCTATACACTACTCAGTACCACTGGACCGTGACCTGGGCAAAAACATCACGTGGGACGTCTGTGCTGTCCACAGAATTGAGTTTGGACAGTGACGAGAGCTCCAGTGAAAAAGAATGTTGAGGCAGTGGACAACGAGTACTAATGCCCATGAAGACATGACAAATTATCCCATGCTTCTCCAAGAAGCGTACTAACATCAGCCTACTCTTGCCAAGCCAGCAGAGAGTAACGCAAATTATATGAGGGGAAGAATGATAACCTCTCAGATCCTTGTTGATAAGACTTTTTCCCCAAAGGTGTGGCAGAATTAAGTGAGTGATGAGACCCACCTGAGTTTTTCTCAGCAGGTGCAGTCAGCTTAAAAGTGTCATTGTTACTCATGACACAGTAAGACAATCAAGTAGTCAATAGTTTATGAGGTATTATAGTAGGATTTTTGATTATGGTGCTTTGCAGGCTTTCCTGCAAGACTTTTCTTCCTTTTTAAGTCAACTGTGTGACAGATGTTGTGGGTCAGAACTCACCTGTTCTGCTTACCGGTACTAACCATACAGCTTAAATCTGTAAGAGCACTCTTGCAGGTGGCCTCATAGCGAACTAGTGGCCGACCAACTTTTCTTGTCCCTTCAGCCAGCTGCCCATTTATCAGGGTTTGATTGGCCAGTCATCATCCATGCGGCAAACATGGCCCATCCAATATAGGTGATTTCCAAACAATTTGATCTTTATGTCCTCTACGCTGGCATTTTCTAGGACTTCCTTATTTTAGACAAAATGATCCCATTTGATTCGTCACATAGACCTCAACCTTTAAAAGCTAATAACACATGAAGGATTCAACAAGGATAAATATATGTAAAGCATTGCTGTGCTTTATTTCTAATGCAGGTGAGAGTTTTTAAAGCTGTGTTATCAATCATTTAGTCCCCATCTAGGCTGTAACTCTTACACCCTTGCACAAAGATGTATTCTTATTTATTCTCTTAAAGAGACAGAGATCTAACTGAGAGTGATTTCAGGTCATTGTCGAGTTCAGGCCACACTGCTGTTTTGTAACAGGGTTGATTTAAGTTGGAGACAGACATGCCCTCTGCACCCTGTGTCACGCTCCTCTTGTTTGCAGGATAAAGGGTTGCGACTGTCCACGTGTGGTGCTTGTGGTGGTTTATTGCCCGTGTCCTGATGCTTCAGAGAACAGTGATCAGAGAGAAAAAAAACTGTAAAGAAAAAAAGCCACACACTGTAGTCTGTACCTATTCTCACTATTTCACATCACAGACCTAAAGTTAGCATTTTAGGATCAAACATATGAAGTAGCAATAGCAGTAGGAACTATACTGGTGGAAACCGGAGAGGATTCATTTGGAAAAAAAGAAGAAAAAAAAATCTTTAAGTAAAAATAACAAAATGCATTCTCTGAAGGCAACATTTTCAAAGCAGAAAACACGTGCATTATCAGTCATAATGACAAAACTCTATACCATATTCTCTTTGAATTCCAACATAATGCTATTTCTATGTAAGGTTGCACAGGTTCAGAATGCTGTAATGCCCCTCTAGTGGCAGCACAATGCTCTGCAGCTTTGGCCAGTAGCAGCTTCATATCAGGGATGAGGTGGGTTGGGCTGATACTGCAGCCTTGGCAAAAACCTTACAGTCTCTCTCTCTCATACACACCCACAAGTACACACACAAAACACACACATTCAGTGGCTTATCCTGTACTTCAGCACTTCCACACATTAAGCTTGCCTGGCTTCTGAACTGAGAAAAGAGCTATTTAATTCAGCATAGGTAGCTCACGCTCATATACATACATAGTCAGACGTACGGTCACCTGAACAAACGCACATGCGCCTCAATGTGACAAAGCCAGACTGACCTGTGGAAGACAAAAAACAGGAAGTTAGAAATACTCGAGGAAGGATAGCAGAAAAGATGAAAGCAATAGAGAAGAATGACAGCCGCAATATGTCAGCACAGGACCGGGCTCCTATTAATCTTCATAAGTGGACAAGTAGAGTCAGGGAAATACAGAGGGAGGATGTGCACGAGGCGAGAGAAAGAGAATCACTGTGGAGAGAATATATGTCTTCACAACTCTCCATGTCTCCCTCTCTTGTTTTGTATGTACGCAGTGCCGGAGCTCTTGCTGAGAAAATAAAGCATCTTGACCATCACTCACTACTGGGTTTGAGTCAGCCTCAGACAGAATCCGAGCAGCCAGACCATAATTCAATCAGTCTGATTAATAGACATAGAGGTGAAGTGGCCTGAGTTTTTAAACTCTATTCAGAACTAATGTACTGTCCTGAAACTACAAGATATGAACCCCACCAGGACGACGAGTTCACCTTCCAATGCTGATTTAACTCAATTTAAGTTGGGCATAATGCAATAAGATTGTAAGACCCTGAAGAATATAAACTCCATTGTTCCTCTGAGAAAGAGAAGCAGAGCAAGAAGTAAAACACTACATAACATTTTATTGTTACTTAGCTTCTGTCTTTAATGTCTAATTATTTTAGAGCTTTCTTGATGAAGGTTACAATGTGACAATAAGAGTTTCATTTTTCTTTTATGTAGGCAAACTAAACTAAAGCCATTTTTAAAATAATAAAAACAATAATAAGAGGGCAATTTCTTGTTATTAATCAGCTAACTCATACAAAGACATAAATACCGTTCAAATCAGCAGGTTACTTTTCGGAAATTTATCTTTAACAAACTTTGTATATTGTTTATGTGGTAACTGCATAGTTACTACACTGTTGTGACAGCTACCTAGCTAGACTGTTACTGCAATATCTTCTTCTGTTTTCCATTTAATTTCCTGGTATGTCAGATGGTTACATAACAAAAGGACCAAACTCAGCCAAATGAGTTCAGTTAATGTATGACTGAAAAAAGTAGAATTACAAAATAATTTATTAATACACTTTAAAAAGGATTATATGCAAATGGAGGCACACAGTGACTGCCCGTGTCTTTCTGCACTGGGGTATGTTTTAAACCGGTCTAGGTCTTGTAGCATGTCATTAACATTTGTACAGGGACAGTGACATTTCCAAACATTCGTTTTCGGTTTGCCTTGCACCATCAGTCCCATTCCTCACCCCAGAGAGAGGAAGCAGCAAAGAATCCAAAGATGAAAGAGGAGACGAGTGGAAAGAGCAAGAGGTGCGCAACAAAGCGGAAACAAAGGGGTCCGGTGATAAATAAACACGCCTTGGGAGCGTCAGTGAGTCTGTGCTGCAGTGGATTTGTGCACAACATCTTCATTTGTTGCACAGTCTTGTTGACAGTATGACAGCATAATCTGCATTGCTTTGCTGAGTCAGACACCCACAACTCTATATGCATAAACTTCCTGTGTTATTGAAACTAAACTGGTGGAGCGACTGCCAACAGCAGTAAATGACCCATTCATACCCAAATACACAGGCTGCTCTTGATTAAAAAATGAATACATATTTGATGTGTCTATCATGTCGTTTTCCACTTCAGCATTTAATATCTTGCCTCTGGGGACAGATGTTGCAATTAAGGGAGACGCTCTTATCAATCAGTGCAAGTGGAGTCCAAAGAAGTCTTTTAAAGCTGGAGTCAATCACTCAGCTGCCTCTACTCAACAACTTTAGCACTGCCTTACATTTACAGATCCAAACACTCACACACTCATAGAAATACCTGCATCAATTAACACCACACACACACACACACACACACACACACACACACACACTTTCACCCACAGCGCATTACATGCAGGTGCACACACCCTTTTCATTCAGCACACACACATACCCCAATCAACCACAACATTAAAACCACCACCTGCCTAATATTGTGTCAGCCCCCATCATACTGCCAAAACGGGTCCACAGGACCTCTGGGGGTGTCTGCTGTGCCAGGCACTGGGATGTTGGCAGCTGATCATTTGGATCCTGTGGGTTATGGGTTGTGGCCTTTTTGTATTCGGCTTGTTCTGACGTTCCTGGGGATAATTAGTTGGATTAGGATCTCGGAAGCTTGAAGCTAGGTCAATACTTGGGGTTCTCGGTCCTAACTTTAATTCCTGTTCATTTTTAGGCTGCGGCAGAGGTCAGCGTTCTGCTGGGAAATGCTGCTGCCATTGCCATATGGGCTCTGCTTGGTACAAGTGGACAGTTGGTGGCATATATTTAAGTAAGATCTGCATAAAAGCAAAAGGAGACGCATTTTCCCGAAACTGAAGTATTGATATTTCTTTCTCCTGTCAGTAGCTTTAATGTTGTGGCTGAGGGGTGTACGTAGCTCACAGCAACCTTCCATAATGCAAGCATTCAATTCGGGCAGCGGTATACTCAAACTGAACAATGTCGTGCAACGTATCATCAAACAATGTTTGTAGGGAAGTTTAGATGTTTATATATTTTCTTACAACATTTGGGGGTGTTGAGAGATGCTGGTAATTAAAGTAGGGTGAGTGCATTTAAACCTGGATGTACAATCAAATGTGGCAGATATGCAACTCTGCCCAAACCATTAGGGGCCCAAGGCAGACACAAATTTCCATCAAGCTCGTTTTGCCTTTTTCTGAAGAACCAGGTTGAGGTGGCCATAAACATCAGAAATGAGTCAGAAATCAGAACTTCAGAACTTGTACTTATAAACAACTTTATTCTGAAATTTAAACCAGATATCTGTAAGTCAAATCACTTTTTTTTGGCTCTTTAATTTGAACTTCTGGTAGAGTTGGCCTAAGCTAAAATACAGGAAGAGACTGTTTTACAATAACGGGAACTGATTTAATGACACAATCTACTGTGTTTATTAAGATATTTTTATGGTGATGAATGAATGAAAATAAAATGCTGCATAACAAAATGCACTTAGAGTGTCTGAATTTGTTTGAGCATCTTATTTACTTCCTTGTGATTAAAAGCTGTCGAGGTATAGCTATAGCCTGTTTTACCTGTTTGTAAATTCAAATGAAACCATATGAAAATGACTGAATATCACTGGTGTAGAGAGCAGAGAGACTGGATTTCCTCCCCTGGTCTGCGCTGAACATTCACGGGGTTCACATGAAAATGTCAAACAGGGAGATTCTGTCTGTGAAACACTGAGGCGATGTATCCTGGCCATTGTTAACGTATATATATGTATTTCACTTTTTCACTTTTTATTTCAGTCTTTCTCTGCTGGAACTATTTTTAGGCAGGTCACCAGGTCTTCATCACTGATAATGCAGACAGTGTGGAAGTAAGAATATGGGTACATGTTGAGGACGGGGAAGCCCACCATTACACCTCCTGTGTATAAAAGCATAAAGTATCTAACAAACTGTTGAATTCAGAGGGCTTTCAGCGGGCATTTTCTTTTTGGAGTATACTTCCACCTTTAACCATGCACTCTGCACATTCATCTTAAACACATGCACATGCACGCATGCATGCACATTAATTGTTGCTCACATTCTCTTTCTCAATGTCTTTTTGTCAGGTAAGGATACATATAAATAGTGGTGATGATATCTAAGATGCCTTTGGGTTTAAATGGACACAAACAAAAACAAATAGTGCAGTTGGAAAGTCCAACCAATGTAAAAAAAAAAAAAGTATATAAAAGAAGTAGTGGGTAAAGGTATTTGAGTTATGGAAGTCATCATTTGAAGGCAAATAATCCCATAAACAGAGGAGTGTAATATTGTGGGGTTAAGCTAAAAAAAGAAGTTTTAAAAAACGTGTGAGCAGAAAGAGACATCTGGTCCTGGCTTCATTAAATCTTTAAAAGTTCAGCCTTAAGGTTATCATGTCAGAAATGTATGTTTACACTTACGTAGAATGGAAACAACATTTTGATTTATAAAAGATTGGATGAGGGACATACATATTCAGTGACCTAGCTTAGTATGGCTCCACTGAAATCATTCTTTACAGGCCAGATTGTTCCCGTGAGGGATCTCACTATAGCAAAAAGCCAGAAATGATCAGTTCCTAATGGGTCAGCAAGACGAGGAGAGTCCTGCTCTCCTGTCTCCTCTTTAACGTTGGGCTGAGGCCAACTGAGACATTACACGACTTCTGCAGTCTGGCACAAAAGCAGTAAACCTTTAATCTGAATTCTGTGAAGCTGGTATCAGTAACCCTGGGACAAAAACCAGAGTTACAATATTTGAATGCGCCATGGCCTTTCACATGTAAATTACACTCTGCCCCCCTAGCCGAAACAAATTACAGCCAACTGCTGGTGGCTGGATATGAATGGGCTTCCTAATGTAGTCTACATCTACAGTGGGCCAGGGAGCAGCTGGAAAAAAGAAACTGAGACGGAGGAGAATTTATGTGACAGAGCAGGGTGTGATAGTTTGCTTTATTTCATATTAAATCTACAATGCAGCCGTACTGTGACGAATGGGGCTTGGCTCTCTGAGCATCTGTCTCCAAGGACTCACTGAGGGGTAATTAGAGCTGTGGGATGATAAGGGATATTCTCCAGCCCGGCCCAGCCCAGCCCTATCAATGGTGGCACAAGGGTTGGGGCTTTACACAAATCTGTGTACAGGAGGGGGCAGGGTAGGGTGGAGCACTGGATGAAGGGCTGGATTTTTTGTAAATTACATCAGCTCAGGGTAAGAGTCATGGTTTGTGGGACCTGTCTGAGTTTTATATCACCAAGCCAATCTGCATGATGCTGCTTAATGCTTTTGGACTTATTTGGGGTGACAGCTATGAACAAAACTAGCTGGAGTGAGCTTGCAGCAATATACAATGTAGGTTCATTCATTTTTGTAGCTTTGGTTCTACTGATTAAACATGTGCTAAAACTAGGTCTGACCAGGTCATAAAACAAAGTTACTATGATTTCAATATATGACACACGTCCAGTTCACTGCTAATTGTGAAGTATTTGCATAAAAGAAGCAGTTATTCAGGTTCACCCAGAATGTAAAAAGTCTTTACATTTCATTGGCTGGTTGTTCAGTTGCAAGAATTATTTTTACACACCAGCAAAGCTTTACAAAAACAAAACTGGGGGGAAAAAAGAAGCTGCTTGTAGCCAAACTGTGAGAAAGACTTTATGTCATGTTTAGCACTAAACAAGTTAACCTATTGTAGCTGTGAGTCTGATTCTGAATTCTGATTTCTCTTCTTTGCATTTATGTTTAAGACAGTTTTTCAAATGTCCTCCAAACGAGACTCAGACCGATGTTATAAGGCCCAACATAACAGCAGAAATGTGTTTACAGTTTGGCCTTTTTTTACAGGCTTAAAATTCGTTCTTAAAGTGTGCAATAATAGATGAGTGGCTGTTCTGACAAACACGCAGATGCTAGCAAAGATGACTGAAGCTGTGAGGCTTCTGATAGGCTTCTTCACTAACTATGGAATCGCTGAACTGGACCTTTTCAAGGTTTTGGTGTCTTTTAGTGCCTTTTGATGCAATGACCTGGCCAGATTTATTGTTTGCTATATCTTTAATTGCACATGAGTGCTCCACTTTTGGCTAGTGAAATTTTATTATTATATTTGGATGTTTATTTGTATATATTTTTGTCTGTGTGATGATCATCACATGCAGTTACAAGATCTATATGGATGCAAATCGCTAATAAAGCTTTATGTGTTAGCTTGCCAGAATTCCTGACTCCTAAAAATCATCATAGCAGTGGCCAAGATGCAAAAATGAGTTTTTTCTATTGGACTTTTATGTATATTGTCTATGATTAAAACAAACTAATTGTTTAGAACCTGAATAATCAAAATCCTCACATTTGTTGCTTTGTTAGATTTTGTCAGTTTTATTACATTTTCAGACCTACAGTGTTAGAGACTGATAAGTGGGAAGCAGACATCTTTTTGCAGGAGCTTGGTTTATGCCACTACTGCTTTCCTCTGCTGCAATAGCTAAGGGCACGTGAGAAGACTTTTACTCAGGTAACAGGTGCTTAAATGTTCATTCTTACAGCCAGCAATCACACTAACCCTTCCCAAAAAGACTTAGGAACTCTTTATTGTACAACCCACTTGATGATTATTATGTTTACGTAAGCCATCAGGGTTTTTCCAAAGTGGTAATATTTATAACCAGATAAATGCAACGCTATATGGACAATGACTACAAACCTAACAATATATTTCTAGCTGTGACAGAGAGAAATAAATAAATAAAATATCAGCTTTCACACATTCAAACAAAAGATAAAAGAACATTCAAAACAATAAACGAAAAATACAACTGGCCAGTGCACACGCATTCAAGAGCATAACCAAGGGAAGGACTCCATATTGTTGTATGCTGGGCTGCTTTTCATGATGGTGTGTTTTCTTGACGCTGTTCAATGTGCTCAGCTCACCTTGTTTTTTTAAATATATTTGTTCTTAAGTCGCTGCACTTCCAAATGGTTTACGTACTTAACTGTGTAAGATGAGAAAAGTTTAACTGGGTTTCTGTGAAGGGTAACCCAATAGTGCTCCAAAGTGTTTGGGAGCAATATGGAGGTAAGGAGAATAGCTTTAGGAATTTCACACGGGAGCAAGGGGGAGCTAGGATCTGAGGGGAAATCATCAGGGGCAAGAGTCGTCTGGAGCAAGTTTCCCAGCAGCCTTATTGCACTTAGATGATCTTTCCTCCAACAAGGGACAACGGATTCAAGATCATCTACTAGATGTGGTGCAATAACACCTTGGGCAAACCTATCCCAGACTGTTTAAACAGATAAAAACAGACAAAACACAGGAACAGCACATGACAAACATAGTGACACATAAAATACGCACAGACACAATACACAACACTGACACATCAAAGGCACGGGCAAAGGCAGGCAACCAGGCAAGACCACAACACTGACAGCACTTAACAGGAACATCACAGGACAGACATTCAGACTTTCTTCTAATACACAGATCGAAGCCATGCAAGGACGGAAAAGCATGCACACAAACTCACAGGACAAAGAGATCAACTCCAAAGCACATCCCCGCACTCTCGCTCTCACACACACCCACACGAACTTTAAACTAACCCTAAACACGAACACAGAATGACACAAGCATATTTTAGAAATCAGAAGAACCCACAGGAAAAATACTTGGACTGTTGTCTGTTATCTCTACTGTGAACTGTTGTGCAAAGTACTTTTTTTTCCATAGCAGGAAGCGCATACCTATTTGTAACTCGTATGAAGCATTTTAAAAGTACATCAAAGCTATATTTTCCCCGTGGACTCTTGTCTTGTAATATGCTGCTTGAGAACATTAATTTCAGAGAAATCACAGAGACGATATCCAGATTAATATCCACACAAATACACACTAAGGTTATATGTATTACGTTTAACTGAAAAGAAGGAACGCAAAAACAATAACAAACCAAATCAAATAAATTAGGAACAGCACGTTAGTACGATACGTCAAGCAAAGACAGGAACAAAGAAAAAGCTCCAGCCTGATCCCACGACACCTGACTGAATCAGCTCACATCACAACGGCAACACTAGAAAGTCAAAGGAATCAGAACTACAGTACCATAAAGCAACACATCACAAAAAGAAACAAGAGAGATAAAGATAAAAAACAACAACAACAGCAGAGCAACAACAGTGACACAAACTTTAAGTGACAGATACAACATTTGTCATAAATACATAATATATACATATAGATATAAAGAAAGAGGAAAAGCCAGATATACGTGTTGCAGATATTTACTTCATCATCATAGTGCCATACTCCTTGGCCATCCGGCATCTCAGAGCTCACACTACTGTCCTGATCGATTAGCCAGCGATGCACGGCGTGGGCCTAAAAGGACATACGACATAAAGACAGAGCCCGGTTAATCGCAGCAGTGAGAAGCAGAGATGGAGAGACAGAAAGGAAGAGGGAGGGTAGAGGAGGAGAAGCAGCACGGACAGAAAACAATGACAAGGAAATGATCAAAAGATTCAGGAGGAGGAACAGGTGAACATCAAATTGAGACACGGAGAGAAAACTAGGTGGAGCGAGAGGAGGACGAGGAAACCAACCCCACCCTGCCCCAACCTATCCCATCCCACCTTGCTTGTCAAACCCCACCCCAACCCCAGGAAAGAACTCCCCTGTGGGAAATAGGCCAGGTTACAATGAGTGGTATGAGCGAGATGTAGCACGACACGAGGTGGGAGGTAGGCAACACCGCTATGATGGCGATGGAGGTGGGTCTGGTGTTGGTGGCTTTTGGCTCACAGATGGATCGAGTGCGTCACTGTGGGAGAGCTGCAACTTACACACCGGAGTGAGTCGGGATTCCTTCATATCACACTTGTGCGAGTGGCACCGGGACAAAACTGCAGTGTACTTACCCTGAATGTTCATATAGAAATGCGTAACCACACAGAGTATGTGCCGTACAACACAACACCACAGGAAAAGACACCGAGCAATCTTAAGCACAGAAAGAAAAATAACATAAAGACACCAATGACAGTGTGAGTGCCTCCACATTAACACAGATACATCAGTAAATCCACAAAGGTGTGAAACAGCAAGAGTGGCTCAGCCAAAAGTAATTTAGGAAAACAGCCAACAAAACTGCATGAACTCTTGACCAGATAACCAGATAACATTTGGGTTTTTTTTCCAGGACAACTGTCTGCTCCTCTCAGAGAATCAAAGTACAATAAAAGAGACAGTGTCCCAAACTTCTCCAGACAGACAGATAGCGAGACGTCTGCTCAGACTCCTTCAGCTAACATTTAAATCAAGCACATACTGCAGCCGGTCTAGTCCCGGTCACCCTGAAACACACATACAGGATCTCATACGCATGCACCAAACCCCATCTGTTACCCTCGACTGTTGTCGTGTCAGCACCAAAAACAACCGAACACAGCTCCTTTCGCGAGGCTTGCTGCCCCATGTGGCAGAAATACTTGTCAAAATATGCAATGGGGTGAAATCGCAGAATGCAGGGATTAATTACCCTGTCATAGCTGCTACTGCACATTTACTATTTACTTTACGCAAGCAACTTTACAGTTTTTAAGATGCAGTGATGCAGGCTGTCATACCAATGGGCATTTAGCACATAAACTGTCGGCTGTCGGCATAAACTGCCCGGCTACTTTAATACTGAACGCAGAGAGGGAGAGTGAGGGTGTTACATAACCACATACGAGGGTACACACATCACAAAACACACTCCCGGGCGGCTGTCTTGTTTAAGCCTTCAACAAACCCATTTGACTTCCAAGAGATCTGTAGCCTAACCACGTAGACTGGCTCCTGCAAATCTCGCCCCAGTGCAAACTTGACTTTAAATACAAAATCAAAACACAGTCCAAATGTATTTTATACTGTAACTTGGTGTTAACCATGATTATAATTTAAACCCATATTCTAGCATGCGAAAAAATCCCTTTAAAGGATAAAACCTGTTTGTTTTTCCTCATGCGTCATATTTGTAAGGAATATTTGACACGAGAAGCAAACAGACACAGAGGGGTCAGGACCTTCTCCATCAGGTTTTGTGACTGCAATGACAGATACTGTTAAACACATAGCAGGGAAGAGGAGGGCACCACACAGGAATAGACAGAGCCAGCTCAAGGGTATAGTGAATCAAACGGTGACAGCATAGGCCAAAGCCTCTGTTAGGACACCTGAAAATAGACAAAAACTAGCAGAAAAAGGCAGCCAGAAGGCACTGTAATTTTCGCTTTGCAGGAGCCAGCTATAAAATATAACTGCCGTATCGGGGCTTGGTCTCAGGCCGTACATGGGAAAGCAGGTGTGGAGGAAATTGCTTGCATATGTGTTAATGTCTGTGTGAGTGTGCATGTGTGGATTTGATGCACAGGGGCGTCAAGAGTTTGTGGTGAGTTACTGAGCGTGTCAGCTTAGAAGAATAATTGGATTAAGTAGCAGACGGCTAGTGATGACAGCGAGAGGGGAGTTGAAGGAGTTGAGGGGGAAGAAGAGGAGGAGTAGGGTAGACAGACTGAGGCAGAGGGGGGAGAGAGGTACTGATAAGTAAGTATAACAGGCCACTTGCTGTGGAGCCTCTGGGAGCCACGGGACAGTGAACAGACACGCAGAGGGAGCTCAAACCGTTACGCTGAAGATTAGAGCAATAAAGGAACAACACTCATAGTCTCTGAACAACTAACTAGCAGCCTCTCGGGATTTAGCATGCTTTACATCAAACTCCAAGACCAAAAGAAGACAACCGATTTGAGTCATGAAAGAGAAAGTAGATATTTATTTGCTTTCTATATGATAAAGAGTACCGGAGCAGAGTCGTTCTGGAGACTGTTACCCTTCCACATTTGCAGATTGTCCTCCACAGTGTCAGCTGGCGAGGCAGCACTGATCATACAATTTATGACCACAGCCAAAGGAAAAGGACTGTGAGTCCAAGAAAGCGTTGTATTAAAGAGAAGATAAGTATGGAAACCGTGAATCTACTCGTTAAATCCACAGACACCGCAAACATAATTCAAAATTCCCTTTATGATTGTTTTGTTTGTTACCAAAGGTGATTTGTAACTGTAGGTTACTGAGGTACAACGTCTTACAGTCAGATGACAAAATGACACCATTAAATGAACAAGACAAAGATATAGACTACATCTGCTAAACGATGGCTAGTCAGCTGTTCATGGACTTACATGATGCAGATGATTACAATCAATCACAGATTGGTCCACTGCACTTCCAGTTACTTTCCCACACAGGCTGGAAGAGGTTTTAAATATACAACAATTCATAAAAAAATGTCAACTGTTTATGCAGTCGGATGACTGCTTAAGTGAACTGCACTGTCACTGTTTTTTGCTTCACCAACCAGTTAAGGCATCAGTCACGCAAGCCTACTGGTGACCGATCAGAGACACCATGGTAACCACCGGTTGCTAGGGGAAAGTTAATATCCGCTGACCAGTTGTTAGGTGAAACCAGTGGAAAAGTGGTATGTGGCGCTGCACCTAAAACCTCCTTGTGATTGCTTTGGCTGTTTGCTTTCATTGGCTGTAGTTTCTATGAAAGACGCCAACTTGTCTGCAAACATTTGCATACCACTTGCTAACTGGTAGTGAAAACTGTGAAGAGCACAGCACAGATTGGAAACTGAGACAGCTTACCTTCACGGTAAAAGCTGTGTGTTCTGAAACATTTTAAGAACAACTATCACTCTGAAGGTAAACGTTCTCCATCTCAGGTTTTCCCTAGTGACAGGAGGTTGAGATTTAAACCTTTGAATCAAATGAAATCACTTAAATTTTCTCACAATCTGCAGATAAATTCTTGAGTTTAGCCCAAAAACCTGAATTGTGAAGTCACAGTGATAATAAAGCATGAATTCTTCTTGCACTTTTTAGTACAAGACGATACAAAAACGTGCTGTTTATTGCCCATGTTCAATTTTTTTTCACTCACATCTTGGTAACTGTGACTTCACAATGAGTCTTAATGATGAAAGTCTCAAAATAAAGAAAACCGAAGAAACATTTAACTCAAAGTTCAAAGATGAACTTTTCTTTAACTTCATGATCTCAATGGCTTGTGTACTAAAGCTTGGAAACAAAAACAGAAGCAAATTAATCATTATACTCGTAAAGAAAAAAAACAGGTTGCTTGTACTATAACGGCATTTTCTCAGATTCCCCGATTTAAAAAAAATAATGAAATCAAAATCAAGTCAAGGTCAAACATAAGCAGCCAGTCTCATTATTAGCATATTTGAAATGCTATATAACTGACTGAGCTTGTGTTCACTCAGCAGAGAAGTGGTGTGCACAAAGCTTTGCTCCAATTTAATAAGCATGCTACACATAAAGAGCTGCTCTCTGGTGCTCAGTGAATCTGCACAGCTTCAGTATCTCTTTGTGAAAATAGTCCATATGAGAAAATTACCGACTCATTAGGAAGCAAGTACCTTTCTCAAAAGAGCTACTCATTGTTCCCGTTTGTTTTGGTCCTGAAGTGCAGCGGCTTCTCTCTTGATCGTCCACCTTCCTGCCCATTATCCCCGAGTACAGAATAAATGTCAAGTAATCAAGCTCTTAATGTCACAGGTCAAAGTAGGCCAAGAGTTCCTTGTGAAAGGCTGACACAGTATCTAAACTAAATGGATCTCTACTAAATAATTCAAACAATCAAGCAAAGTTATAACAAGAGCACATTTTCATTGAGGTGGCGGATGGCAGAGCGCTACTAGGAATACCGTAAGACACCTGATTTATCTGGTCTCCGATTCTGGTTTCAACACGATCTAAACGACCACAGCAGGAAAGCATAGGGGACATGAGATGTGATAAACAACACAGGTGATTAAAGAGGAGAAATTGGTGTGTGGAGCTCAACGGAGAGTAGAGAAGTGGGAACAAACAAACAGGAAACCTTAGAAAATGCACTGAAAAGGTTAAGCAGATTTAGAATCACTTTTTTTCTGCAGCTATTTCCAGTAAGGCTGGCTGATAAAATACAAACATTTTACATACAGTGGCCACATGAATCAATGCAAATATGCTCCTTTAAAATCAATCAGCCATATCACCAATTTGTCTGTGTTCCTATTAAAGAGGGAAAGGCATGCTTAACAATGTCATAAAATGATCCAATTATTATTTTACTTATGGTCTCAGAGCTCACACTCGCAAATCCATTGTTATCTAGAACCAGCTGCTCTTGAATATTCCCAGATCCAGGTTTCATGTATAATTAATGTTGTTAGTGGCTGTAATACATATAGTATATTTTATATCGCATGGACACCAGTTTGGTCACCTGAAGCTGTTTAAAATGTGCTATACAAATAAACTTTAACTTGACTACATATATATGTTGCGCTGTCCTTACAAAACAACTTAATCCTCAAGTGATGCAATGCTGTCATTACAGATTTTTTTTGCTGCTCTATATAAAAAAGGACAATCTTATAATCCCCTCCAAACAAATAAATAAAACATTGCTTCCAGAGTAAGAGAGTAAAAAGTCCATCGAGAAAGAGCGAGAGAGGAGGAACAGGAGAGTGCTGCAGATCTCAGCCTGATTAATAATGCATCGCAGGGAACTGCCAGCTCTGTGCCCAGCAGCAACTAGCCTGAGCTCCATCAGCAGAAGAGAGGCACTTTCTGGAGGGACACAGGTGGAACTGCCAGGTGGGATGAAAGGAAAGGTTGGTGCAGTCCCCTCCACCTCTCACCTCTATCCTCACTTTCTATCTAGCGCTCCATCTGGGTTCATATTCTGTCTGTGTTTGGTGCGCACTGGTGTGTGAGCATGATCAAAGTCACTCTCTAAATCCTTTAGCCCCCATTTCAACTTTTAACTCACACATTCAGATTTCACAAAGATGAAAAAAGCGCAAATACTGGAGAGTAAGACAGACACAAACACAGCTCAGGAATCAGTAATGCTGTTGGATTTTTAAAAAAGCAGAGGTTTATGATTGTGACTGATTATCGACCTCATAAGGTGAAATTATATCAGTGTTGTGTGCAACCCAAGTGTTAAAAAAAGGCTTTATTGCATGTTTAAGCAAAGGTCCCCAGCTACCCATGTGCTGTAGCTGTGTTTTCCTGGTTTGACCTAGCCTTCACTGTCACATTTAATTGCACTGGATTGCATTACACACTAAGAAGGTCTCCCTTTCTGTCCACACCTTCTCAAATCCTCCTCTCCTCCCGTCTGCTTCTGTCCCTATGGAGGTCAGAGGTCATCAAAGCAAAAAGATTACAAAAGATTAAGAAAGAAAGATCACAGCACACAGACTCCAGACTGCTTTGATGTCCTCTGCAGAAGAAACAAAGTGCACCATCTTCTGATCTTCTGTTTTATTTCCTAATTTTCTTTTTTCTCTGGGGATTGTTGAGGCGGTTAGTAGAAGCTTCTGTTGTAACAAGAAACAACCTTTTGAGCACTCGTACGTGTGACAGCGCCATTTCTAATGTAAATAATTATAATGGTGCAGCAGTGGTAATGAATGCTGTAATATTTTAAGTTCTGTTAAAGTAAGAAGGTATAAAAACAAAGAAGACACAAAATTGAATAATGGGAGGGTAAGGGAAGCTATTTTAAATGAGATTATGGGTTTTATCAATGACATGACATACCCCTCCCCTTCTATTTTTTCCTCTTCTCACTGAAAGCCGTTGCTCGTCCATCACATATTCTTTATATCCAACATTTCATTACCATAATAGAAAACATGCATGGAAAAAAAAGATAAATTCAAAGAGACAGCGCAGCCAAAATCCTGGATTTGAGGGGCTTATTTTCATCTTTCTTTCTTGTCTTCTATTCTTTTATGTTGCTCTTTTCTTTTCGCTCACAGAAATGGAAAGAGACATGCCTTTTCTTCCAGCCTGTGCCTCATTATGATGCTTTTCAGGTCTGCTCTTTTGTATGGGGCCAGCCCAGAGCCATGCACATGCATAGCGGAGCAGCCGGTGGATTACCCAGGCTCACGTCAACACTTCAACAGAACCACCTACCACTCCAGCGAACGCCGCTGCCAAGTGTACCATGAATGTTATATGCTTTAATAAGTGTAGCCAAAAAGCGATGCCAAGACTAAACCAACGGGAGCTGCAGCTGTACCACAGACATCAGCATGGACAATAGATCTAGGTCTTTAAACCAGGGCACAGCCGTCACAATGCCGGACAGAATGCATCACAGTTCAGCGATGGTCTAGTCACATGGAGCATCTAACAGTCTCTAACTGAATGCCAATAAGATTGGATTTTTTTTTCGTTACTGAAAAGCCTGAGGTCATTGTCTGCTTTGAAGCTTTCAGCTTATAATCAAACATTATTCATCAAACGTGGTCAAATGATGCATTTTAATAGAAAAGTCTGGAGGCAACGCAAAGCAAAAGAAATGATAGACGATAAAAAAGAAATATGATAAATACAGGTGGTCGGTGTAAAGTTAAAAATTGCTGTAAAAAGCAAAGAAAAAGACAAAAAAAATCCTGCTACGTTTTTCAGCACTGAGACGCATAACTCTGGATTTATCTGTGTCAGCAATTTTTCACGTGGTTACAAGAGCAGCTACTCACATTATGAGGTGCTTTCAGGCAAAGATATCCCCGCATAAAGCTGTATATCCCTGTGCAAAGGAGAAGCTGTAAAACCAGTGGCATGCTAACAAAGAGAAAATATTACCAACTAGCTGGTGAATGCAGAGATTCATTTAGCGGCAAAAGAGCTCTATAATATGCTTGAAGCAAAACAGAGGAAAAACTAACTTAATGAAAGTTTAATATGCAAAAATGACACATTTTGCTCTCACACGCTGGTACAGGAAGAAATACTAGGCTGCATTTTCTAAGAGTATGTGTGCATGTTCTTATTCATGTGTGCATATATTTTACGTGTGTACACCTGTGCTCAGCAGTTATCCAAACAGAGCAGGAGGATTTGGCGCTCATTTGTCACACCTGCACTATCACCTTCTGTGGCTTCCTCCTGGGACAGAGAGACAGATGCTCTCTCTATCGCTGCTACACGTAACACTTGTTAAACCCCTTAGCTGTAGCAAGTCGCCCTTTCTCCATCTCACGACTGTATTTTTTTGTTTCAGCACGCACGCATAGACTACACAGACAAAGTAAATCCATGCATGTAAACACACATATGGTCACTGCACAAATAGAATATTTAATATGTTTTGAACCCACAGTTTTGAGGAACTTTTTTAAGTGTTCCAAACATTCAGACTCATCATTATTAAAGAGAACTGCACCTGTTTTGCTCTGCACATCTAAGCCTGACTCCAGGAAATCATCACTTGAGGTAAATGACCAGATATCACACATCTCCCTCAGGAGCCACAAAGGTTTCATGCAGACATGCTGTAGCTCTGTCTTTTACCAAACACAACTTAAATGCACCTAAAGTAAATCCTGGCATCTGGAATTTTCAACACTCCTGAGACTGTTCATATAATACGAGTGCAGGCAAAAAGCTGACATAGATGGCCGCCGCAGTGCTCTTAAGATGAAACTTTATTGTGAGCATCCTTGATTAGATTCACACTGGGGAAATTGAATCTGAAGGGTAATATTCTCAGGAGGGAAAACGGACAAAAACTGCAGCCAGTGAGCTATGAGGGTGAGAGACAAAGCATTAAGTCTGTCAAACCCCACAGAAAAACTGATTTGTCTTCCAAACTTTCTAAGAAAGAAAAGCATACAAACCGAGCTCTCACATCAGAAACTGTGACAGGGAAAGAAAATTACATTCAGAAAGCTTTAATGTGACACCTACAAGTTTGACGGAAAGCTTTCGCCATTTGCATTGTTGTGTTTGTCTGTATGGTTCATTCATAAGATAAAAAATATAGCAGTGAATTATCACAAATACTCTTCCTGACAGCTTTATCATTAACTGTGTACTTTTACTCACTGATTGGATTCCCACAAAGCTGGTAACTAGCTTTCTTGTTAACAATTTAATATAGATTTAAAAAGACATATAATTACCTGTTCAAGATGAAAATCAAAGTCAAAAATAAGCATCAGAATGGGGAAGAAAAGTGATTGAAGTGACTCTGAATGTGGCGATGGTTGTTGGTGACAGATAAGCTGGTCTGAGTATTTCACAAGCTACTGATTTACTGGGATTTTTCAGATTTTTATACTCAGCCTACCTGAGTATAACTGCTGCCCGTGTCCATTAGGGCTGTACCATATCATATCGTGCACAATAATATTGATATAAAAGGTACTTGAAAGGCGTACCTAATAAAGTGTCTATTGAGTGTAGAAACACTATTTTGAAAAGGAAAGGAGAGAAATATTCTGTAGACGTACTGAGGTGAGACAAAAGTTGTCCCTCCTGCTGTTACCAGTCTGACTTTAGAGAGACTCCTCCATGTGCCAACTCCTGCTTTATGTCTGTGAGGCTGCAGTACTGCTGCCACTGGTAAAGGTTTCTGTGCTTCTCTGCATGTGTGAGAGCAAGGATATGAACACACAGGGAGTCATGATGAAAACGCACAATGTTACATTAGAAATATCATCAAGCTGTAAAAGAGTCTGAGAGGAGGACACAACAAAATCACCCAAAAAATGGCCCACATTTCTGCAGCTCAGGGCGATGCCACAGCTGTGACAGCCACAGAAAGCTAGTGCGTTTATTACTTCTAGTAGACCTCTGCCCATGTGAAAGAGTCTAAGTGCACAATATTAGGCGATATATGATGGGTTTGAAATGATGGGCAATAAAGATTTTTGGGGATTCGCATGCAGCCAAATTCTTTAGAGGAAATCGAGACAGATTAATAGAAGATAACAACAAAGGTATGCAAAAGAGCAGCTCGTAACTGAATCGGCAGGAGGTATGTGTTTGAAAGACGTCATTGGATTGCTTTACTGATCAGCTGGTGAAGATGAAAAACAGATCAAAGGGTGGCAATCTGTTTTTAAAACTAATTTGAATAAATCATGACTATTTTGTTTGTTTTCTGTGGCAAAGAGAATAAAAAGAGTTTTACATTCAAAACATGTAAAACTGAACATAGCAAGTAACACAACAAACAGTCGGTACTTTGGGGAGTGACTGGTTCATTTTAGTGGTAGTTTCAGCATCACAAATATCAAGTCAACTGTCATTTAAGTAATTTAAGCAGTTGTACAAGTCCATGTACCGCAAGTCTGTATTTTTTTTTTAAATAAAATGTACTCTGACTCACTGTATAAGGACCACAATTGTACTGCATGTACACCTCTCTTTGATTTCTCGCCTTTTACGGTGCATCACTCTTACACTCTTTCTGCAGTCTTTTTTCACATATCTATCTGCAGTATTGACACACACACACACACACACACCGATGAGCTGTTGCAAAGCCGTTCATGAAGAGGGCACGTTGAGCTCCTCACTGCAGTTCTTCCCTGACTCTGTAGTCAGCACAAACGGCACGTGGCTTAAATCCACACCCATGTGAGAAACACAGGCACACTCTCATACCTTCACATTCAACTTAACAGTGCTGCAGCCACGCACGAGCCTGCACAGATTACCTGCGTGTAAATCAGCGTCCTCGTAAAGAAACGTCCAATTGCTCACATGCAGTCACACACAGCGAGCAAGCTGAATGCATCTAAAAATAGCAACCCATGGCACCCCCACCATCATCACTATTCTATTCATCATCCCTTATCAGCAGTGTGGGGCTCAGTTGTTGGACAGTCAAACCGCTTTCATGGAGCTTTCCTAGTCTCTCCATTGGCACAGACAGTGATATCACCATACCCTCTTTTCAATTCTTGTCCTCCATCTCTTCTCTCTGATATTTCCGTCTTGTATCCCTAAGCCCCTTCCCTTTCCCCTCATCCTCTCTTTTTCTCTCTCTGGATTCTTAGTGGGAATGACATTCACTAAAGTGCAGAAAGAAAGATGAGGGAGAACAGGAGGTGACATCCCAGAGGACAACTTTTACCTTGGATGAGTAGACCTATAGAGACAGAAGATGTCATAACTACTACTAACATAACAGATAAAAGCAGATGCATCAAAGAGATGAATAAGGGAGTCCTTTTTTTTGGAGAACCAACCCTGAGAAGAACAGCTGGTTTCTGTAATGGAGTAATCTGCTTATATCAAGTGATTAATCTTTACAGTAAGTCTGAATTATCAGGAAACGCTAAAAAAAAAAAAAAAAAAAAAAAAAAAGGACTGAGATGACATTTTGGTATTGTTTGATGAACAGCTACAACTGAAAAGTGTTAGGTATACTGACACAACATGTATCAAATGCTCAGTATTGAGAAGCATTTTTCATCCACTTTCCCAGTTCCAGGTTGCGGGCAGGGGGACTGGAGGCTGTCCCATCTGTCACAGGGCGAAAGGCAGGGTACACCCCCTAAAGGTCAGCAGTAACACTGAGTTACTTCTGACAATTTACCTTCAGATAAGATAAGATAACTCTTTATTGTCATTGCACAGTCATACATAGTACAGTAGTACAATGAAATTGGAAAAACTGTCCTACGTCGGCACTACATATAACACAACACGACACGATATGACACATCACAACGTAACAAACAACACAACACAGTATATTAACTTAGTATAAAAAAGAAGAATAAGTGTATGTGTATTGCACACTGTTATTATTGCACATTAATTATTATTGCACCTTGTTATAAATATAAATATTATTGTTATCGTTTTAAACATTGTTACCTCCCCCTAAAAAGTCCAGGGAGGTATCCAGTCAGGTCAGCTATTTACATTGATCAGGGCTATTGCCCTGTTGTAAAAGCTGTCCTTGAGTCTATTTGTTCGGGACCTCAGCAGCCTGAACCTCCTGCCAGACGGCAGCAGCTTAAACACCCGGTGTCCTGGGTGTGTGCAGTCCCGTAGGATGCTGCGTGCCCTCTTGAGACAGCGAGTGCTGTACAGGTCCTTCAGGGAGGGAAGAGGATGTCCAATGATTTTTTGGGCCATGTTGATGACCCTCTGGAGTGCCTTTCTGTGTGCTGTGGTGCAGCTGGAGAACCACACACCGATGCAATATGTCAGCACACTTCAGAGTGCCTTTAATAAATTATTATACTCAATACCCAAGAACATCATCTCCTGGTCAAAATGGTCGTGCTATGATTCCCAAAACTGAACCATAGACGGACGAATGATGATGTTGTTTCATCTGAGAATAAACATGTAGTAAAAATGACTCTTACAAAGTGAGAAACATGGTTCAGATTAATGCAAAGAAAAGGTTATATGCATTTGTGTTTGTTCTTTTTCATTTGTTGTACAGTGACGTTAACACACTGCCACTTTCTGGCTGTAATATCAGCATCATAAACTCAGGGATGCTATCTAAGGTCGGGCGATTGGACGAATATATTGACTATTGATGATAGGCTTTCACTGATCATTTTCACAAGGGCAATTTATTTAATTATGTATTTATAATACATGCATTTCTATTACATGTCCAAAGACATGCAGTTAGTGGGGATAGGCTAATTGATCAATCTAAATTGTATAGGTGTGAATGCGGGAGTGAATGTGAGCACGAATGGTTGTCGGTCACTGTGTGTTGGCCCTGCGACAGACTGACAACCTGCCCAGGGTGTACCCCGCCTCTCGCCCAATGACAGCTGTCATAGGCTCCAGCATCCCCTGCAAACCTGAAAAGGATAAGTGGAAGCGAATGTATGGATGTATTTATTTGCCCATGAGTACGTTTGCTAAAAATGTTGGGTGAAGCTCAGAGAAGCAGCCAACGGAAAAAATAATAGCGCTCTTCCAGCTGTGAGCAAATGCACCCTCCCCAGATGGCGCCCAAATGTAGCGATTCATTTGCTCAAACTCATGACAGACGGAAAGAAAGGTAGTCGCCCATGTTCAGAAAAAAAATGTATTTAAATTAAAAAAAAACAAACATAATGGTGGGGAGGGAATCAAAGAGAACTGTGCTTACAGGCCGATCCAGTGTTTGTCTGTCTTACACACTTGACCACACAACAAATACAAAATAAAACAAAAAGCAAGTTAAAAATCCAAATGTCTCTTCCAGCGAACATAAAAAAATCTCAGACGTAAAGTTAGGTCTTTTGTGCAATCTCAAATAAGTATATAAATAAGTAAATAAATAAATAAATGAATAAATGAATAATCCAAAAAGTAATTAATCCTGAAACAAACAAAGAAGATAAAATATTCCCTCCAAACAAAACGTATAGAGTCTAAATGCGCAAAGCAGTCCGTGCACAATTACATTGCTCCGCCCATCAAAAGTCACCTGCTCGAATGTATCGCCTATCGTTGGTTATTGGACTGACGATTGACAATTTTTCCCTTTTTTTTCTTGCTAGAACATCTAACAAGCATGTCTGGGAAAACCTTCATTTTGGGATTTCTTTTGTCAGTTCACTACTCTGACAAGATACAAGTCCTCTGCAAAAGTGTTATCTAAAAAAAAAAAATCCAAAACAAATCCAATTCCACACCCAGACTTCAAAGATTATTCATCGCACATTGTTCAGCTCCACAACATGTTTCACAAAATGCGGCGGGAAAAATGTTCTTCCTGGCTGACAAGCGCAAACAAAACAGAAATAACCGGAAAATGAAAAATACCTCATCGGAGTAACAGCGGGTTATAAAAAAATAGTCTTTGCTTTAAAGTTATGCAGAATCGAATAGTTATAAGACTAATATATCACTTGATTTGGTGGGTTGCCTACAAAATGCAAATATGATTTCAAAATACAATTTACTTGTTACACATGATTGATGCTTATAAAATAGAGCAATGATGATACCGCAGTTGCACCTGGAAGAAAAGAAACTGGAAAAAGGAAAAGAAAAGAAAAAAAACAAGTCTGAGTCATTTTATAACAGCCAGAAATGATGCATGATGTTGGCTGCAGGTGTGAATCGGCTCCAAAAGTAGGTTAATAAACCTAATGGTGAAAAACGAGGTGACAATAAACTAATTGGCTGACAGAGCTCTTTTGAAGAAGTTTATACTTCCACTAAAATGAGGCGCATCCATTTTAAGCTGTCAGATTAGCAGTCTGAAGAGTCTGAAGTTCCAGCAAACTCTGCATCTTATGAGCCTTTTTTTTTTCTCTGCAGTACCGTCTTCTCGGTTTTTGGACATCATCTACGTGCAGATCCTTTACATGGTGGCCTTGAGAAATGAAACAGGCCAATATGGACCTCAAAGTAAAAAATGACTTCAACAAACCCGTGACGATCCTTTTTGGGGGATCAAATAGTTCATCTAAATGAATATCACCGTTTCTACAGATCCCTTTGTGTCACACCGACAGTGAACTCACAAACCCCTGTCACTCAGTATCTAAATTAACTTCCCCCTCACACTATTTGAAGATGAAAACACACATACAATAAGCTCTCTCCACTAATGCACACCTGTGGCCTGAGAAGAA
This sequence comes from Rhamphochromis sp. 'chilingali', assembly GCF_963969265.1. Taxonomy (NCBI): domain Eukaryota; kingdom Metazoa; phylum Chordata; class Actinopteri; order Cichliformes; family Cichlidae; genus Rhamphochromis; species Rhamphochromis sp. 'chilingali'. The sequence goes on from NC_137937.1 coordinate 21,205,463, forward strand.
AAATACATTTCTGTTCTCACAAAACATGTTTTCCCCTTTTAAAGGAGACACATACCGACCACAAAGAAGTCCCTAACCCTCAGCAGGACCCACTGAAACAGGAAGAGAGCACTTGAGTTGGGATTTTTTGGGTAAGTGTGGCTTAAGGGGGTTGTCCACACTGAAGACGTATAAAGAGGCGCACATGGAAAGGCTGGGGTCAGTTCAAGGGCTAAAGAGAAAGAAAAGCAGCAGAGAGTAAAAAAAGATTTGAGCATCTTAGAAACTGGAGAGCTGCGAAGAAACAGGGGGAAAAGTACAAAGGAGAGGGGAGAGAGCAGTAGGTTTTTGGATGTGATGAGAGTGCACATTGTAAGTGAAGCTGTACACGATAAGAGGGGTCAAGAGGGAGAAAAACAGCGAAAAGCGAAAAGGTGATATACTGTTGGCCCTACAGAGGCGGCGTGTTTTCACTGGGAAACACAATGTGTGGGAAAATACTCTGAAAAAAAATTATCATCAGTGAGAGGTGGGATACCAGGTACAAATATTTTGGATCAAAGTAAGTGAACTGGCAAATCAGCAATTAGTTCTGTAATTCAAAATGAGAAAGGAAACAGCGTGCTCTGAAAAAAGCTGCGAGCTTCTGTTGGAAATATCTAAGACATGGTACGACAGAGCAACATCACAGGAGTGTCCCACTCAGTGAAGATAACACACAGCAGTGCTAACAGATTAAAATTCACAGGAAATATCGAGATTTAAAATATCAAACTGTTCTTTTATTGCAGAGCTTTTAAACTGGGTAGAATAACAAAAGCTCCCAACACTGTGCAACAACTTTGACTGCACTCTTCTTAGCAGGCTCAAACACAATACCTTTAAATAGTGATAACCTTAGACAGGATGAAAATGTAAATAAATAGAGCGTTCAGGTTGAAGTGTCACAGTTTGGTGTTTGTGTGAATTAGTAGAGGATAATGCTGGAAGCAGCAGGTTAACATAATCAAGACAATCACAAGGAGGGAAGCTCAAAGTAAGACACACGAAGCCACTAATTATGAAGTAAAACAGGAAATAACAAGAGAACCCAAATAAAAGCACTGAGGAGGCAATAATGATAATAACCTGAAGGCAAAAACCAAAATATAGTGTCATAAAAACAAGAGTAATAAAAATAACAATAATCAAATCAGTGAAGTAAAATAAAAACAAATCAACCTTAAATAGAATCAAAACTTAAAATACTAAGACATAGAAAAGAAAAACCCCTCGTACATTAACTAATTGAAAAATATGTGTTCTTGATCCAATTTATAAATTGAAACGTCATTGTGAACATATCCAGGATGGACTTCTTTACACTAAGAGAAATCAAACCAGAACTAGACTTCTGTAGTAGCTCGTCTGGTTTACAATCCATCAGACTTCACAGACCTGTCACTGACCTCGACCTGTGCGCAAGTTTCACTCAAATCTGACCAATACCCTGGAAGAAATGGTGATTCTTAGTCTTCATCACTCCTTCAGCCAAATGAGCTAAAAATGTAGAGACTTGAGATCACTTTGAGTTCTGTGTTGGCCATGAATTAATATGATTTTGATAACACTGATCTGTATACTGTATACATACAGATTATTTGAATAAGGTGTAAATAGGAGTAGCGTACTGTCAGCGCTCTGCTGGTCAAACTATGTAATGACGCCTCATAACGCACGATTTGAGAAAATGGGTACATTCACTCTGTGTTTTTGTTTTTTGCTCAGATAACTGATATTTCTTTGAATTATCAAATTATCATTGAACAAAAATTTATGAAACTTAAACCAGTTATAACAACAATAAACTGATTCATCACCAAAAACTAATACCAACTGTGATGAGTTGGTATTATTCCTTCTTACTTGCTTCAGTGCAGATAAATCTGTGGCAATCAAAACAAGCATCCTTTACTGAATTATATTAAACACTCGGCGGACACTTTATTCAAATGGCTGTTTGCACAAATACACAATCAGACAATCACATGGCAGCTACATGCATACGTGGTCGACGACACCTGCTGAAGTTCAAACCAAGCACCAAACTAACAGGTGCAATTTCCGTCCATTAAGAACAAAGTGAAAGTGAAGCTAAAATTCACACAGGCTCACCAAAATTGGTCAACGATTTCAGTTTCGATTTACAGATGGCAGCACGAGAATTTGGAGTGATCGACATGAAAGCATGGGTCAGCAAGCGTCAGACAATTGATGGTGATGATGTAAAGCTTCTTAGTAGCAACTGAACATCATTTAAATGCCGCAGCAGGCGCATGCCAATATCAACAGATTAAATAAGGAGGTCTATATATCTGTCAGCATCTCTCCGGATCATAAATGCCTGTATGCATCTGCAGAGGCAAAGGACGAAACTTACCTCTCCTCCCATTAAATCATTCATGACCCCGCAGTGCTGTGGACCACACAGTGCCAGACCTGCCTCCACTAATCTGTCTCCACTTTGACAGTAAGCGCACACACCATTAGACTCACTGTTTTAAGCTCTGCAGTGAAATACGGCTTCTTGGACAGCAATTACAAATGCTCATCCAAGCAGGTAGACATTCAAAAAACTCTCAGGCCGTCAGTGCTTATTTGTGTCTTCCTGCTCCGGCTCCATACACCTGTATCCTCCGCTCACCTCCCTGGCAGTATCCCTCAACAAAATGTCTAAATCTGCTCCTTGCTCTGATAGTCTCTTTCACTGCCTGGCACTTCCCTCACTATCAATCAGTCACACATGTCCATATTCATGAGGTCTGCAGAACATCTAGAAGGGCACACTGGGTACCAATCCATGGATGTTCCCTTAAATACCGTCCTTCTATTTCTGTTAGGTTGTCCTAAGAGCAAATGAACCTTCAAAGCCCTGCTGTCCTTAACTATGTGCTCAAAGACATTTTTTAATTCTGTATTTAAAACAAGAAACAACCCAGAGGAGAACCTTTACTTACAAAAAGCCATCACCACTCTGTCCTAAATAATATACTGTGGTTATTTATAGGATGCACCCAAGTTGTATATGCAGAAAAGATTAAGCCATGGGTTGAGTTGCAGAGAAATAGCGATGATTTACTAACAGTGAGGCAACTTTTGCACCATATGACAAATAAGTCACATCATTTAGATCATATACTGTCAAAATAGCCACTGATTTAAAGTCATTTATACGTATTAGAATCAGTCATCATTCCATTTAAAAAGTTTTACAGAACAACTCACTAAATATTCCATTTTGCTGAGGTTTTGGGGAAATTATATGAATTTTTAACTTCTTTACCCTTCCATCTTCCTGTCTATCAAGCCCATGACTGAACGAGTGCAGAAATCTTTAATGAATAATTGATGACTCTGCGTAACAGTATTGCAGAACAGCGTTGAATTGCTGCACTGGATCAGAGGGAGAGGCGGGTGTGAACACAGCTTGTGTGTGTACTGCACGCTCTGCTGGTATCTGGGGCAATGTGTGACACCGTGTGTGTCGGATAAAGATGGAGTCCTCCAGGCATCCTACGCAACACAACACAACGCAATCGATTCCTTGTGAAGGAAGTGCGAGTCCTTCACACTTCCTGTGCTCTCGCCGCATTTCGAAGATGATCTCTGACCCGGCTGAGAGCGAGTGACTGCATCACGCTGTGCTGTCAGACTGCTTTAGATCCCGACCAAGTCATAGTGAAGCTGAATGTAAACGAGCTCTGACCTCGCTCTGACCAGCAGAGGGAGCTAAGACCAGCTCATCCCCGCTATTAATCCATCCTCAAGGAATGAAATACGTCAATCCTGATAATCCAAATCACACACGCGCATTAGATGCAGTTTCTTCAGGCAATCAAGGACAAACATCTGGATGGCTCGCCAGATTTATAGCGCCGCATCTCAGTTGTGACACCACATTCATTTCAGTACACATCTCCCTCCAACTTCTATTGTTCTCAGACTCATCCATGCAGCACCATCTGAAAATGCAACTAAGAATATTTCTCATTAATCTTACTACAGATGTCTAAATTGCTGTGCTGAGCCGCATCTTTGGTGGCAGCGCATATATTCATCCTTACTTGCAGCCATACAGTCGGTTATTGTTGCACCCACATCAGTTCTAGTGTATGTAGGTAAAGAAGCTGAATTTGGTTGACAGTTTTAATCTTCCAGTGGTTCAATACGCTTCAGTTTTACAATAAATAACTTTGCTGTGGACAATATATATTTTCATCAGGTTTACTAAAGTTTAGAAAGACAAAACTTAAAACAGATAAATATGACACCAGTGCTGTCAGCTCACAACAAACAAACAAACAAAAAATCCCAAACTGTGCCTAACATTACAGAGTTATTTGGGATTAAAACAGTTTAAGCCACACAGAAAGGATTTTCACTCAGCAGAACTGCTTGCTGCACACCGAGGAGATTTTCACACTCACGCATACACCTCTGCTAAGTAGTGAGGTATTCTGAGCACATTACACAACAGCAGGGCTGAAGTTCAAGGATGTTACAAGCGTGTAAAAAAAACTAGCATGCGAATCCCGAAAATAAGCACACAGAGGAAATACTGAATCTAGTTCATATTTGGACATTTGGTTCAAATAAGTGAAAGTACACACTTAAAGCTCAAGTTGAGAATTTAACTGGTTTAGCCCAGCTGCATGCTGTCAGGTTTACTATATCGTGCAGTCTGGCACATTAATATTCAGCTCGATGTGACGCATGAGAGAAAACAGGAATCCTGTTAAATATAAATAAGTTATCGAGATAGAAAAGGTTTGAAGAATACTGAGAAAAATGAAAGATCGGAGAAAAGGGTGATGGGGGAAATGGAGCAGTGAAAACAAGGGAGTAAGTGTTGCGATAGATTCAGTTTCATCGACTCAGCAAAATGCAGAACTGACTGGGATGAAGTGACGGTGCGGGATGTGGGGCAGGAAAACTGGTGAATGATGGGAGAACAGCAAGTCTGTGAGGGAAGTTTTTTTATGATAACCTTCAGCTTCCTGAGCAAGGACAAACACGAGAGATGAAGGATAACATGAGAGGGACATGGATGCATTTTGCATTTTAAACTGACAGTTTAAAAAATTTCACAGTCAATAAATAAAAATAATAAATGCTGAGTCTCGTTTAAAGTACTAAACACTACCTACACAATCTCAGACACTAAAGTGAAGTCAGATATCTGGTTTATTCAACCAGCTGGCTTAGCCTCAGTAATATCAGTTTTTTTACACCATGCCAAATTTACCACTAATAACTCTATTTGGGAATCACGAATACTCTAATGTAGAACTTATTTTGGCATTTATTGTAGATTCAAACATTTGATTAAAGAGAACAATTGATGTGTTTTGTGACAAGCTGGTAGTAACACTGGCACTAAGTAACCTTTGGTTCTTTGCCAAGCTGTCTGCTATGTGCAGACACAACACCAGTTTATCCCCTTGAGTTAGGTGGGGGTTTTTTAATGCTTGAATGATTCATAGGAGAGTCTTAATTGGTTTAACAAATGAACAAAAAAAACATTCCCCTGAATGCCCTTTGAGGGACGTTCGGAAAGCCTGGAGAATTATTGTTCAGTACGGCTTCGACAGATCACAAGAAAGTCTGGCTTCTTGGAACTGTAGTGGCTCAAGACTTTTGCACAGTACTGTCTCTGTATGTATCTGTCTGTTGAACATGGGGTTTTGCACTATGTAAGTGAGTGCATGTTTGAGCAACTCTAGGTAAATATGTATCTGTGTAAGTGAATGCATGTTTGCATATATAAATTCTAAGCATGTACACAGGTATGAATGCACATGTGGGACAGGTTGTTTGAAAGGAACGACTCAGTAAATGACTGTTGTCATTTACTAATAGAGAGGAAGACGTAGACCTATACAAGTTTATAGCTCTTCCCTTTCAAGTATAAAATTTGATTACATATACAATATCACCCTTTTCCCTAACAAATATGAATTACATTTTGTTCTTTTAAATATTCTGAATAAACTTTATATATTAGGTTTATAGTAGAAGACTGAACTGTACAGCTGGCTCATTCGATTAAGTCATGAAATTGTCTTAGATTCATTTTGTCCATCAGCTTATGAGTGAATCATTTGATCTCTGAGGAGAACTGCTCCCATGCAAAGGCAGCTCTATACAAAGTTTTTATATTGTTTATCTAAAGCTCACGAGTTAAAGCGCTTACAGCAGTAACACCAGACTTTGTATACCCATCTTAACCATTACAAACATTTACCAAAGATGTCAGTCATATGTGTTCAGTAGATACAGACATGAGCTCCGTGAGCTTTTTATTCCATGACTATCTGCCACACGCTCTACAATTGGAAAGAATATACAACATGCTCACTCTCATACTTTCTCAAGCCTTTCACCAATATGTAGCAATTAAAGGTCTGTGCCTAAGGAAGTGCTGAGGCCAAATTCAAAGTGCTCTATGCTCTGACAAACATTTTCTCCATTACCACCACACTAACTGTCCTGCACTGCTTAAGGCTACACTATATTGGTTAAGACTCTGTAAGGGAGGAAAGGATGAAAAGAATAGTGGCTGCAGAAGTGAGGCAGTCTATGAGTAGACTAAAAAAAGAGCGGAAAAGGAGATGGGGACACGATGAATGTAGCGTCGTCTGTATCTAACTCCAGCCATCAATAAAAATGAGCAAGAGTTCTTTATGGATCTGTCAGGCTCTTTGCATGCCGGTGAACAAACCAGATTTTCAGTGCTGCATGTAGTTGTAATGGCACTCTGCTATGGATGTGTGGCTAAGAGCATGTAATGTTACTGTGCAGGCAACATTTAGAGGACTGCGTTTCTGTGTTTCTGACAGACATAATTAGATCCGTCACTGGGCCAGCTGTTGCCGTTCAGCAGGGTCAGGATCATGCCCCCCCCCACACACACACACACACACACACACCCAGAGTAGCAGAGCGATCAAGAGAAGGCAGATCAAACTATCACTGAGAGCAGAAGTTTAGCTTTACTTTCATTTTAAGGACTTTATTCACAAATAGCTTGAAAAGGATTCTTGAAAAAGACTCTTATGGATACGGGCATTTTTAAAATCATGATTTATTAAGAAGAAGTGAGCTGTAGAAGTGGGAATCCAGAAATTATCTGAGGAACACAAAGTGAATGAGATATCATCTTTTCTATCATGATTAGAAAGTCTCCACATTAACACTAGGTGGCGACGTCCAACTCCATTACAGAGCACTGTGCTGACTAAGGGCTGGCTGACAGTAGACGTGTGTGTGTGTGTGTGTGTGTGTGTGTGTGTGTGTGTGTGTGTGTGTGTGTGTGTGTGTGTGTGTGTGTGTGTGTGTGTGTGTGTGTCTCGAGTCTACAAACATGTGTGCTTACATGTGATCAAGTACGAGGTGCTGCTGACCTTGTAAGGATGCTGCACACATGCAGATTCTCCTTCACCCTGAGCTGATACCAGTAAAGTGTCCAAGGACTCACCGCCCTCCTCCTCAGCCCAAGCCGTAATTAACAGTGTACTTTTGAGGATGGGTTAAAGGCAGCTTAAACAATATAACATATAAGATCTAAAGTTTTACAAATGTGTGTTGTGGGAGTCGATTATTCCCCGTCTACACACACCACACTTCCGTTTTCCTGCTGACAGAAAACACCAGGCTGTCGTTACAGTAAAAGTGACTCCATCCCTCCCTCCTTCCTCTCACTGTTGCTCACTTAATCTCCCTCGCTTCACTCTCTCTCTCTTTCTCTTAATGTGGATCTATAGAGTTTAGCGCAATCTCAGAAACTGAGAGAGAAGAGAGGGAGCTGTTAGGAATCGAATCCATGATCTTGCAGTGTTGCAAAATGCTGCAAGCAACTGTGGCAGAGAGCGGGGAAGAGGGTAGGGGTAGTGGTCTGCACTAAAAGGGGGGAAATGGTAATGGGATGGATGGAGGAATTTACTCTAGCAGGGACGAAGAAGAGAAAGGGGGTGGACACCTTGCTCTGCATTTACTCAAGAAAAATCTCTGGGGTCAGCCAATTAGAGGCCGGGTGACACCGCTATCCTCCCAGCTAGCCTGTAAATCCTGCTCCACAAGACAACCCACGTGCCTCTGTTCAATGAACACATGGCCTCGTAAAGAGACACACGAGCAAGAAAACAATTAAACACATAGACATTAAAAAATAAAAAATAAAAAATCAGTTCTAAGTAAATAATGAAATCACACAAATATGGCCAAATATGAATTCAAGTCAACATTTAATAGGATCACTACCATAGCTGCCCAAACCTGCCACGGTACTATGGGTGACTGTAATATGACTGTGACGTGTGTTTACATGAAAATAGTGCATTTGAAAACTAGACAATGACAAGCAAAAGTTATTTTAAGAATATTTTGCACATTTATAGGAAAATAATAAAATAATATCACATTTTTTCTACTAATCAGACTCTTCACTAAAGTCATTGCTAAAGTAGCCTTGGCAGCTATGACTGTTTTTCTTGGGAATGATCATACAAGCTTGCACTCTTCTGTTTCAAGTTTGCGTCATTCACCTTGAACTGCTCATGCTTGTAGGGGTTGAGCACTGGTGTCGGTGTACAGACATTTTTCAGTCTCTCAGGAAGTGATGCCGGGCGTAAACCACTCCATATGTGTTTTACTTGTGGTCATTGTCTTGTTGAATATAAACCTTCACAGCTGTCTGACATACCTACCTCTTCACAAAAAGATCGCCAATAAGGATTTATGTATATTTTTCCTTCTGTCCTCACTAGTCTCCTGACCCCTGTCGCAGAAAAGCATCCCCACAACGCAATGCTGCCACTGCTGTGCTTGGAAGCAGGGATCGTATTGATGAAGTGATGTTTGGTGCCAGGTTTCCTCAACACACAGATGTCTGCAGGCTCCCAGCAGCGTGTCATGTGCCATTTTGTTAGCAATAGCGTCCTTTTGTCCACTCTACGTGCCCTGATGATTCTATAAGGGTCTCCCATCTCCACAAAGGGTATGCGCAGATCATGACCCTTGGTTTTGGTTTCCTGTCTTGCCTGATTAATCAGTTTGGCTGGGCAGCAATAGAAAGACCGATGATTCCTATTTATCTCTTATTTGCAAATAACAGAGGACTACCTTTCAATACAATCCTGTCTTCAATCTGTCACAGACAATCAAGTGTGATTGTGAGAGATTTCTTTCTTTCTTAACTATGTGCATTAAAATCATTTAGTTACAGGTGTCTGTAAGTTACAGAAGTATCATAAAGACCATTAATAAAAATAGGATTATGATTATATGAGGATTATTTTCAATGAATATATCTAAACACATCAAGAAGGTATTTTAGCTTTGTCTGTTTTAAAATAAGTTTAAAAAAAGGGGGGGGGGGATGTTAAAATGACTGAATGCAGTGTGGATATCTAATTGGATACATTTGTTTGTGTTTGCCAGCATTTAGGTATGTAAACGTCGGCGGTTTCTGCACCATTTCACACCATTAACATGTGTTGTACTGACACCGTAACTCTACTGTGAGTGGCGATGATTAGAGCTAGTGCTTACCAAAGAAATATTCCCTTAGAGAAAAATGCATAAATATTTCATCACAAACGTTAACTTAGTTCTTTTAGAGCTTTTAATCACATGAAATAATCTTCCCTAGTAGATTGAGATGCTTAAGTGGAAGTGTAAACATCTGTTTACAATGCTTAAATGTAAACAGATGTTTTCAATTTTTTATCATCCAAGGATGATTGTGTTATAAACCAAAAAAACTCCAGGGTGTTAAATTGACCTTATGTTAGAATTTTTTAAAAATTTGTTTCTTTGGTAGCTCCGATCAATATTTTACAGGCTTGTAAATTACCCAGAGTAATCACTGTACTCGAATGGAAGTAAAAATATTTGCTGTTTCAAAGGTCAAAAATATTCTTATTCTCAAACTTTTACCAGTCAGTTTATGAATATCAGGAAAATGTGGGCTATAATAATAAGAGCTTTTAATACCAGTTTTGGATACAAGAAACGTGGAGCTAAATCCAAAACGGAGTTTGCTTTGCGATCCAAATGCTCGTGTCTGATCAAACAAAAACACTTCCCTTTCAGTGTAAAACTGTGGCGCTAGCATTTTAGCATCAACACATTTGTACCTTGTACACAAGTGTGAGACTGATTAGTGAAAAGAAATAACACCATGGCCAAATGGATTGTCTGTGCTTTAACACTGAGTTTTTGAGTATTTGAAGAAGTTTCTTTTCTTTTCGGTACTCTCTGGTTTCTTTAGGTTTTGTTTGTCTGTAGTTTTATTTACTGATAGGTTATACTTGAGTCCTAGTTACTGTTTCCATGTGTGGAGATTTTTAGTGCTTTGTGTGTTTCCCTCTGTGTCTTCCTCCTGTGTCTTTCTGCTTAATTTACGTTACTCACGAGTCTGTGTTTCCTTATTTACTTCCTCTTTTAGTTTGAAGTTATTTGTTTCTTGCATTCCCCTTTATTTCCCATCTTGTCTCCTTGTAATGGATTGCAGTCACCTGTGTGATTACCCTCATCTGTGTCTCATTCCCCTGGATAGTTCCACTTCCCTGATTACCCTTGTGTATAAATCGTCCCGTCTTTCCTCTCAGTCTCGTCACAGAGTCTGTTTCCCCCTCCTCTGTGTTTTCCTGCATTACTCCAGCATTTCTGAGAATTTACCTTTGTTTGTTTGACTATTACATCAGCCAAACAAACAACTTGCTTTCTGTTCATCCCGTCATCCCTCCTGAGTGTCTGCATTTGTCTCTCACTCTACATATGAGATCATCCATATAAACATAAGAATTATAAAAGAACTGTTACAGACTCAGCAAAGAAAAAAAGTACAGTACCTAAGTAAGTCTGAATGAAGGTTATTATGGCTGTGCCGTGTGTCACGTTTTGCTCTCAGATTGATCAGTGTCCATTCTCCTGGAGAGGAGAGCAAAACTGTGCATGCTGGGTGGGGTGAGAATTAAAGAGCAACAAATCAAAGTGACACCACTTTCCCTCCAGGGGATTCAGATGAAGAGGGTTACGAATGGCTAAGCTTTTAATAACAGGTCCATGATGCTACAACGCCGCAATGACACACGAGGATCAGATGACTCAAGAAATCTGCACTCCACTCAGTAAGATTTGTCATAAGGGAGCATATGGCGATACTCTGAGACACCAGCCAAGGCCTGGTCTTGTACCATCTTCATATCTAACTCCAAAAGAACACTTACTAAAAGAAAACCTTGAGCCCTTGTTGGGCTTTTTTTACCATACTACATTTTATACCACCTGCAGGTTTAATCCAGTCAGAAAATTCAGAACCCAAAGTTCAGAACTCAATCTTCTCCTGCTCATCTTATTAAATGAACCAGACATTCTCTATTGTCCGCACTCAGAGAACGGGAACAGAGAATTATAGCTGGGAAGCTATGCCGCTGTAATGACCTAGTGTACCTCTGTGTTTTGAATTGAATTATTTCTCTTCCCTCCGGTCGACAGAAAAAAAAAACAAGAATCATCATATCAATTGGGTAAATAAGACACCAGCCATCCAATCCAGAGGAAAAAGGTGCAGAGTCACCCTGGGGTCACCCACAGTCCTCTGATATTTCACTCCTTTTTTGCTTTCACTATCCTTTTCTCCGGCTCTAACCCTTGGCTATATTCCTTCAGTTTTATCACTCATCTTCACACCAAACATTCACAAACAGTCACAGACACATATGGTGCTTCCCACACACACAAAGCAATTTGACATGTTTACCATAAACAGACAAACACACATCTTTTAGCTAAAGTCTAAAAACTGCATGCTTACAATGACAATCTAAGATGCTGATGCTAACGCTGTATGATGTTTACAACATTGGCCATGTTAGTTTGGTATTAAAGCATGCTAGCACTGCTAACAAGAGTAAGTTGCATACTTAACTGAAGTTTACACCAAAATAAATTCCATCAGTATATATAGGCCTACTCTTAAATAAAAACTATAAACATCAGATTGCCACTAGAGAAAAAGTCAGTAATTACTGTCCTCATGTGAACATGAACTGCAAACTTCATTTACAAAACAGATGAAGATGCATTAAACTGCATTAAATTAAATTACACATGGCTAGTTTTGTAAAACTCAAACATGCAGGACGAATAAAATCTTTTTCTACTCGACAAAGTAAAACAAATCAATATTGTAAATGATAGGCTGCACATTGCAGAGGCTCTCATACATCTCACTGTATGAGATGCTGCAGAGTCTGAGGATATAAAGGCAGGAATCCGAGTACCTGGACATGAAACCGCACTAAGCTCCCTATCCCACCCCCTGTCCTTTCCTCTCCTCTCTCCTCTCCCTCATCAGCAAGAAGGAGCTTAAAGGGAAAGAGCCTGGGTTGGGTAGCGGGCACTGAAAGCTTTCCCTTTTCCACAACAAGCTGTCCAGCAATGACTATCACATTCCTCTCCGAGGGTATCACCTCATTCTTTCTCTCTCTCGCTCTTATTTGGGAATGATGAGGATCCATTTCAATAACCCCGATCTCTCAATTCCTGTTTCAGGCAGTTACGTAACGGCTGCACTATCAGAATAACAATTGAGAGAAGAGATTAGCGCAATCGGCCAAGGAGGGTGATAGAGAGAAGATGGGGGGGCTGAGAGGAAAATCTAAGGAAGCCCCTCTCAATATGACACATCACTTCATGTGCAGAGGGAGCATAAGCACACAGAGATGCTGCTGCTCGCACTGCAGTCCTACGTGTCAGCTCAGCTTCATTTACAATCATCAGCCAGGCAACACACCAATAAATGGTCTCTGCCTCCCAGGCTTATGGTGATTATCAAAAACATGCATCAAGCTTTTGTTTCTTACAGCAGGTGCAGATGATTGTGTCATCCTTTTTTTTTTTACCCAAATGAAAGAATGAATCACGGCAGTGAGGTTGAAGCTGGCAACACGGTGAGAAATCTTGATCCCTCATCAACAATTTAAAAATATCCACGGGCTTTGGAGTTTGAGGGAAGCCGAACTCCTGCAGGGATGAGTGCCTGCTGGATGCTTGATGCTATTTTACTCGTGTTCACTCAATTATTTTTTTCTATTTTAACAAAGAATGGATGCCATCTTTTTTGTGTAGGGGAGCTTTCCTCTCTAATGAACCTGAAAGAGTGTGCTTGGGTATTTGCTTTAAGAGTCACTTAGTCTCTGCTAGGTCATAAATAAATTTCATCATGTTAAAGGGGGAGAAAGGGGGAAGCAGAAGGCATTACTTGGTGAATTGGCATCACGTGCCCCATTCCTGCTTTAATTAAAGGAAAGTAGGTTGCGGCTCCTGGCCACCCTGCCCCAGCAGTACTTGCTGTATAGCTGAGAGCTGGACTCAGTCAGGCTCATTCCAAGGCTCCATCAACATGACTGAGTGCCTCAGACTCGGCCTGCTGAGTCATCTGTCTGAGGGGTTCCACAGGGCCACCCGGGCCGCAGACCCGCACACACACACACACACACACACACACACACACGTATTATACTGGATTAACACACATACCGACATGCCTGAAATTTGAGTTTCATGGTCTAATACAATGATACCATAAAGCAGTTCCCTGTCGCGACCGGTTGGGTATGACAGGAGGAAGAAAGGACATAAGACTCGCTATTGAAGAGAGCCAGAGATTAATAAAAACTAATGATTAAATGCAGATTATAGGTATGTAAACACATGGTGAGTGAAAAAGGTGAGTGAAGAAGACACACTCAGTGCATTATGGGAATCCTCCAGCCTTTTACACTTATTGCAGTGTTATTATTGCAACTAAGGAAGGATTAAGGGTCACCTGATCCAGCCGTAACTTTCAGCTTTGCCAAAAAGGAAGGTTTTAAACCTAATCTTGAAGTATTTAGACTCCAAACTGGGAGCTGGTTCCACAGAAGAGGGGCTTTAAGGCTGAAGGCTCTCCCTCCCATTCTGTTTTGGAATAAAACCAGCAGAGAAGAGCTCTATTGGGGTAGTACTAGGAGGTCTTTAAGGTAAGAATGGGCCTGATTATTCAAGATCTTATATCTGAGGAGTAGGATTTTAAATTAGTTTCTGGATTTAAAATATTGGAGTATTTTTTAAACTGCTCATCTCCTTAGCCTTCTCAAACACTGGGCTAAAATGGCTTGTTGATTAGAGAGGTCAGAGGAGGATGGCCATACTAATTGCAGGTGGAAGAAAAGTGACAGAATTACATCTACAGGAAAACACAACAAAAGTTTACAAAGTGCCTTGCAGAAATTAGTCAATAAATAACAGTTTTTGTGCTATCCTTAGTGTTTAACTCTTGTCTTTGCCTTGAGGTGGTAACCAGAGACTTCAGGTGGTTATTAAACACCAACTCTGGTTGTCCAACACTTTGACTGTCAGGTAGGAAAAAAGATACACAAAGTTTAAGATTTTAAAGTGGACCATTTGGGATACGTTCACCAATAGGTGTACCAGGCTATGACAGTCACACAATCAGGTTCTTTTACTCTGACTTTGATTTTCTAGCTTCAAACATCTGACATGAAAGCAATAAGTTGTCTGCTTCAGAATAAGTACATTTCGGTTTATCACAATAACTTCACTTTGATCACAGCAGCTGTGGTAAAGGCACACAGGGATGATCAGCAAACAGGTGCTAGACCTGGTACTGATGGGCTTAGTTGCTTCTGCAGCACCTCTGCCTCTGCACGTCTGCCACACATAAACCCCATCAAGGGCTCTGCTTTCTCTTCAGGTGGGGAGGGTAAGGGATTTTGGAGGGCAGACAGAGACAGGGCTGGAATGCTGATCTACTGCTGCCTTTTCTGTTTTACACAAAAATTGTAGCATGAACATGGGGCACCGAGGTAGCACTTTCAACACTGCAATACTCCCAGGCAGCCATATCAGCTGCACAAGTGCTGCATTTTGAAGAACTCTACGCTGCAGAATTTTAGTCCTAGGACGGCTGATGAGCTGCTACAATAGAAATCTGCAACCAAGACAGTGTTAGACTATATACATGACAAAAAAGCCATACATTTTGACCACACCTTTTTACCCATGTCTGAGCAGCAGCACTACAAGGTAAACGGATGATGGGTAAATCCTCAGCTCCTCTGGACTATGAGAGCTATAAAAGCCATATGTGAACACCGGTGATGTTGTTGGTGGGGCGAGTGTTTTTTCTTGTTTTATGTCAGAAATAAATACAACTTGGGGTTTTGAACTGTTGGTTTAAACAAAGACATCTGATAGCCAGCGCATACGCTTGGCACCTTACTTGATCTATAAATGTCCAGTTAAGCAATGATAGCTTAGATATTTCTCTAATTTATAGAGATTTACAATCAGTGATGTGATAAACAGTTACTCCCAGTAAATGTTGATTCAGACATTAAGAAGCTGACTTCTGTTGTAATTTTTCTTTCCGTTCCTGGTATGCAAAGGTAAATTTTGAAGTTTTGATTTGACTTCTATGACAATAAACTAAATAAGTGAAGTGACTCATAATAACTAACAGTGCTTAAAGGCAACGAGGAACAAGGAAAATGGATTTCAATGCACAGGGTTACAGCTCTAAAAATCATCCTGAATGGATCCAGTGGGTACATTAACCATTTGAGAATTAATAAGTGATCCCATAACGTCGAAAATTACTAAGTAAATCAACAAATTATCAGAAAAAGTCCAACTTCAATTCGCTTAGTTGATCTTTTTGTTAGGAAACTACAATTACAGTAGATGTTACATTTTTAATCTTCTCATAAATGCAAGAATACTTTATGATAATTAATATCAAAAGTGCAATATCAAAACTGATTCAATCTTTGAGCACTTAAGACTGTTTTTGATCAGGATGCTGTTAAAGCAGAGATACTAAAATGAAAAGATAAAAACAAAAATTGCATTTACAGGAAAAAGCTTTTACTCATCTGCTACTACAATTAAGCTGAAAATATATTTTCCATGCAAGGGAAAATAAGGCTAATAACTATAAATGAATAAATAAAAGGACGTTTTATCTTTAATACCCATTTAGATATACACTAAATTTCCAATGTTTTTTTTTCAGTGAACTTGGAGCAGTCCTTAAACTCTAGAAATGTAAACAGCCCACACTAAATGCACTGTCTGGTGTCCAAGCAATGCAACAAACCACTATTTCATACTTCAGGGCCACTGTCACCAGTTCAGCCACTTCACATTAAAGCAGGTATAAATGTAGATACAAACGCACACATTGAATGAGGTGAAAAGAGGTGCTGACTGGGACAATGGGGCTTTGTTCACATCCTGACAATGCTCATTTTTCAAGAGGAGCAAACTCATCAATAAAAGTAATTTGAGGACAACATTATAAACTGCTCAGCAACTGACCAGTTCTGCATAATGCCACTACACTGAGAAGCCAGTTAAAAATGCACTTTCACCCTTTAATGACGAGGACAGATCATTGTGTCCTCACTGGGACACAGTGGGAACAATCATTAAGGTCAACGTACGTCAAACCACCCAAAACATCTAAAAATTGAACCAACACGGAAGATAAATATAACAGTTATGTTTTTAAAGACAAATAAATAAATGTTGCTAAAAACTGATGCAATTATACTCAGTAGACTCAAAATGTACCCAAAGAGCAGTGAACATTGCCTCCCTTTCAGAGCTTTGTACTCCGTCTATTAAAGTAAAAATACCCAAAGAACAATAAATGATCCTTTACACCATAAACTGAATCACTCCTTAATCAAAGAAGCTAAGAGTGAGTTTTCATACAAACAAATGTTTGATTAAATTGCCCCCAAACTCTTGCTTAAAGGCAGCCGGAAAAATATGATGATCATTCATGAGTGTTAAATGTTCAGAAATAAAAAATGCAGTCCTGCCACAAAGAGTTGACCTTCTGTACAAAGCAAGGATAGAAGCACTCCTGAGCCACCAAAAAAAAGAACAGGTGTTGGCTGGTTTCTTTGTTAGCTACAAAGTGGGATAAGGAATAACACTCACTGTATTACAGAGTGCAGAAACTGAAGAGGTAGCTACACGCATCAGAAAGGAAACAAAGGAAGATGAAGGGAGAAGAGAATTTCCCCAGTGTTAACATCTGTTCCAGAAACCAGGAATGCTATAAGCCGGTGTTTAAAAAAGGAAGAGAGATTGAGAGGGGAGGTGGAAAGGAGTGAGGAAGCTTATTTGAAAGACTTAAGCTGCATGGTTACGTAAGTGATATGGGATCCTCTGAAACTACACTCTTTCAGTCAAAGTTATTCTGCATTAGCACCGTCAGACATCTCGTCCATGTTTCGTCCAACGGTTAGAGCTGCAGGCTCTCTCTTCTTAAACCTCATCCTTCCAGACATGCATACGCTGCACTCACTCACACACATACACATACTAAACATGCACAAAGGCATCTGTGCACTGGCATTCACCCTCTGGTTGTAATGTCCGTGTGTAGCTATTAAGTACAAAGGCTGTGTAAATATACACATGTAGCCCTGTGCTGTATCGGGTCTTGATGAGTTAAACAGGTGAAGAATGTGATGAAACTTTAACTCCAGAGTCATTCCTTTGCATCAGTCACTGCAGGCTACGCGGTGCCGTGTGTGTCTGTGCAACGAGTCTGACTCTCCAACAAAAACAGTTAAATAGCGAGCCCCTGCTGACAGAAAACCACCCAGGTGTATCTGAGTCATACCACCTTCCATTCACCTAAAGCTCTCTCTGTTTTCCTCTGTGTCTTTTTCTCAAATACACCTAATAACCTTGTCACCCTACCTGTATAGAACACACAAAAAAAAGAAAGAAAAATCGGATCCGTATATCAGCCTTACAGTCCTGTCTTCCTTCTGTGGGAGAGTGGAAGCTGTACTGTGTTCCTGTCTCTACTGCATCAGCATCAGATTGGTTTACAGCCAGCCTGGCACAGAGCTGGCTCACAGGGCGGCTGGACTCGGTTACCGAGGACCAATTTGCCATCAATACACAATCTGCGGATGACTCATTTGCATTAATGAGTTTGAGCAAAAGGCGACAAGCAACCAGAGGCATAAAGTAGACTGGATGATATTTCTCTGCAGTCGGTGACTGGCGGAGCAAAGATTTATTGTTTACAACGAACCTTGCCAGCTCTGCCTGGTACTTCTCAGTCAGAAGCCTGCAGGTACTGCTCTGCAGTAATTACAGTGCCACACAGAGAAAATAATGGACAGAAAACAAGAACATGCTTTTGGAAAAACAGGCAGGTTATGGTCCTCATGGAAGATCAGCACTTTAGTCAGATTTTTGCTCACTAATACCTTACTGCAGTGTAAAAAAAACGAAAGAAAAAAGAAGAGACGGAGCACAAGACAGAAATGTGAAGAGGGACTGTCACACAGTGAGAGATAGAGTACTACTCTGCCTTATCAGACGGCTCAGACAGGACAGTCAATAAAGCAGGTATAAAGCAGTCCAGAGGAGTAGGAAAGCATGCAGTGTGTTATAACGTTTCCCCGTGTCTGTATGCACAGGACATACATGTGTGCAGGGAGACTGTGTACACACAGTAGAAACACGCTCATCACCAGGTTTCCATGTGTGCCCCAGCACCCCTGACCATAGCATGACAGAAGAACAAGAAGAAGTGAGGGGGGCGTCTCAACCTTCCTGCCCCCTTCTCCAGGCTACACCTCCCCTCCTCACGCCAACCCCATCGCCCCACCCCACCCCTGACTACCCCACCTGTGAATATCCCAGTACCTTGCGCTTTTTATCCCGTGACCGACTCCTCTTTTTGGCCCTCTCCTCCTCCTTCTCTTTGCGCTCCTGCTCTGCTAGAGCTTCTAAATCCTTGTTCTTACGAAGATGTTTGGCCGCTTGTGCCATGGCGTTGGTAGTCGGGGTCTCGGTGGCGTTGGCGTGTCCAGATCTTACAGCAGTGGTTTGCGGGTCGACGGCACTGGCACTTTACCTGGCGTGGGCCAACACTAGCACTGCCGCTGTGTGCTCCTCTATGGCCCTGCAAAGTGTGCGAGCGTGCTCACCCTCTGCCTCCTCCTCCTCTTCAGCAGTGCAGTCACACACACACAAACACACCGGCAGTCCTCATCCGTCTGCTGTGGGATGCTACTGCAGCGCAGCTCTCTTTCGCTCTCCCTCCCTCTCTCTCTCTCCCTCCTGCTTTGATGCTTGCACTCTCCTGCTCTCTCACTTCTTCCGTTCAATTCCTCTGCTCTCCTCCTTTCTGGTCTCCATTCGTTTCTGTGGAGAAGAAAAGGATAACAGCAAACAAACAGCTTTTCCTTCTTTTTCAGTTGTTTTCCTTCCCTACATCTCTCTTCTGTTCACTGCTTTAATGCATTGTGAAACTGCTTCGACCCACCCACCCAGACACACACACACACACTAACATGTGCGCGTCAACAAAGATTAAAAAGGGATGAACTGACAGTCAGTTAAGAAATAGCTTGAGCTGCTTTAAATCAAAGTCAGCTCTTCCTCCTCACATTGCATTGATTTCGTTTCCTTTTCCAGCATTTAATTTCTCAGTATCTCCTGGTCCTGCTGCGTATCCATCTGTGTAGGATCACCAGGTTGCACAGCGAACCCGTCGTCCCCACAGCCAATCACACCATCACTCATAAACATACACACAGTCCACGAAACCAGAGAAAAGAAAAAACAAAAAAACTAAAACATGCATGAGGGAAAAGCTGCCTCTTACTTGTTTACCTCTCTCTCCCTTTCTCTCTCTCCCTCTCTCTCTCTCTCTCTCTCTCTCTCTGCTCCCTCCTCCCTCTCCACTGTTCAGGCGCTGCAGCAGACAGAATTGGTACCCAAGCAAGGATGTTGGTGCAGTATGCTTTTGTATATAAGAATGATGCTGGGAGCATTAAATGTCTAAATTCCCCATTATTGCTTGACTGGCTATTGTGAGTTCCTGATTCCCTCTCCTTGAATCTCCTCTCACAGTTTTGCATACAATAAAAGACAAAGGGCACTATATTTACTGTAGTAAAAACAGCTTCTCATGTACACTGTGAGAGCGAGCATGGAGCTGGCACCTGTTTACTGATATTGCTCTCTCCCTCTTCCTCTCTTGGTTTCTCCTCTCCCTCTCTCTCTCTCTCTCCCCCTCATCTTTCCTCCACCCCACAAAACTGCTGACGCAGGCAGAAACGATCATTTAACATCTCTCTTTGCCCAGCTTGCTATACATCACACATACAGTTCACACTGATATTGTAGACACACAAACACAGCACACACATGCCACCACATGTGCTTCAGTGCCCCCCCCCCCCCCCCCCCCCCACACACACACACACACACAGGAGAGGGACAGCTGGTGAATGGTGTTTTTTTTGTTTTTTTGCAGCCAGCTCTTAATTTTTGGCTTATTTTATTATCCGTCATTAGTTATTTCAAAACAAGTCATTACAAAACACATAAAACAGCCAAGATATCATTGCACACTTCTTTAATCATATTTCCTATTTTTACATTTCTTATCAGCTTCTTATTTAAGGAGTGACTTGTATACACTGATTATCTTTGAAAATAACACCAATTTGTGAGGCATTTTGGCTGCCCCCAGTCCACATCTCTGCACTTGCTAAGATTTATCCATAACTATGTTTTTCTCTGCTCTCCAGCCATGGCTTTCCCTGATCTGATAGAAGCTTGCTCTCTCTCCACACTGCAGCATGCTAATGAATAGGAGTGGTGATATTCTCCTCTGTCTGCAATGCTACTAAACAAATCACTTGCTCGTGTGCCCTAGCTATGAAACAAACACAAACACAGACAGGCTGACAGCTTTGTGACAAGAGATCCATCACAATACTGAACCCCTGGGGAATGTGTCTGAATGAGTCACCAGCAGGACTGACTGCCCTGATAATAAGGAGGGTTTTTTTTTTTGCTTAGGCAGCCAGACTGGTATTGTTAACCACTTGTCGAGTGAATGGATGGGCAGTTTTACATTGGACTTCAACACACCTACTGTGACCAGTTATAGTTGTATTACCATTCAATGCAGTGCCTAGTCAAAACCTGTGTACAAGAGGGCATCCCATACCCATGAAATATGGAAAATCTTCCTGATTAACAAACAGTGTTTCATATTAGACAAAAGGTTCTGACAGAGTGCAGTTTCACAGGACACATGTAACTGCTTTATGCTTAAATCAGTAGAAACCGACAGCAAACAGATCAATCTAAATAAACACGGCCTGCTTTAGAAAGTAATATAGGTACTTATGGTTATAAGATAATCAACCAATCACGGCAGGTTTATGATCTGAGGTTGCTTCAGCTAGTCAAAGGTACAGCAACGTTATGTGCCAAAAAATGGGGTCACCTGACTACCTGACTAATCAGAATGATCACGTTTTGTTCCCTGATTGCATGGGCATGTTCAAAGATGATGATGTCAGAATTCACTTGACTCAAATTGTGAAAGAGCGGTGCAGGGAGTGTAAGACATCGTTTATCAACAGTCTCCAGACCTTAAACCCACTGAG
Organism: Rhamphochromis sp. 'chilingali'; assembly: GCF_963969265.1. Lineage (NCBI taxonomy): Eukaryota > Metazoa > Chordata > Actinopteri > Cichliformes > Cichlidae > Rhamphochromis > Rhamphochromis sp. 'chilingali'. The sequence continues at coordinate 21,226,996 of NC_137937.1, forward strand.
AGTCTTTGGAAGAGTTCACGCAGTGGTCCAACTCTACATCATCAACACAAGATCTTGGTGACAAATTAATGCAACTCTGGATGGAAATAAATGCAGTGACATAGAATAAGCTCACTGAAACAATGCCAAAGTGAATGCTTGCTGTCATCAAAGCTAAAGGCGACCCAGTGAAATATGAGAGTGTGAGACTTTTTTTTTTTGGCTGGGAATTGCATTTTTCAACACAAATGATTTTGTGGTTTCAGCTGTATACAAACACACTTTCGAGTTGACAAATATGATGAATATGGGTATAAGGTGCAGACTTTAAGGATTCTATGAAAAATATTACAATAATCACTAATTAATCGTAACCATTTATCCACATTTTCCTATTTTTGGATAATTGCACAATTCTTTCGAAAGCTGTTTCATGGCCAAATGGGAGCAGTTTCTTAAATATTTCTTCATAAATTTAGAAAGGTCTGTAGTTGTTTCAAAGTGTGGCATTTCCATTTGGAAGCTGTTGAACCCACAAATATGCAGCAAAAGAGCTCAAACAGGAGATTTCTTGGCCACACAAACACAAAGAAAACTGTCAGATAGGTGGGGCATTATGAGGGGCTGCATCAACAGTTCTGTACATTTTGGCGGAAGATTGAAGGAACCTCTTCACAACATCTATCCAAACGGTTGAACCTGTACTGGAATGTTAGGTAGAGAAAAATAAAGAAAAGGCTTGGATCTCTTTATTATTTGAACTACTAATACTACATCACCTTTAGGAGGCAGTGTGATGTATGGGTATGTATTGTTTCCAATGGCGCTGGGTCACTGGTGTTTATTGATTATGTGACACAAGACAAAAGCAGTCAGATGGATTGTGAAATGTACATTCCTCGGATTCAGCCATATGCAGTAAAGTAATTGCATGGCACCTCACAGTGCAGATGGACAACGGCCTGAAGCATACTGCGACAGCACGCTGTGAGTTTTAAAGGTAAAGAAGTGAATTATTAACAATGCTCGGGGTCTATTAGCTGGTATGACCCTACTTGTTTCACTTCGTGCATCAAAAACTCAATACAGAAACACCAAAAAAAACAAATAACTGAAGACAGGCAGGATTCTTAAGGGTTAAATCTACAACTTTAAATAAACACTGTTATATAGTGTCCAGTTAGATTTAAAAAAAAAAAATAGGGAACTGTGTAGAAAAATTTACTATAATTCCTGATTAGTTATGCAGTATTTGTCATGGTCCTCGAGTCCTCCTATGCATCTCCGCCATTTCTCTCTTTACCCTTTGTTTTCCTTGTCTCTCTCTCTGTATTTGTGATTTCTGCTCTGTGTGTAGGTGCATTGACCTACTTTACAGGGGTGGGATCCTCTTCTGGACGCGCCTGTGCATCCCTATGATGCAGTGCTTCCGGCTCCAAAGGACCTGCCCCGGAAGAGCCTGGGACCCCAAACTTGGATTGACCATGGAGAAGAACCGATGCAGCTCTGTTGTACCGATCTCTCCTTGCTAGAATGCCTGAGATGCAGGTGAGTGCCCCTAGTGACCCATTTAATTAACATGCATCTTTGTCGGCCAAAAAAGAGCCCCCGGCAGTGACAGTATGGATACTGGTGGGCAAAACTGAAAATAATTCATCCCTACTTGATTTGCTTGTCTTTGCTAAGCTCTCCTTCCAGTCTCTTTCACGCCCCCTGCAGGCTCTTATTAACTCCATGCTTGAGCAAAGCTTCCAGGATGGGGCTCTGGCTGCAGAACTCAGCCTCCCCCTTAAGCATTACCTGAACCTCTTCATGTTTCCTCCCTTGATGGCACCTGTCGCCCAGATATCAGTCATCGCATACTCCCTGTAAATCATCTTGTCTGGTAACCATAACGAACACATTCAGCTATACATTTCTGAAGCACCTAATAATCCACTCATCCTTGGACACCCATGGCTCAGCAAACATAACCCCCAAATTGACTGGGAAAATAATGCCATCATGGGATAGTGTCTGTCTTGTCACCAGTTTTGTTTCAAGTCTGCTTTTCCTTCTACGGCCCCGCCAGAAAACTACCCGAGCCGCCTGACCTTTCTGTGGTGCCTTTGCTTACCATATCTTGCAAAGGTATTCCGCAAAGACCATCTCTTCACCTCATCAGTTGTACAACTACGCCATAGATTTTTTTCCCAGGAACACCACTTCTAACAAGTAGGTTAGTCTTTTCAAACCTGAAGCTTCCAAACCTGAAGCTATCCATCACTAGCTCACTGGCATTATCCGTCCATCATCCTCTCTTCTTGGGGCAGGGCCTTCCTTTGAAGTAAAGGACAAAACTCTATGTACATTGATTTTTGAGGACTTGATGACATCACTGCTAAAAAATAAATGCCCTTTGCCATTTCTCAACTCTCCCTTTGTGTTATTACAGGGAGCTACTGTGTTCAACAAGTTGGATCTTCAGAATGTCTATCATCTGGTACGGATCCAAGAAGGCGATGAGTGGAAAATTCGGTCTAACACCCACTTAGGGCATTCCTGTATAGTTGGTTAACTTACCTGGCAGAGTGAGTCCCTGTTCCAGAACACCCAGCAGGATGAACCCTGGCAGCGGTCCTGCTAACTAGCTGCTCATTCCTTTGGCTGAAAAGTTGTTAGCTCTCCTGTTAGACTCTTTCAACCACTACCCACACCTGGATGTCTCTGGCCTCATGGCTCCCTGATCTTCATCATTGGCCTTCCACCAGCTGCAGGTAACACAGTCATTTTAAACACTGTAGAACGATTCTCTAAAGCAGCACACTTCATTACCCTTCCCAAGCTTCTGTTTGGAGACAGCCCAACTCATCACAGACCACATGTTTCGGCTTCATGGGATCCTGGTGATAGTTTCTGATCGGGGTCCATAGTTTACTTCTCACATGTGGAAGGAGTTCTGCTGTTCGCTCGGAGCCTGTCACTGTCATGGTCCTCCTGGACGAACCTGCAGATTGTCTGGCAATCAGCTGTCTGCCATTTAAGCTGGGGTCTGACCTTCAGCCTTTATCTGAGCGTTATCTAACTGCGGTAGTCTTCACCTCACCTCTCCATAAGTCTGTTTCAGTTTGGTCACTGAAGATTTCTGTGTTTCTTCCTGTGACTAGGACGGCCCAGCAGATTTCTGAGTATTTGTTGCTTGGTGGCGTTAGGACAGGGGTGGGCAATCTCAGTCCACGAGGGCCGGTGTCCCTGCAGGTTTTAGATCTCACCTTGGGTCAACACACCTGAATCACATGATTAGTTCGTTACCAGGCCTCTGGAGAACTTCAGGACATGTTGAGGAGCTAATTTAGCAATTTAAATCAGCTGTGTTGGTTCGAGGACACATCTAAAGGAACCTTTAGAAGGAACCTTTAGAACAGAATCTCCTAACGGTTAGGAGATTCTGTTCGGGAGACTCAGAGGATCGGGGAATGGGATTCATAGAACCTTCCTTCTACGGCAAGTCATATTTTATGATCTTTGCCACATAGCCATGGAATTTTGACATGCTCGAACCATTTTTCCTGAGTGTATATAAAAGGCAGGAAAAGGTGGTTAAAATAACTGAGGAACATGGGAATTTGACACCAAGCAACTGTTTCACAAAAACAATCAAACTTTAGTATACCAGCTGTAATGCCATGCTCTACAAACATGATGGACCACTTCCAAACGTGCACGAATGTAAGTCATATTTTTTCGTTAATATGCTCTGTATTAATATGCCTGAAGAGTGTAAAAACACAAGAATAAGGCTTTTTTTTGAAAAGGCATTTTTTGTGCTTCTGAGTGCACCCAGTGAATAAGGACTGCCCCCGGGGGTGGTCCTGCCTAAGACACAAAGGGACAGGTTGTGTGGACCTAGGGATAGAAAGAAACACACAGCTACTGCCCAAGCTCCCTTCAGTGTGACGGCCAGCACCCGCCAGCACATTACCCGCTCCACTGCTCCTCTAAAAACAGTGTACGGGACCCGGCAGAGGCACATACACACAAACTCACTACAGTGAAAAGAGACAGAAGAGAAAGCCTATTCAACACATGGAAGCATACTGTATATAACCTTGCTATGCAACGCAGGAAGTCAGTCAAGTATTTTGGACATGTGACATTTCTGAACTTAAAACTTGACCCCTAATTATTTGCTGGAAGCAGGTGAAACTATATAGCAGGTCAAAAGGTACAATTAAAAAGTGAGAAGACAGTCCTCAGACTGAGCTTTCTTCCCACTCATGCTTCAGAGACAGCGCTACACTAATTTCTACAGTCATGCTACAGGTGAAACTCTTGGGACAAAATTCTAATTTCCTGCTCTAATTTAGTCTCTCTCAACTGGGACAAGTCACAGAGCCGTTTTTCAAACAAAGGCTTCATCAGATCAAACATGGCAGCAATGACAGGGAAGCTAATAATGTTGTTTATTGCTTTGCATCAGTCATATTCAGGGTCATTGATAGCAACAGCAGCTCATGTACAGATACAGCTAACTGTGCTGCTGGTTTTCAATATGCTGCTCGTGTTGAATCCACCTCAACAGTTCTAATACGGAGAGTCTCCAGTGTGTTTGCTGGCAGCGGTCCACAGCCTACAGTGAGAAACAGTATTCTGCGAGCCTGTGCCATCCTCTGCACCATCGACTGTGGAGTTATTTTAGCAGCAGCGTTAGTCACTTTCAGCCAAAATAAGATGAGGAGATGAACCAAACAGCTGCTGTGCTTGTGCTAAAACAATATGGGTGAATACTGAGGACCATTTTGTGATTTCAAGCAGATCAAAGGATCATAATGCTGTCCTTTTAGCCATGTGAAACAGCTTACGGCTGGTAGTGAATTGAAAAGGCAACATATATAGAAGTTAAACAGCACCCTCTATTGATGAGTAAGTAGCACTGCAGTAGACAAAGATGTAAGACCCTGTTACAAACCTGCTGTGCATTTTTTTTATCATGAGGGGGATTTTAAAACAACATACTTTAATATAATAATATTGAAAAGAATGAATTTGACTGAAATTTTAAAGAAACAACAGTGGAACCACTGCTGAGGCAGAGATATCAAGTATGGCAGAAATGGGAGTAATCCATAAAACTACACCACGGCTCATAGTGCCCCCCGTAGGAGACTTTTACAATAGTGTGAGGAAGCTCAACACTGCACTGCAGTACACAGACAAGTCAGAGCCACAACATGGGACTGCACGGGTCAGCACTGCACTGATGGGAGAAGACATCTTTCAGATATAATCACAAGACCAAATGAGCAGGTTGAATTCTATCTAAATGTAATAACAATGATAAAAAATGCTTTACAGTTTGAATAAAAGGAACACATTAAAGCAAAGCCAGTTTATTTATATAGCACCTTTCAAACACTTGCTTTACAAGATAAAATTAAAACCAAAAATAAATGAGGTAATAAAGGCAGAAATAATACGAGTAGTAGTAACAGCAACAACAATAAAAAGAACAAAAATAAAAATATTATTATATTTCCCGGTACAGCTATCTGTTTAGTTTAAACCACTTGTGAATCAAGCTGTTTTTAGCTTCTTTTTTAAAAAAGTAGTTGAGTTGTTGTAGAGGTGGTTCCAGCTGTGGGCAGCATAGCAGCTAAATGCCTTATTACCCTGTTTAGTTTCAGATCTGTGCACTACTACATGACCTTAACGTCCTACTGGGTCTGTATCCATTAAACATCCCAAATATATTTTTAGAACTCAGGTCATGTAACGATGCATAAACCGTCACTAATACTTTAAATTCAGCTCAGCATTTTACTTGGAGCTGAGAACTGGAGTGATATTTTCTCTCTCCTCCTTGTTTTTGTTCTAGCTTTAAAGATAAGTACACGCCTTCCAGCATACAGACACATAAGCAACAGTCACACACTCATTCCAACATATACACTTCCATGCATGCAGATAGATCCAAACTAGAATATTGGTTAACATCACGCTGACAATTTCACTGAAGTAACACTTTCAACTGATTTCAAATGCATGAGCACACGTTGCTTTTGACTGGTAAATATTCTCTACAATATAAAACATTTTTCTTTTTTCGTCTGTTTGTGTGAATGTGAGTAATGAAAATGAAAGGAAGCCAAAGTGCATTCTTATGGGAGTCTTCTTCCTCTTAAGTATTCTCCTTTTTATCTCAATAACCTTTAAATAGCAACTTATTAACTTTTATTTCAGTTGCTCTTTTGACTAGTAATCATTTGGGTTTCAGTGGAGAGGCATTCATCAACGGGCACATCTCGATGTTTTTGTGAGTTTCAAATAACTGAAAACATGAAGAAAACCTTTCATCTGCCTCACTCGGTTATTAAATGTTTTCCTTTCTTTATTGAAGTTGCTTTGTTGTCATTTCCATCATATTCTCCTGAAATGCAGCACATAACGAAGAACACCTTGTCCCTCTAACTGTATGAGTAAAACAAAATTCAGGTATTGCTGTTTAAACACTGAAGTTCTGCGTGTCTTTATAAGCAAGTCTACATTTTCAAGTGAGGTGAGCAGGGTTACAACATACAATAAATCAAGTGATGTGCGACACCAGCACAGCCTAAGGTGTCAAAGAAAGACTGAAATGAATCAGAAAATTTGTTCATTGAACTGATATACACTCATGCTGTTAGGTACACCTTATCAACTGCTTGTAAGAGCAAATATCTAATCAGCCAATCACAAGACAGTAGCTCAATACATGTCGGCATGTAGACACAGTCAAGACGAGCTGCTGAAGGTCAAATGGGGAAGAAAGGTGGTTTAAGAGATTCTCCAATACAACAATCTTGGCTCATTCTCAGTAAAAACAAATATCTTGTGAGTGGCAGATCTTTGAGTAAAAATGGCTTGTTGATGCTAGAGGTCAGAGGAGAAATTGCTTTGAGCTGATAGAAAGGAAACAGTAACAGTATCAGAACATCTCTGAGATCACAACACATTACAGTTTTTTCTGATTGCTTAAACCCTAACTGTGATTCCTGTAGCACAATCTCTAAAACTATTCAGACTTATAGCAAAACCACTCACTGAGTTTGCAAAACTAAAAGCACAAAAACTGCTTTGCACTCAGTTTGCAATTTTGTAACACACACTTTGCAAAACTGTAGGCACAATTCACTGCACAACACTCAATTACCAAATTTCCAACACACTCCTAGCAAAAGTATACACATGTATGGCTATCATTAACACTAATTTGCCAACTGTCTGGCACACTTTCACATGTGAAAACTTTTTTAGATAATTAGTTCACTTTGCAATCAGCCTAAGCACTACAATACAGGTAAGCTGTGTGTGCGGAGTACAATGGTGGGAGCAGAAAGAGTGAGAAGTAGAGGAGGCCGAGGAAGAGGACGTGGAGGTGAAGAAGTAGGATGAAGAGGACGACAAGGACAAGGAGGAGCAAGAGGAAGACGAGGAGGGGGGAGAGGAAGATGAGGAGGGGGGAGAGGAAGGGTAGGAAGAGTAAGAAATAGAATTGCTGATGACATCAGAGCTACAATAGTGGACCATGTAATCAACCGTGGAATGACCCTGAGGGTAGCTGGCCAACGGGTCCAGCCTAACTCGAGCCGCTACACTGTAGCAAGTACCATAAGGACATCTTGAAATGAGAATCGGTTAGTACAGTCACTTCGCACAAAGATTTGTAGCACTGCCATATGCCAATGAGAAACACACCAATACCATTGATGTAAAAATACTGAAATTGTTACTTTACAGAATTGCTAGATGACCAGATGCTGGGGGCAGAGGAAGCATGTTCACTGCAGACCAAGTAACCCATATAGTCATTATGGCGATTGCAAATAATCCTATACTTGGAAATAAACACTTGTGTTTGTTTTGATGTGTTTGAATAAACACCAGTACTTGAAGTTTGGATCCCTCTATGCTTATGGATCTATGACAGAAGTATGAGCTCAAACTGACATAGCCTACCTTGTGCACAGAGAAAGCAAAAGCCAGATGTGTTTTGTATTCATACCATCAGTGTGCAGTTGGCGCATTGTGTGCTTAGTAGATGATGGCTTGTGTGTACTGTTTGATACGGAAACACCATTTTTACGAAGGTGTGAAGAGTTAATCTAGCTGTGTTTGCTTTTGCAAGAGAACTACAATGTTTTGATGATTGGGTGACAGGTTTTCTTATTTGTGTGAAGAGTTTTGCAAAATTAGCCAATAGTTACAAAAAATGTGCTTAAGCAATCAGAAAAAACTGTAAGCACATTTTTTGTAACTATTGGCTAATTTTGCAAAACTCTTCACACAAATAAGAAAACCTGTCACCCAATCATCAAAACATTGTAGTTCTCTTGCAAAAGCAAACACAGCTAGATTAACTCTTCACACCTTCGTAAAAATGGTGTTTCCGTATCAAACAGTACACACAAGCCATCATCTACTAAGCACACAATGCGCCAACTGCACACTGATGGTATGAATACAAAACACATCTGGCTTTTGCTTTCTCTGTGCACAAGGTAGGCTATGTCAGTTTGAGCTCATACTTCTGTCATAGATCCATAAGCATAGAGGGATCCAAACTTCAAGTACTGGTGTTTATTCAAACACATCAAAACAAACACAAGTGTTCATTTCCAAGTATAGGATTATTTGCAATCGCCATAATGACTATATGGGTTACTTGGTCTGCAGTGAACATGCTTCCTCTGCCCCCAGCATCTGGTCATCTAGCAATTCTGTAAAGTAACAATTTCAGTATTTTTACATCAATGGTATTGGTGTGTTTCTCATTGGCATATGGCAGTGCTACAAGTCTTTGTGCGAAGTGACTGTACTAACCGATTCTCATTTCAAGATGTCCTTATGGTACTTGCTACAGTGTAGCGGCTCGAGTTAGGCTGGACCCGTTGGCCAGCTACCCTCAGGGTCATTCCACGGTTGATTACATGGTCCACTATTGTAGCTCTGATGTCATCAGTAATTCTATTTCTTACTCTTCCTACCCTTCCTCTCCCCCCTCCTCATTTTCCTCTCCCCCCTCCTCATTTTCCTCTTGCTCCTCCTTGTCCTTGTCGTCCTCTTCATCCTACTTCTTCACCTCCACGTCCTCTTCCTCAGCCTCCTCTTCTTCTCACTCTTTCTGCTCCCTCCATTGTACTCCGCACACACAGCTTACCTGTATTATAGTGCTTAGGCAGATTGCAAAGTGAACGAATTATCTAAAAAAGTTTTCACATGTGAAAGTGTGCCAGACAGTTGGCAAATTAGTGTTAATGATAGCCATACATGTGTATACTTTTGCTAGGAGTGTGTTGGAAATTTGGTAATTGAGTGTTGTGCAGTGAATTGTGCCTACAGTTTTGCAAAGTGTGTGTTACAAAATTGCAAACTGAGTGCAAAGCAGTTTTTGTGCTTTTAGTTTTGCAAACTCAGTGAGTGGTTTTGCTATAAGTCTGAATAGTTTTAGAGATTGTGCTACAGGAATCACAGTTAGGGTTTAAGCATTCAGAAAAAACTGTAAACATTGAAGCAGATGGACTACAGCAGCAGAAGACCACACCAGGTGTAACTCCTGTCAGCTAAGACCAGGAAACTGAGGCTACAGTTCACTAAAGCTCACTAAAACTGGACCACAGAAGACTGAAAAAATGTCGCCTGGTCTGATGGGTAACACTAGAGTCTTAGATTCAATAGAGAGAAGTCGCTTGCTTTGTGCACACTGCTGAAAAAAAGACATCTAGCTAAGTTCATATCTGCTCTGTTTCATCAAAATCCCAGTTTCAATAGCTGGGCCCACATCCTCATTTTAGGTTTGACAGCGTTTCAGAAGGTAAAAGTGAACGCTTTGACATGAATTGAGCTGTGGTTTGGGGAAGGGGAAGGGATTGGCAATGGCTCCCGAGCCTGGCAGATCCCCATGTACTAAATACAAATGAAGAAGTTAAAGAATTGAGAACAAGGAGGGAGGGATGGAGGGTGGGGCACGTAAACGAGAATGACCAGCTTGCAGAACTGGAGGAACCTATATAGATGACAACCGGAAGGAGCGTGTTTGGAGGCGTGGTCCTGCTCCTGAAATTCCGATACATAATCTCCAAATTGCTGAGGAACAGAAACAAGTGAGTCTGGGAACACTCAACATGAGGAATCCAAGTCAGTTGCACTCATTCTGACAACATCTCCTCATCTGATTGCAAATAAACACCCCTAAAAGCAACTATCACAACTGCAACAGCCTTTTTTTTTTTCAGTATGAAACTTAGTAAATTGTGCTGATAAATTGCATTTGTGTGATTCATTTGAATGTCCTTCTCTTGAAAGGGAAGTCCTGCAAATACATATAAGGTAAGGCCAGTATAGTGTGGCGAAGTAAGATGTGTGATTTGTAGTCCATCTTCTGCACGTTGTAGTTTCAGCACCCCAAACACCTGGTGTCACATTGTTAAGGACACTAATGTAAAGTTGTCCTTTTCTAATTCTTTATCAGTTTTCTTATAGGCCTTTCCTTGACCTCAATGACCTTTTTATTGAGGTCAAGGAATCTAATTTTTTAGATTTATTTCGTCCACATAATCCAAATACCTTAATCCTAAATGGATCCCAAGCAACTGCTAATGACATTAATGTTTAGAGTGTTTTGCTTGTCCCCAGCAGTTGTTATGGCTGGTGGAGCATGAAGAGAAGTTTAATCCAGTTAATTCAGAAATCTGAAACTTTGCTTTGAAAAATCTCTCTCTCACACACACAAACACACACAATGTGTCTCTCCTTTTCTCTCCTCTCTACTGGATCTGTACCAGCAGAAACAGCACTGATTTGGAGAGCCATATGGCAGGCAACAAAGCGAGGGTAGGCTTCATGTCCACACTGTGCTGTTGCTCGGGCATCCTGCCACCTCATCTAAAGGGCTCATCGGACTTGGCTCAGCATTTGAGGGAAGTATGCAGACCAGGGATCAGTGTAAATACGCCACGAGTGACACTGACATAGCAGTGTCACCAGCTCGGTGGTGAGAACAGCAGTTCAGAGCAGTCGTAGAGTTTCACACTGGGAAGTGAATATCACAGTCTCACCGAATGGGAATACACAGCTTGTGCTGACTGAGAACCACCACTGTTGTGTGCTGTGAGCTCAGCAGCGTGCAGGCAACACAATACTGTGCTGTTCCCAGCTGTTTGGCCTCGTCTGGTGATTAAAACAATTACATTATGTTCGCTAGCATTTTATTATGCAGGGGGGAAATTTAGAATTGTATTGCGAAAAATAGCTTACAGAGACTTTCTTAGTTTTTGTGGGTTATTTTAGTGAAGGTCTGACTGAACAAACAACAGCAGCTGTGGGAAAAGTGGTACAACAGAAGAAGAGTGACACTGTTTTGTCTTCCATGGTATATTTAATAAGGGATTCAAGTCTAATAACAAACTTTTCCAATAAACTTTTTGTCAAAGTTACTCTCTGACTGTTCTGTATTCAGCGCCCTGAAATGCAACAATCAGCAACAGGGGGCGCTCGTGCACAGGAAAGCGCACTATATCAATACACATGGTCCATGTGGATAAATTCAGAAGATTTTTTTTTTAATACTTGTTTTAAAAGACACTTAAAATAGTCTTTTTTGTCTCTATTTTGTTTGGTGTTTGTTTGGCAGACACTTGAGCTTCTGAGCAGACGTTAAAGGCTGCAGGAACTTCTGCAGGAACTTCTTTCCTTCTAGTTTCCAGCAAAAAGACGTTTTTTAGCACAACCATGCTCTGTTTCTTCCTTACACGCAAAAACCAATCCACGGGCCTCTGTAGTGCACTATGCACCAACCACAGGAGCTGGTAGCTTTGGGATTTCTGCCCCTGTTTTCACTGTTTTGTAGCATTTTCAGAGTCTTCCTCTATCGTCATTATGTTTATGTACAGAGACATCCACTTTCACATCATTTAACAAGCTAGTGCAGTGATTAATGTGACTTCCCTGGCACTGCCTGACACAGAATTTGAGGAAAAGACTTCAGAAGAACACTGAACAAACAAACTTTCTTAGGAATTAGGCTCTCTGTCTTTAAAACATCAGAAGAACAGCTCTACAGAAAGACTAAAGAATTGTACCACTGTGTATTTTTCAAAAGACTGATTGGAGCATTTTTCACATAGGTCTTGTCTACTGAATAAACACTGGGAACATAAAAGACAGTTGGCAGGCTTGTGTGATACTTTAAATCACAGTTACAACTGCTGAATGGCTTACTTCTGCCATCTAGTGGCAGATGAGCAGTATATATAACAAAGCTATGGTTAAGATTGTTGAGTGATGCTGTCTGAACTTCTGACTGAAACACCAATGTTATGATCAGGGGCAGGCTATCAGCTGTGTAATCGAACAAAAGCCTTCTGCTAGTATTAGGATCTACAATTTATGTAACGCAACACCAATTCCAAAAAAGTTTGCACAGGGTCATGTTTACCACTCTGCCTTTAACAAGTCTGTAAACATCTGGGAATTGCAGAGACCAGCTGCTGGACTGTTGTGAGAGGAATGTTGTCCCATTCTTGTCTGATATGGATTCTAACTTCTCAACAGTCTTTTGTCAGCTTTGCTGTATTTTTCATTTCATGATCGATCAGATTGAACCTGTTGGCAGGCAGATCAGTTCAGCACTCTTGTCTAAATCCCTGCTGTTGTAATTGATGCAGTATGCAATTTCGCATTGCTTTGCTGAAATATACAAGTTCTTCCCTCAAAAACACATCTGAATGGGAGTATATGTTGTTGTAAAAACGATGTACCTTTCAGGATTTTGAGATGTGCTACCTGTCAATTGCATAGGTATTAATGCACCCCCATGTGATCAGACATGCAGGCTTTTGAACTGAGCAGTAATAACAATCCAGGTGGTCCCTCTCCTCTTTAGTTCAGAGGATGAAATTTTGATTTCTTGCCTTCAAATCTTGGCCACAAGATCAGCCACTGTTTTAGTTTCTGCTAGCATGGGGTGGCAATCAGCTTGCCCACACTATCATATCATTCACAATACCACCACCATAATTTTTTACGTGACATGAAAGTGCCAGTAAGATAATATCAATGATATAGCTACAGCACGCAATTATATTTCCTTGCCTGCACAACAACGAAACAAACCCAGACATGTTTGACAGCAAGAGCTGCATGTCAGCCTCTGACAATTTAGTAACAAGGGCACTACATCAACAAACTCAAACAAAACACAACAATTTGCAAAATACACAGGAAAATTGTTTCCATTAAAGCTAGAAAAAACAGCAAACTTACTCATTGCAGTTTGCTGCATTGAGTACAACTGGGCTAAAAAGGAGGAGATACTAGCAGCTGGTGATTGTATACCAAAAGTAAATAAATGACGCAACCAAACATTGCTGGAACACTTGCTAGCTGCACTCCATACGACATGAGGAGCAAACGGTGGATGGAAATTACTGATGTGGTTACATGGTGGTAAATGAGGGCTTTAAGCAGCTGGTTAAAAAGCCTGGTTTAAGATACATGTAGAGAATAATTTTCAGTGTTATTATGAAAAATATTGTGCAGACTTCTGAGGAGTTACAAGATTAGTTATTGTTATTTTGAGAGTTAATAAGTTCTATTTTTACTTAAAGGTTAAGAGAGAATATTTGCAACCTGATGTCACGGCAAAGCGTGTAATGCACACGCCGGTCCACTGTTTCTGCATGTGTGTCCATTTCACGCTTTGGAGAGACAAAGCATGAAGGATGGAAAACACCATTCATTTTGTTTGCACTATTAAATTTTGCTCCTTGCAAGATGAAGTAACTAAAAAAAATAGTGTTCAGAAACATCTCTGAACTATTGTGAGATATTTTTATAACTATATCACCCACCCCTACTTTAAACCAGCTTAAGATCAATTATTTACATTTTATCTACACTAATCTTTATCATATCTGTGATAACGTCCTGTATCGTTTACTAGTGATATTGTACAAAATAAAACTAAACCACAGAAATGTTTTATAACTGCCTATGCCTGCCACTGACAGGTCCATAAGATTTTACAATATGACATATTTTTGTATTTTTGCCTGTACATCGCCACACCAGATTTTAAATCAGTTGCTCTCCAAAAACCTATGAACATAACTGTAACTTTATGTTTGTGCCCATAGATTTTTATTACAAATGTGTCATCAAAACAACATCAGCAATAAAAAAAAGAATCTAACCACAGATATTTCTAGAAGGAGAAGAAGAAATCTAGCTACAATGAATATTTCATCGGCTCATTTGATCATCAACTTGAACATATTTATTGAACTGGCTTTTCCCTCTCACTGGTTCAGTTAACAGAGTTTGACTGACCGGACTGGAGACGCTGGAGGGGTAAAGAGGGAGTATTAAGAGAAGGAAGGAAATAGAACAGGAAATGCAAAGAAGGAGGAGGGCCAGAGGCTGGTGTTGCCCCAGCAGTAGAGACCGGTCCCCCGGAGTCCAATTCCCTTCCTCTTATTTTTCCACTCCTGTCATTTCTCATCTCATCGTGTACCCTATCGCTTTACCTATGTGTATTTTTGTTTTCCTTACACATGCCTTCTACACATGCCTTCTGTGGACCCACTCCATCCTCTTCACAGCTCCATCCATCTTATTGCTCACAGGTGGTGAACTAACACTATAAAAACAGTCCCTGCTTGCATGCTCTCTCTGTAGTCGGAGCTCGCTTGCCTCTTGAACTTGTTGAAATGAATCTGTTGCTGTAACAAATAGTGGACATATCCTTCTAGTTTGAGTCACATTAAAGCCAAACAAAACAACATCTGCTGGTACTATTTAAAACCCCCGACACCTCAGAATACAGGAAGAGCCTCTGTGGAACGTTAGAGAGTAATTACTGGATATCTTTTACAAGATGTAACTAGAGCCAAAATAGACAGTGCTCGTGACACCCAGCTAGTCCTCACTTTGTCCCAATCTGTTCTTTTCGATGTACAGCCCGCCTCCTCCCACCTGTCTCCCATTATTCTTTTCTAATCAGGCGTCCATGCCAATCAATTTTATCGCCATGACAACATTTTGCATGACGCCCCCTCCAAACACCGCCGCCACAGCCACCGCACACCCCTATAAACAAAAACAAAACAAAATAAATAAAAAAAACAGAAGCTGGATTCCGACAGCTCAGGATTGATGAGGGGGAGTCCTGTCAAAGGCCAGAGATTAGATTAGGAGTGAAGGAAACACACACACACACACACACCACAGCTCAGAGGCAGCAGGTGCTTTTGGTTAAACCTTAATTACATGATCTCTGATTTCTCTAATTGATATGGTAATGACTATGTAATTAATGCAAAAGCAGAAATACCAGCAGCTCACCTAATGAATGGATTTATTTGATTAGATATCCTTCTGCATATTTATGCATGCTGGTAAACAGAGGACACCAAAATACAGAAAATGGTTATTTGGGGCGGTTGTGATAGTGTTGCTACTGATGAGAAGCCACTGCTACAACACTGATAGAATTTACACAGGTAGAAATTTGAGCACAAATGAAACTACTAAAAAAAGAAAAAAAGAGTAAAACTTTAACTAAATACATTTGCTGCTTTGAACTGTAGCTCAAAGCAGCTGTAGCTGTAGACTAACTAGCACAAAGAAGAGCAAAGGAGGCAAAGGAAGAGGAACTCCAGCCCTGTTCTCTCACAGGTAGGTGGTGCTATGGGGCTACCTCACACTCACAGTTTATGAGCCACAGTTTGCATAAATGAAGATGATCATGAATGGTGCTGATGAGCACTCTCCAGTCTTCAAATCACCAAATATATGTACATATTTTTTATTCAAAGTCTACACGCTGCTCCAATAAATCCCAAAGCTCACAGACTCTGATGCCTTCACCCTTTCGTAGACGTATACACACTCAACTATAACTTCACCGTGACATCTAGATGTGACCCAGCTGCATTTACTCTCTGCTTTAGCAGCAAACCTCACAGGGAGGGAGGAGACCGGATATTTGGGGAAAGATTCCAGTATGAAAAGTCACCTTCTGGGGATGAGAAATCATCTCTCCCGCTTACATCCAAACGCCCGCACTGCTCGCTGACTTTAAAATATGTCTCCATATATCTTCTCTTCATGTGAGATATCTGGGGGTCTGCTGCATGGGGTGGGAGGCAGGAAGAGGTCAAGTGAAAGCACATGTGGGCCCAGGCCAGGTCTGAAGAACGGAGACCTCGTGGTTCTCCATTTTTGTGTATAAGGTATAACCACACAACCCAGACACTCCTCTGGACGCTATTACACCTGTGTGTGTTTTTTATATTATTATACAACAATAATAATAATATTCATTCATATAGTACTGTTTGATTGCATTCATTTTTTTTCTAAGAAGTTAGAAGTACTAGAATATAAGTAAACTAAATAAATCATAAAAGTGCGGTGAAACTGCTTTGGGTTTTTTCATCAAATTAGCAACTTAGATGATAAAACACTGGAACAAATGCTAAAAACTGGCGTGTTCTGCTGTTTCCTTTGGGTCTACAAACCTCAGCTTCTGTACTTGTATAAGTTTTCGGGGGACAATCTATTAAAACAACAACGACCACACAAAATAACATTTTACACTAGCTTAGCTTTGATTGCGCATGCCTCCAGTGTTGTAGCGCACGACGCGCTGGTTTTCTGAGACAGACAGGAGAGGACCTAATACCATTAATGAACGGTGGAGCGCTAGTTGGTTAACTAACTTACCTCTGAATAATGTGTTTCTTACGGGGCCACTCGGGCCACGGTTGATGGATGGCCTTACAGAAGCTGGGTCAATTAGCCAGGCTGGATTTCCCTGCATGTCGGCTGTAGACAGCACCGGGAGAGCTCCCAGCTCTGTCACACGGGCCTGGCGGTAATTAATCACCAGCGTGGGGCCTTCTCACCTCACACAGGCGCGCAAAAGCAGCCAATACATACGTTTGGTCCAAATTACATCCCCACTCTTCTAATCTGGCTAATTGTCAATAACGCACCCAGAGGAGACGAGGGATCGTTACATAAAACAGAGTCCGACCATCAAACGCGGACCATCCCCAACAACACGGAACAATGTACAGTAAGAAAAAAAGAAAGAAACCACGTTTTATTGTAGCAATAGCTGCTTTAGTTAGTTTATATTTGCTCAACAGTCTGCAGTAAAACTTCTCTGCTTTAATTACCTGAAGATACAGTCTGTGGGACAACCAGGTTGGGACACTGGTATCAAAATTCAATAACAGAACATCAAACACACCAACAACAGCGTTGTTGGTGTGTTTGATGTAAATGTTTCCATTAGTCAGGGTTTGATTAAAAGCAGCACATACAGAAGTTCTACATGGACTCAAAAGCAATGAGATGAAAATGACCGATGACCTTTAAAATGTATTCAAAACTGAATATTTTCTTAAATCAGGACCAGGAGCTCAGTGTCAGCATGACAGGAGGGACATGTAATCACTTTTGAATTGAAAATTGTCTTGGAAATGTCATTTTAGCTACAGCTCTCATCCCAAAAAGCTCTTTCTCTTTCTCTCTCCCTCACAAACACACACACAGGTAGACAGAGCACAGATTGAGAGGCAGGGACAGAGACGTCACTCTGTGTTCACAGCATAAACTCCTGTGGTCTGGACAAAAGCAGCAGGCTGGCAGATGAGGTTTGTGTCTGGGGGCAGGGGAGCAGTGTAGCACTGCTGTGCTTTGTGTGTGTCTGTGCACAGTGTGCGTGTTGTTCTTATGAATTTGTGCATGTGTGTACGTCTGAGCGTGTGTGTGTGTGTGTGTGTGTGTGTGTGTGTGCATGCATTTATGTGTGTACCTATATGTGAATGCACACGTGTGTGTATTTTGTTGGGGGGGGTTGGTCTCATGGGGCAGCTCTGTGTCGGTCCCATCTGCCACCCCACTCTACTGACACCCAAGGGAATGGCAGAAGGGGTGGGGGATTCATTTTGGAAAAAGGAATCGGGGTCCAGTGGTCTAATGGGCAACAATGCTGGTTTTACTGATGGGCCAAAGGCAAAGGACACTGACTGGGTGTGTGGAAGCCAATCTACCCATCTATTTGACAAAACAGTGGGCCACCCCTGTCAAGCGCTGCCTCAGCCTGCCTAATAAGGCACGCACACCCATGAAATTATGCCTTATATGAGAAAGGGGTGTATATTTTACACACATGCACACATAGACCTGGGGCTAATGTCAGCCCTAATGCATGGCCACGCTGTGGCCAGAGGGCTAATTGGGTATATAAACACAAACACATCCCTTGAGAGGGAAGAAGGCAAGGGTGCATTTTGTGCTCACTCTTTTGTGAGGGTGACAGTACTTTAACTAAAACAGCAGTATCTATAATAAAAGATGACGCAGTTGCCCTCTAGCAGTTATGCTCATTTGCAGCTGTGCTCTGAGTGTAATGTGGAATGACTTGGTGGCAGGTGGCATCTCATCCTGTCTTTATCCAAATTGTGATCAGGAAACAGTAAATGGTGCTGCCGCACTCGCATCAGCAGCAGCAACAACATAACAGTCTCGTGGAAGAGCAGCATATGGCTCCTGCACCACTGGACAGAAGGAGCACTCAGCAAGATGAATGCTGAGGTGCTGGCAACAAAGCTGACTTTAACTTGTCAAATTAACAGCATATCAAAGGAGAGACAGCAACAGGGAGCGATGATGAGGAAGAGGCAGCTGCAAGTGCTACTTGATGGTGACAAAGACTGCATGGTGACTTGCAGAAACATCGACTCGCTGCTGAGGTCAGTGTCAGATGTTTGAAGTCGGCGTGTCGCTCACTGTCACCGAACAGAGTTTTTGAAACGCAGTTCGACCATATGTGCTCAGTACAAACACACACGGCACATGCAGACATGCATGCGCCGGGTGCTACCCTACCCCCTCACTGCTTTGAGGGCTATGTTAATGAAACAGTTGCTGTTTCCTGGCATAACATTAATTACCCGATCAAAATAGAGTGGGTAATTAACTGCCCTTCTTTACCAGTGCTAATTACATTAACAGAGAAGGGCCATTTGAGGGAGCAAAAGAAAGGGGAGAAGGAAAGTAGAAATACAGCGGTACCACGCAGAGGCTGAAAAACAAGACAGTGAGGCAAACGCTTGTATGTATGTTTTAAGAGAGAGAAAGAGACAGAGAGGAGGAGGCCTCGTTGGAGGGAGACTCATGTGGTTCTCACTTGGGCCCCCAGAGGCTTGGTCCTCAGAGAAAAGCAGGCTTATTGGAGAGAAGAGAGATGGAGAGAGGGGGGTGTTGTTTATCTTGACATGCTCTACTCAGTCTTTAACGCTCGCATCACAATTAAGATGCTGCGGCTCATCAGCTATGTATACAAAACAGTGTAACAAGCTGCACGGGCACACAGGTGACGGGCGCAGTCAAAAATAGATTCAGCACAACCTTGAGTTGTGGAGCACTGTGGTAAAATCTTAATGTCCAGTAAACTGTCTGATAATCCAGTGTGTGTGAAAATGAATGCCAAGACAGTTTACAATTTAACGCAGGGCAAGAAACAAAGCAGCTTGTATCAACATCACACCTTTTTTTTTTTCAGTATCCATTTTATTTGGAGCACAAAATATAATTACACCTTGAGATATACAAATCACATTTGCAACTATTTTTTGTATCATTTCAAAGAAAGATGGCTTCAAAAACATAATATTAAATTGCTAATAATTTTTAAATAAATAAAATTAACCAAACTCTAAAAACAATTTTGCAAGAGTCCTCTGTTCTTTGTGTTCTTTGTTTTTCGAGTCCTGAGAATGCAGTTTGTGTCATACTGAAAAAAATGTAAGTAAGGAAGTACAAGTAAAAACAGAATGATGAGGGTCAGTGAACATCTAATACGCCCGCTTCTTTTCTTTCTTTTTGAGCATTTGTGCTTTTATTTACCGTACTGCATAGTGACTAGAGACCTGTACAGGGCTGAGACATTTAACATGGATGTGTAAAATGTAAAAGTCACAGTCGTATATATTTAAATTTGTAATGTGAAGTGAAAAAGTACCAGGGCATCGGTGTAAGAGAGCATGCATTTAAAGTGAAATTAAAAAGGGATAAGGCTAACTAACATTTCCTTTACACAAGGAGAATCACCTTCTGCAACATATATATCATTATGCAAGATCCTGCAAACTGGGGATGTTTACTTAAAAAAAACAAAAAACGAATTCATCTTCTATGCTGATCATTCATCAAATTCATTAGTAACCGCTGAGATAAATTCATGTCAGTAACAGCTGGAAAAAGTATCACTGTATAAAAACACGTTTATATTATTACCTAAACTAACAATAATAAGTTAAATTGCTTGTTTTTAAATAAATCAATATATGAATTCCTTTAGTAATAACCCTTGAGACAAAGAGCTCTCCCTTGAAAAACCGTAACGATCAGAACAAAAAATAAAGGGTTTGTTTTTCTGGAATGTAAATTGTCTTCAAAAAGTCTGCTACAAAAAAACCTCTCACTAACTCACAGACGGTTTACACACATGCCGTTTAACGTGTCCATACGCAGACAGAATAGCACCCTGCTTTTTAGAGCTGCAACTTTTTATCTGAGTTGTCTGTCGTCCATCAGTGTTCAGTGCTCTCGTTGTGCGTCCTGTAAAACTCTGGCAATGGTTTTGCGCAGGTGTTGAGGAAAAAAGGTGAATACTGCATGTGATGGTTGGTCAGAAGTCAACACAGATGCTTTTGAAGCTTGAGGTGAAATTCAAAGCAGTCTTCATCTGTTTCTTTTCCGAGGCTTCATTACACACACACACGTACACAGCCGAATGTGGTCCAGTCTAGTGCTGCTTGCTAAGGATGGTCTCTGTGGTTGTGGGTGGATTATTCTCCTCCGTGTCTGCAGTGGATAGCTGGTCTTTGGACATTTTCATACCCCGTGCTGTTCATCCAGACGGATGAAAAAGGGACTAAGAAAAGGCGAGCATACGGGGTTGGGGAGGGAAGATATACAGTACATGGTCGCTAGTGATCAATTTTCCATTCTCCCTGCCCTCGTAGTGCCAAAAGAGGGGCTAAGTGAAGCAGTGGTCTGGGGTAGATTGGGGGTGCTTTGCTACATCGGGGGAACAACCAGGCCCGTCATTGCTGGAGAGAAAAAAATATACAAAATCTATGATTCGACTCAGTCAGCTCTTGCATTATTCTACATCCAGCAACTGTTTTCTGTCTTGTTCAGTCAAAGCTTTCGAGTTAGTACAAGGGGTTAGACTGCATTCATAAGTTCAGACAGGGGGGTCAGATAGTGAGTTGGATGACTACCTCTGAAGCTGTTCCCCCCTGAGGCGGGGCAGGCAGGGGAGGGAGAGCCTTGGGGCCTGAGGACGGGAGCAAAAGCACTCTTCTGTTTAGCAGCAGACGGGAAGGAGGAGAAAGGCAAGAGAGAAGATGAGGAGCTGGAGCTTCCTGGTATAGTGGGGCTAGAGGGCATTACTGTGGAACAGAGAGCAACAGTCAACTTTAAGCCTGAAAGTCATAACACATCTGCTTTGTTAAGTTCATTAATGAACACTTGAAGATATTTAGAAAGTTTTTAAGATCTTACTGTAGGGAGAGCCAGTGGGGGAGGCACTGTTAAAACCAGGAGATCCAGGAACACCTAGACTAGTCATGGGAACTGTCCCATAGCCTCCAGTCATCCCTCCACTAGTGCCATAGGTTGACTGCTGGGGAGTTGAGGCTGACGGGTAACCCCTTGGAGACAAACTGCTCGAGTTGCGAATGTAACCTGGAGGGGCCGTGGAAAAGTTGGGTTACATTTGAGCTTTATTAGCTTCAAAATCAAACGTGAAGGATGACTTAAGGCTCAGTTTGCTCACCCTGGCTGCTCTGTCCTGGCTCTCCGATGCTCACACCCAATTGAGAGGGATAGGAGCCCAGGCCCATGACGCTGCCGTGGGCTGGTGAACTGGGCAGTGCCTGCAGCTGACTGTGAGGACGGGGAACACTGTAGAGCGCCTCGGCAATGTCAGCCGCTCGTTTCAGTAGCATGTCCTACAGGAGGGCAAATAAAATAGAGAGCAATGGGTCAGGCTCACAGACATATAATGCAGTTTGGCCAACATGTTATTGCTGTTAATTAATATATCTTTAGCTTGGCAGTAAACACAATATCTAATATCTAATTAATGTCTAAAACTGTGAATGTCTCCGCTACACCCAATTAGCCCATTAGCTGCAAGTTTCATACGGTGTACCAACCGTGCAGCTGACAGTTTTCTGACTCATACTGGTGCCTTCATGAGTTTTCATTTCATGCAAACTGAGAATCAGCAGCTGAACAGCCACTTGACATCCACAATCTAAAATTGTACTTTTTTGCAATGTTCTTTAATCTTTTAGCTTTCTGAGTGCCACACCTCTTTGGAAGATGCAGTCGTTATAATGAAATGTTGGAAACCATCAGTCATTTACATTAGAAATTCAGTCTATAAATCAATGCTAATTGTTAATATGTAAAAAATACAAAATCACAGTCACATGTGTACATTATTCTGGGCTTCAATACAATATGTAAAGAAAATTTCCACCAAACCTGATTACTGTGTGGATTTCCATACAAAGCTTCCACAAGATCTGCTGCTCTTTTCAGGAGGATCTCCTGCAAAAAACAAAAGAACAAAAACCAAATTGAATACAATAACCTCTTTATGACATGTGCACTGTGGTTTGAAAGATAATCGTAATATAGTAAGGTCATATATGTAGCTTTCTCTCACCTTAGCTAGTTTCTCTGGGTCACCAGGGTGCCGAGGAATAACCTTCTGAAGACGCTGAAAGCCATAATCTATGGTTGGTTCATTAAGAGCTAAAAAAGGAAGGACAAAGTAAGTCAAAATCAGTCTCAGTTTAAAATTCTTGTGGATAACATGGACAAATAGAGCACAATGATGTGTCTACATACCTGTGTAGATAAAGCGCCCGGGTGCTCCTTTGCAGAATTGCTTAGATTTATAAGACAGTGTGACTTCCACAACCCCGGGAATGTGTCTCGGAGGTGTCTGGACACGGATAGCGTGTGGTGTGATCAGCTGGGGAACAAACACAGAAACTGTGTCACAAAATGATAAGAAATTCAACATGAGGACTCCAGCTAAACATTGGTTATTTATTTCTGCTCCTTGTAAAAAAAAAAAGACTATATATAAAGATTGACAGAGACATATTATGTCAGTGAAGAAGAATTTGAATCGTTCTTCTTTGTAATGACCAGCGGGGGATGTTCAGGAGAACGATCCAGCTGAACAGAGGCCTAGGAAGCAACTTTAATTCTTCCTTCATTGATGAGGTCAATAATAAGGTTCCTTGTGCATCTGTGGTCACTATTGCTAGTTTCAGAGTATGCTTTAGGGAATGACTACTCACTTGCTTGTGATATCTGGATTTCAAAAATCAAGAGCATGGTAACAGCCAAAAAACCCAACTAAAGGCTCCAGAGCTGTAGACCCAGACCATGGTGTGTAAAAAAAATCAGTTCAAGGTTGGAAACAACCTGCATAAGCTTGTTTGAAACTACATACAAGGCCAGAAGTCCTGGTCACGAGCCATGCACATGACTTTTACTCATGGTCTGGAGCTCAAGTCAAGTGTAGCTGGACTATTTTTTAGTTCAGTTTTCAAAGTGAAACTGGCATTTGGCCAGGAAAAGACACACAAGTGGCAAATTTCAAGCCATCAAAAAGTGGACTACTATCATTAGCTTAACCTCTTAAGCCCCAACGCCCCCTGATACGGGGGCAAAAGGCAGGAGATCAGTTAGGCTTGGGGCTTAAGAGGTTAACTCTGTGACACCCTGGTGACATTTGTCATGCTATGACAGCTGCCACTGGCATTTAAAGAAATATCCTCACCACCGTGTCCTGTAAATGTTCAGGCTACTTCTACAGTGCACAGTCTAATTTTCAGTACACAATCTAATTTTGTGTAGGCTGCACCTGAGTAACTGAAATAATGTGATAAAGCATAAGTTTTCATTTTTAAATATCTACCACCATTAGTGTGATGTTATGAAGATGCTCTTACCTCGCTCCATACGAGCATGCTTCCAAACACCACTTGTAGCCCGTCAAAAAAGTTCTCCCCAATGACTATGACCATTGCACCACCGGTGGTCCAGCCCTCACTCGGACTGATGGCTTTGATACATGGGGTAGCTAAACAGAAGAGCAAAGCAAGATTCACTTCAGCGGTTTCAATACAGGATGTTCAGCAGTTGAGAAAAGAAGATGTGCAACGGAAGTGGAGATCTGATGAAGACTGTTTTAAAGATGCTCTGTAGTTCAGGATTGTGCAAAACAAGTTCTAAGATAAAGTTACAAAAGCTAAAAGCATTAGTGCCTGAATATTTCAACTTAATTTTGTTTACGATGTGATTTTTATCCACAATGAACTCGAAGAGCACATTGGAAAGATATACAGTGTAGGTCAGCAGACACAGCAGCTCAAGCAATGGACGTTAAATGAAAGAGATAAAAACAAATCTCTATTAAAAAATAAATACGTTATGAAATGTATTTATGCACAGAACCGGAGTAAATGTTCTTGGTTACCTTTGACCACTGTTCAGATAAATAAGTTGTTCTTAGTTGAGATGTGATGTTGAAGATGGAGATCCGTTTCCAGGTCTACAACTGTAAACTTTGTTCTCAGGCTTACAATAAGATGGTCTCCACTTATATACGCATTTTCACTTTGTGGTTCTACAAAGCATTTTGAAGTGTGTTTTTCCTTCACTGTTTAGAGACTAACAGCACCGTAGCTGCAACACAAGGTGCTTGCCTGCCCTGTGAAACAGACTGGGTTTTGATAGTCTCGCATATGGAGCAGTAAGATATCAAACCACCAGCTCTGGGAGGAGTAATTTCACTTCATCACCTAAGCCTTGGTCACCCACATAGCACATTGTTTATTAGAGATGACAGCATTATCTTGAGTTGAATATTTTAGGACACATTGACAAGTATGGAATAAATGCTTTAATTAGTTCAGTTAATGACCTCAGCAGTTATGTTTGATATACCACGGTGATTATGATCGGACGTTATGCAACTCGAGTACCTGCTGTTCCCTTATGTTCTGTGGATGAGTGTGTCTTATGCTTCTTGTGAGTGATGCAGCAGACATGTAACACAGAAAAAAAAGGTACGGTAAATGAAGTGTGACGCGATGGCGTAATTGTCTTACCATATTCCATCGTATTCTCGACAGACTCGCCTGGCTCCAGTCTTCGAGCTCTTCTGCCATGTTTTGAGTTGTTGTGGACAAACATGTTGTCAGACACGGCTAGGACGTGACCGTCTACACTCACAGTGCTGCACAGGACCACCTGAAAGAGAGGAAAAGAGCCATGAGGAAGATACATGAGCGTCTATGACCCACTTAGACAGCATGCTGCGAGTCACAATCTCAGGTTACGACAGTAAAATCCCTGAGCAACGATTTGTTTTAGTGTACAGGTGATAGTCATATTTCTTAATAGGTAATGTGACATCCCCAGGATCTCCATAATATGTCTGCATTCTGGGGATGACACTGTTCCCGCAAGCCTCCACTCCCCCATCAGGTCTCCATATGGCCTCTCCTGCACTAACTTTTTGATTCATAGAGCATGCAGCAGGCTCATCGTTGTCTCCTCGTGATCCTTCAATGACAGCAAACATATGGACCAAATCTCCCATTTTAGCCAGCAGTTAAGGTAGTAGATGATATATTGTGACCCTAATTTGATTTTCTGGTCTCAGCATGTGTGTGTCCCTTCCCACATCATGAGGATGACATACAAATAATTAATGAGAAGACACTTTTCTCTTTGGAAAAATTATGAGTGTTGATGCTAATCCTGAGCGCAAAACTGAGTTTCCGCATGTTTATGAACATTTTTTGACAGTTAAAGGGAGAAGATCAATGAGAAAAGAATTTGAATAAACCATAATGTTTTTATTTTTATTTTTTTGTTTATTTTTTTTTTAGATATGTCAGAAAAGATCAATCTTTTTACTCCCTTTGAAATAAACACATGGCAGTAATTTTACAGGTGAGGGAACACGAGGAGGGAAAAAAGGAGAAAAGGCATATGATCCATAGGTGGTGGAAAAAGAGGGGCAGCTATAGGAAAATAACTGTAAATTATCGATCTAGCGTCAGACTCCTGTCCAGCTCCGATCACCTTTTAACCCGGAGATGACAGTCTCCAAGTGCCTGCGTGCTCATAACTTCTCAGCGTGTGTCACCTCGCAGGGGATAAAGCAAAAATGGTGCAAGACAGCAGGACGAAGACAGGGAAGGGACAGGGGGTTTGCTGGGAGGAGGAGAATGCCAGACAGAGGCCGCTGCTGCTGAAAGACGGCAGAGGAAGTGAGGCGGGAGCGTCCCAAGTGACCACTTCCTGGGTCACGGAGCATGACCTCCTCCATCTGGAGCCAATCACTCAATTCTTGACAACTTCCTGAAACACCTCAACCTATTTCCTGCACTCCAGCACCCCCATGACCAAGCCCCCCTCCACATATCCAACTCCTTTCACTTGTCTTTCTGTCTTGCTGTCTTCTTATTGATTTTTAACTTTCACCTTTAACTCCCACCTTCGTGTTTTTCTCTGCATAACCTCTCCAAAGGAGGAGTTTAAGGTAAAAGTGTGACAAGAAAATTCAAAAACAAAATCCTCTATCTAAATTAGAAGACACGAGGTGACATTCTCATTAATCCAAAACCTTTTGTTTTTTAGTGCCACGTTCCCCACTTCCATGCAAGCACACACTCACACACTTGCTGGTTTCCCTCCGTGTACTTGTACCTGAAATCTCCTCATATCCCTTGGGTTTCCTGCTGTCTTCAGACAATTCTGGTTACATTTCAGGAAAAACTTCAAGAAAAACCTGCAAAGGTAAATACAAGGACATATGTTTGTATATTAGCAACAAAAAAAAGCATCACACAAAAGAATCTTGATCACGTTTGTGATTATTTGCTACCCTGTAACAAACTGGCAGTCTAAGAAGACGCTAATTATTTTTCCGAGACAGGTCTTGTGTGTGTAAGGTTGTGCGGATGTGTGCGTCTCTGCTCTGTACACATCTGATTACTGTTCTGTCTTCAATCCCAGCTGTTTAGTTTAATAATAAAGTCAATGTTATTACACTTTAAATCAAGTAATGAGATTTTGAAGCACAGTCCAGTGAAACAGCCACGGTGTTTCAAAGTACACTGGAGACAGTGATGTATGCCAGGAGACTCAAGGGACCGTGGTATCCCACAATGCCGTATTTGAACCCCCACATGGGAATGGAGAGGGAAATGAAGTACAGACAACTATAGAGAAAGTGAAACGAGGAGGTGGGAAGATGGAAGGTAGCGATAGAGGCACAGGCACTAGTATGGACATGAATTTTGTTTTCAAGTATATGTGTCTCATTACGTATGTGAGTCTACTTCTGGGTGTGATAGACTGTGCAGACACAGAGTAGGTGAGAGAGAGAGAGAGAGAGAAAGAGGTGCTGATAGCCTCTGCTGCACCAAAGGAAACCTGAGAGAAAGGTGGAATAAATAGGAGAGAGGGAGACTGTGGAGAGAGACTCCAAATCCCAGGTGTACGCAGTTCGGCAACATAGCCCGCTGCCATGGCAACGCAGCTCTGCCGCAATCCCAAAGTCCCCATGCTGAGGCAAAGACAGCGGTGGGAAAGAAAAGGAAACAACAAGAACACATTCCATCACTGAAACCCAGCGCGGAGCCAGGAGAGAGACTTGGCGAGGTGAGAGGCAGGAAAGTATATAAAGAGGACAGGTGCAGACAGGGCTCAGGAGGTGGAGGACTTAAAGAGAGGACATGTGTTAAAATACAATAAAATAGGAATGAGCTTTGCGCTGATGCAGGATTGTGATGTAATTACGCTTCTTCACTTCACAGTAAACACATCTGCCACATCTCTGCCGTGTCTGTGAGAAACACACCCATTAGCACTCCAATAAAACAAAGAATAGCAAAGCAGAGAAAAATGTTGCACAAGGATGCAACGTATTTCTTTTGGGGGGTTTTTTAGTTTGGGGGGGGCTTCATGGGTAGCTCCAATCCCACCCACACTGTGTTTTCTGCAAGTATAAGTCATCTTAATGTAGAGCGGTTGTTTGGAGAGGAAC
This sequence comes from Rhamphochromis sp. 'chilingali', assembly GCF_963969265.1. NCBI lineage: Eukaryota > Metazoa > Chordata > Actinopteri > Cichliformes > Cichlidae > Rhamphochromis > Rhamphochromis sp. 'chilingali'. The sequence continues at coordinate 21,255,164 of NC_137937.1, forward strand.
TTCATATTGGCCCCATGGCCCTGAATCCTCCCATCGAATACTAATCTCTCCCTCATTCTGTCAGTTTTTACTCGCTATTCTTCCATCACTCGCTCCAACTTCCTCCCTTGCGAACAGGACCTGGCTTCTAACTCCGTTCCAACAGTGTGTCCAATATTTCTTGATTTGAGCTATTTCGTCAGAGGACAATCAATATTGTTGTTGGCAGAGGGCGATTGCAATTTATCACTTAGATCTTAGGCCTCCAAACTCAAAGCTACGCTCAGTTTGGGGTGGAAACATGTAAAAGGGCACATCTGCAGGATTTTAACATACATGCAGCAGTACATGTATGTTAAAATCCTGCACAGGCAGAGTTTTAAAGTCTGGTTCTGGACTCTACAAGTGGACAATAATCAAAAGTGTCCCGTTTCATTTTACTGTGTCTACTGAAGGTGATACAGAACACATATTGATTATGTCCGGGCCAATGCTTCTTACACTGTGGCTCATTTAAAGGAATATAGAAGCCTTATGCATTAACCATTACATCACAGGAATCACATTTCTGGTTCAGTAAGCAGGTCCATTGTATGCCTGTGGTTTGATAACACTGGTTTCCTCACACAATCCAGTCGTAATCACTCACTTGACTGACTGACATGATAAATTTCTGCTGTAGTGATGCATCAGATACCAAAATCACAACCTAATTCAAAGGCTGTCTACACCGATCTCAGGCTTTGTGCACTTTCTGAGGGTTCTTGACCTTGTTTGTTGACTTCTTCTCATCATTCCTTGTTTGTATGACACCGGATGCCTCACACATGCACGCTCACAACCACACATTCGCATGCATGCATACATGCACACTCTAATACACTGACACACACCCCTCTGCTCCCCTCCCAAAAACCCATTGAGTCAACTTTTCACCCCCCCCCCCCCCCCCCCCAGTTCGGACGCACACAGCTGCAAATGCTGAAATTAAAGCGAGACATTGACGCATATATTAGCATGCATTAGCCGCTTCCCCCTGCCCACTTAACATGCAAATCTCCCAGCCCCGTCGCCTCGCACCTTCTGCCACACATTCATTTGCTGAATTATAATTAGACTAATCTTGCATAATTAATAAGAAGTCGAGGACCCTCTGTTTTTATCCCCTCCTCTATTGTGGTTGCAAAAGTTTAATATTGCTGTTGTTTGTTTTTGTTTTGGTAATGTAATACACCCACACACCTCCCCGTGCACACAGAAGAGACGAAGAGAACACGCTAAGAATTGGAGGTGATCCTCATGTCACAGGGAAATTGCAGAGAAAGGCTATTTTCAAAGAACTCCACCAGAGTTATCGTGTTTATATTTAATAGCTGCCTTGTTACACATCCACAGATTATACTGCTCCATAAAGCAGGTGGAAAAGAGAGATCCTGTTTTTATTAAAACACTGTCAAGTGGGTAACACAGTGCAAATAAAACTAATGGGAGGTATGAAACAATTTTTAAACTGTCTGCCTCAATAAATATTTGTTTTAACGACTGACAATTGAAGAAGAACTGCAGACTATAAGATAAAGCATTATTGGTAATCTTGTAAAAATGTATTTTAAAAATAAAACTTCTTAGATTAAGATTGCTGTTCCACATTAGTGGCAAATTTCACCCTACAGCATGCTGCAGTCAGCTATGAGAATCAAGTTTTATCTTCTGCAGCGTCTTCCCTCCACAGACACGCTTAAAACAGGAAACACAAACAAAACATAGAACCAAGTCTTAAACTTTGGGATCATTTTACACTAGAGCGCCACAGGGAGTGTGTTTTTTTCTTTTCTGTCTTCACTTCTAAATCTCTGTCAAGGCCTCCAGTCCCTTTGTCTACATCTGCGTCAGTTCCCAAGACTAAACACAGACCTCGCAGCATGAGGTGGGCATCCCAGGAGTGACAACTTGCTTTGCTAAAACTAGATCAGTGACCAAACTCCAAGTCGTGACACTAAAAACAATAAAAGAGTAACAGTTTTTTTTTAACACGTTTTCATTCTTTACTATGCTTGGTTTAACATTCCTCAGTCGATTTTAGCATCTGTTACACATGTAAGCATTGCCCTGCTTTACACATGGCCTTAATCATCCAGTGAGCACCTAAGCACCAAAGGACTTAACAAAAATTTTCATAGGCATTCATCAGCACTAATCACTGTTGACATAAACTGCCTTTTCACATAGTCGTAAAACACATCACCCACTATGCTCGCTGTAAATGAACTTTTACTGGTTGCAGTGGCTCTTCAAGCAATCTGATTCAAGCGTGGCTTTAATGAAGAGTTCAAATTAGCCAGGAGCACAGAAAACACTCCGACTCTCACTTTCCTGGGGTTGGCTTTAGTTTTCTAATTTTGGGTCAGTGCAGCAAAAGTGACAAATTTATGCTTTAATCCAAATATACGAGAGGAGAAAACTTAAAGCAAACTATGGGGAGGGGGTGACTGTCATCATTTTTGCTCAGCAAAAGTGGGATCCCTGCTGCTTGGTGAGAGGCGAAAAGTGGAGACGGAAAAAGAGACGCTCTTCTTCATCATCTTAATAAATGTAATTTTTGACCCAGTCTGTAATCCCTAATATTCAAACTAAAAAAGGCTGCAAAATGCAAAAAAGATGAAGAGGCGGACGCGGAGGAAGAGAGGAAGAATGTCGACGTCCTGTATGCAGGGCCATCACTCATCAGACATCCCCTCCATCACCTCCCCACCGCCACCCTGAAAAAACAAAACAGTGTCCTGACATCGTGGTGGAGGGGAGCTGAAAGGCGGGTGGGGAGGAGGGGAGGAAAATTAGGAAACCAGATGTGAAGCATTAAAACATACTGACATGCTGAGGGCCTTCCTCTGCCACACTCACACACTGAGAACACTAACTCGTACAGCAGGCTAAGATACATGCACGCATGCATGTGTATGTCTCACACACACACAGGCCATAAAACAACACACACGTACACATGCACACACAAAGACAAATACTGACTTGAAAGCAGCCATGTGTGCACAATCAAGCATGCAGAATTATCCACATTAGAAAAAGTGATGCCTAAAAAACAAATGCCTAAAAAATGTAAGCATGCTAGCTGATTTTTAATAAAACACGCGTGAAATGGGCCAAAACACGCTGCAGCTCATGGCTAGGAATGAAGATTTGGATAAATTAGGGAGGATGTAACAATTTTTCACTGTAAGACAAAAATCTACAGATGGGTCATCATGCATCACTGTATGGACATGCATCCAATTAGGACATATATTTTGGCTGAGAAATGGCTGGGGGAGCTTTGTTTTCCTTCATGAGCATAGTAGATGTGTATGTGTCAGTGGGGAAGAGTAATAAATACCCCTGGACCAGGGTCCCCTGGCAGACTGGGAGCTAGACTGGTCACCAGGGTTAACACCCGGGGCACCTGACCTCTGACATTGCTAATGGGGCACAGAAAACCCTCCACGAACTGATACCCCCTCTGTCGCATACCACCACAGGACCTTTCACACCAGTCGTCCCCAGTCCGCTCCCCTCCTCCTCCTAAAAACATACAGGGATATCTGTGGCATCACCTTCACTGCCCTTTCACCAGCAAATGCCACACAAATTCCCTACAGCTTGAGCATCTCTTTCATTTTCTTTTTTTCGGGATGCTTTTTAAACATATATGCAGTCGTCATCATCATCATTAAAAAAAAATAAAGCTTGACCCTCATCTGTTTCCACAAGTTAAATACAGATGAAGGCTTTATCTACTAAATGGATTGTCACTGTAGGACCCTGATCTCATTTGACAGCAGTATTTATCCTGTGTGAGCTGGGAAGATTATCCTCCATTGGCCAACTTACTCATGTAAAATAAAACAGTGTGAATATACCACACATCAACTTAATGCTGTGTGTTTTATTTATCCGTTCTTATCCCTACCTCAGGTAATTACACATCACTAGAATTATTTTGCTGCTATAAAACACAGATTTTATTCAGGCTTCTTCTTTTGGCTGTTTGTGTGAAGACAAAATGCAGGACTAAGAAGTTGGGCTTCAAAAAGGAACATGCTAACTTTCATCAGATACACCTTAAAGCAGACAGCGAGCACATGGATGAACTCAGCTCTTTATAAATTTGACTGGTGGATTGGCTGTGTCCCTTTTGGCCTCCTCTCCGTTGCCTCCCGGGCTGGCTTCACCCCTGCAACCCCAGCCCAGACCTACCCCGCCTCTAAACTTGAGAACTGTGACAAAGCCAAACATTTTAACCACTGGTGCTGATTTATAGAGCTGGGTAGCGCTGTAAAACCTTTAGGCTTGCCACTGAAAAAGTGACTGTGGCATTCTGGAGCTGGGAGCTTAAGAGGGCTGCGAGGAGGAAAGTGGAATGATGGGAAGGGTACTCAAGAGGCACTTGAGAGGTTTCTCTTGGGTGTAAAAAGTGTTTTACTGCATAACCTCTCACCAGCTGCTAAATGTGCATTTCAACAATTTAAAATGAATTAATGTGTTAGTCTCTCGAGCTTAGCCAAAAGCATAGCATAGAGACCATCCACATGGGACTGCGGTCAGCCTGCCAAATAGATAGATATGGATAGATATTCAGAGTCTAGAGAGCATGAATTCACAACCAGGACAGGGAATAGAAGTCCCATCAGTGGCCTGACCTCTCCCAGCATGCTTGGCGTGTCCTGAGGGACGAGGATTCAAAATATACTCTCACAACTGTCAGATGGAGACACGTAGCACCTTCTTCAACTGAATAGATTTCAAATATGCCAGAAGGTCATCCACGACGCACCAAAATCTAATCTTACCTTTTCAATACCCTTTCAATCAATCAGCAGCTAATAAGATTTACCAATAACGTATATAAAGCTTGGCCCAAAAGAACAATGAAGCTGGGATGGATGCCACTGAGAGGGAGAGGAGAGGAAAGAGAAGCAACAACAGAAGGAGAAGAGATGTCTTCTTAATTAGCCAGTAATGATAAGATCTGACAAACAACATCTGTTTCCAGAAAGAGAGAGAAGGGAGGGTGGGGGGGGGGGGGGGGGGGTGTAAAGAGGGAGAGGGAAGAAGAGGGCGAGAGAGCGGGATGGGAAGCAGCACAAGAGAGAGAGAAACTGCTGAGAAACCTGTGAAGCCTAGACAACAGGGACCTGCTTGTAAGAAAGTAAAGGGGGAGCGGAGGGGATGTGTTTGGGAGGGAACGCTGTGTAGCGTGACACAATGGAGAAAGGAGGTTGAGAAGTATAGCAGAAGTGAGAGAAAGACAGACAGGGGAGAGAAATCTGACAGGGTTGAGGGAGTCGAAAAGCCAGGACGACTATGACAGACAGGAGAAGGAAAACAGATCAAAAGGAGAGAAAATGAGGAAGATAGACAGACGCAGAGAAAGTGAGCTGGATAATGGTGCTGAAGGGAGAGAGGAGGAACGTGCGAAGAGATGGGAATGGAATCACTCAGAGGTTTCAAGGTGCTGTAATTTACTGTCCATGGCTAATACACAACAAATGTGTGGGAGCCGTGGACTGCGAGAGGAGAAGGGGAGCAGAGTGGTTGGGGGGCCAGGAGGGTGGAGGCTTTAGGGAGGGCATGCAGACTGTTGGGGCTCTCAGCATGCCTGCTGGGAGCCTGTCAGCAGTCACATCACCCCTTGCCCTCAGCCCTGACAGATTCATCAGGACCATCCCACACCCTGCTGCATGTATCCAAAAGATTGCAGCGACAATTGTTAAACTGCTTTTTCCATTTTTAATTCACATTTCCTGTCAGACTTTTATTTGTTAATGTTATGTTCGATCCAGCAATCATCCCCACATCAGACAAGCCACCGAGTTCTCATGAGATCTCGTGAAAACGCTTCAAAAACTTCAGGCTTTTAGCTCACTCTCTATACTTTTAAGCCCATTTTGGTTCTTTGCTCGCTGTTTGTTGCAAGACAGTTAAAAAAAAATTGTGTATTGCACACGGTCAATAGAAAGTGTGGGTTATTTTCTTATTTGTAACTAAAATCAATCATGAGGTCAGCAAAAAAAAAACATAAGAAAAAACTTAACTAAATCAAACTAAATCTCAAGGGGAACATAACCTGGGTATAGCCATGACTATCGGATATGATGTAACATCTGAAATAGCACAAAGACAGCAAATTGTGACAGTTAACAAATTATTAAAGATTATTATTAAAGATAATGTGCAGTATCTACATTGTGCTCTACACATTAAATTTGCTTGAGAATGGCTAATAACGGTCACACCAAAGATTTTCTTATTAAGATGGAAACACACCATGGACTTGCCTTCAGTGGGAAGGTTCTCTGCAGCAATCCTGCACTCATATGCTCCATGCTACTCCATGCTTGATTTTTTTCAAGCAGCTTTGATAAATGTACTGAAGTTCTTACGAATGAAAAGCTATTGTATAAGAACTGTGTCTATACACAGCGTCTTTGCCTGTCTGTTTCCTTCATGGACCGCAGGAAGTATAACTTTTGCCTGTGATACTTAATCAAATTTTTTATTTTTTTTTTAAATCCTGCAGAAGTGTAAATATTAGTGTTTGGAAATGCTTTCAAAAAGTGAGCGTCAGGGATTTCAGAGAAATCTAACTCCTAAGAAAAATAAGAGTCTTTCCAGATCCCAGATAAATAGACAAACAAAAAAACAAGGTGGCCTGTGGGGCCGGCTTAGCACCAGGGGGCATTGTTAAGTCATTAGTGAAATTTAAGCCTTTAACCACAACCAAACCCAGTCACCCCCAGCAGCAGTGTCCAGCCAAAGAAAACAGCCCCTGTTACTAAATACCACTGCTAACTGGCCTTTGACTCCAGCAACCCCCCCAACACACACACAAACACACACAAAAGATTCTAGATTCTTATGAAAGTCCAGTGCAGGAATGCTTGTTCGCTTGCTCATGATCTGAAGTGCTGCTAAATCACTGTAATTTGCCCACTTGTGATCCTTTGAGTGTCCCTGCTTAATCCCTTCACTGCTCAACCAAAGGTGAACCTTATTAGTGGCTAGACAAATGGGAGGGTTTTCCCCAGCATCCCACCCCTCCTCGAAACTCACATTCATAAATATCCCCCCCCCCACAGTTCATCCATTGGTAGTCCGATCCCATTTCCTGTCACAACATCTCTCCGTTGCTGTCTGTTTCCTACTGCCCCCTGTGTAGGCTCTCAAAGAAAACAAACCAGGCCTACTTCTTGTGGCAGAGTTCAAGCCACAACAGCCAAATGCTGGCCGTATCAGAGCAAAGGTGACCAAACACAAACTCGGCCCATAACCTTCCACTCATTATACACTTCCTGTGCATGCTGGAGTCCCGGGTATTTCCAGGTCACATGACACCAAAATGTAGAGAGCTTGAGACTTACCAAAGGTCCCTGAACTCATTTTCAGCGGTCTTAACTCTGAGTGTGGCTCTTACTGTTTGATGCGGTGCCTGTCAGAGAATTTGATATTCTAGACATTGCATCGTCTCTCCCTGTCTGTCTTTGTGTCATTCTCCTGCTTGCATTGCCCCAAGGGAGGAGCCATCCCCACAGTCCTGTGCCAGCTGCTCAGTGGTCCAGCCTGCGTGCCGCTCTGCTGTGTGAGGCGTTGTGCACTAGAGCCTCAGGGCTCTGTCGCCACGCTGCCTGGACCCCTGCATGAGGGGCTTGCTGACAGAGGGTCTGGAGGGACTGGACAGTACCAGCTCACCAGGGAGAGTCCTGTGACAGCGGACTGAGGGGGGCAGACTTTGTCTCTGAACATGCATGTGTGACAGACAGGTAATTTATGCAAAGATAATAATGGCTGCTGTATCCGTAACTAAGAGCGCACACATGCTTCTCTATGACATGTTCAGTTTCTTTAGTGTATTCAACAGCAGCTTTAAAGCCAAGTCTGCACACATTGAAAATGTTAGATTTTGAGGCTCACCTGTAGCTGGACTGCCACTTACTGTCATAGAAACTGACAGCTTAAACACCTCAGCCAGCTACAGTTGCACTCAGAGTATGTGAAGGTGTATTTGTCTCAGTTTGCAACAACTTCACCACCATCATCTTCAACTCTTTTCCAGTCAAAGGATCAAATAAAAGTAACTGAGAGATCCAACTTTGAAGCCATGTAGCTATGATATTATGATCTTAGCGCTGATTGCTCGGGTTCAGGATGGCGCGTATGAACACACTTTGAGATATTTGACTGGACTTCAATAATTTCTTGGCAAAAAGATCTGTGACTTCACAATAAAAATGTGAAACTGAGTTGTGCTTTCCAAAGCGTGTGGGTTCAGACACTACGTGCACCATTTCCAGCTTTGGACCAAACCTCAAAAAACTCATCCTAAAATAATATGAGAGGAAAAAGGTAAAGACAGCATACAAGTGTACACAGAGTGAATTATGAGTTTTAATTAAGTACAGTAAAAGGCAAATCTAATACTGGATGCATGAGAAACGGTTTCCTAAAATGACATTGTTGTCTCACACATAAAACTCTCAAGCGTGTATATGACGACCTAACGGGGCGAGTTGGCGGTAGAATTTGAGTATGCATCTGGGAAAGGGAAGGAATTCGACCTCTGACACAGTCCAAAAAATGTTGCTGCATTTATTCTTTGGCTGATAGTTTAATGTTCTTTTCCCAAAGACTTGTAGTTTCTATTTTCTTTTCGGTTGAAGAATGAGGAGGCCAATATTCCCCATCATTAGTAGGACAAGGAGTAACTTTATGTGACCTGCTGTGAAATCAGGTAGGCAGCAAAGCCCTGCAGGAAGCACAGAGGGAAGTAGTCTGCATCATCATGGGTTTTTAAAGAAAATATGACAGGCAGGCACACGCAGGTGGAAAGACTAACATCAAAACAGATGGTCACACTGTCTGTCTAATACACCACAATGGCAGGGAGCAGGTATTTACATACAGCAACAGATATTTGAATAGTTTATTGTCAAACTTTCCAGACAGCGTCGAGCCATAAAAAACAATAAAAATGACAGAGTTTAACAGCTCACAAGCACCGCAGAAGCGAGATATCCAAATGTGACATAAGATTTATACCAGCATTAAGAACTGCTCACTAATAACTGCAATAATGCACATTGACCTGAGGAAATTTGTAACTGAGATGAAACTAAACCAATTTTCTGTATATTGATCAGAAAGGAAACCCTGCACGCACTCAATGAAAACAAACCTGTGGTACATGCACACAACTAGAACCAAGACTACAAACAGATCAATACAACCCACAACCTAAGATTAAGAATAATGGATCGTTCTCGGAGCTAAGCTCAAATAAAGTCATTTCTCGAGACTCATATACTATAGTTTTAATAAATAAAAGAATAAAATAAACTCTAAATGCATCCTTCTGAAAAACAAAAAAATCTGGGTTTAAGCTGCTGCTGATGAAAGTGTGCACAAGTATGTAACAGTCCTTGTGAGCTCATTTTCAGTGTGGGGGAGGGAACAGGCATATTGACAACATTGGAAAATTCCTATTGATTATTCGTCTTTTCTCTGAGCACCGGCTTGTTAAAAAAGGGCCCTCTTGGAAACACGATCAATTAGTGAGATAGTGCTTACCATTGATCACCCCAGTGCCCCTCACAAGACTCCTGCCTTACAATGGATCCCTCTACACACTCTATATGACCAACTATTGATCTCAGCTTCTTAGCCAAATATAAAAGCACACACCCAGAGCTGCCCCCCCAACAAATCCCATTCAACCCACACAGCCTAATACTAATACTGACATCTGCTTGTCTCCATTGTAAACCCCACAGCTCGCTCATAAAGACTGAGGCCCAGAACCAATATAGTTTCTCTGAGGTCAGAGATCAGTTTTGCAATAATACCACCATTAACAGATCTGCCTGGGTTGAGATTGAGAATGAGCTAAATTTCAAACAGTGAAAGCAATCATCCAAAAATAAAGAAATAAAAATAAAAGAAATACCAGTATTTGAATTTTGACCTGAAAGCACTCAATAATTTTCTGTTTTGCTTAATAAATGACCTTAAAAATGACCTGTCAAAATAATCAACCACCAGTTTCTGAAAAAAGATTCATTCTCGCATGTTTATTAAAACAAGCGAAATGAAAGAAAAGAAATGTAATGTAATAAATACATTGATTGCATGAGCTTGAAGAATTACATTTATAGTAATGAGCCCAGAGGCATTGATCCACCTTCCTATTGAACAATCCACTCATCTAACCAATCAGAAAACAAGTCAGGCCATCAGTCAAGGATAAGTGACATCCTGCAAACAGAGATGTCACATTAGGACTGCGAGTATAACAGTTCACCTATGCAGCTGCAAAACTAGCAGACACAGCAGGCACTGGGGCGTTAGATAATTCGCCCCCAAAAGCAACTCGAGTCATCTCTTTGTCAACTCCTGCCCTTGCCCTCTTCATCCCTCCACCCTCTGTCCTTTCACCCCTCCCAGTGGATCAGCTGTGATCTCCTCTCTCTCCCCTTTCACTCAGATCAGGATTAGAAAGAAGGGAAGGTGGAGGGAGCTGCAGCAGTAGCAGCAGTAGCAGCAGCAGCAGGAGAAGGGGGAGAGAAAACTGAAACAATATGGAAAGGAGATTAGAAAAGAGGGGGTTTGGGCCGTTTGGGGAATTGCAAACTCCCTTGTGCTTGGGTAGGTGTCCTAATGACACTGCCTAATTATGGCAAAATTAGACAGGCTAAAGGGAGGGTGGAGGGGGGTGTTGGTGAAGGAGATGGTAATGTGACGGAGAAAAGAAAGAGGAGCACGGGAATTAAGCAATAGGGAGTTAAAATAGTAAGCATGTGAGAGCAAAAGGGCGAGAGGGGTGTGCAGAAGCACAGATACAAACTGGGGCAGGTGGAAAGGGAGCAATGCACTGAGGGTGCGAGGAGAAGGAGAAAAGAAGGAAGGAAAAGGGTAGAAAGCAGTGGTGGTGGAAGGGAGTGGGCCCCAGCACGCTGCATGTTAATTGGAGAACAGGTGTTAGGGCTGGGAGCAGGAGGCTGATTACTGGAGCCACAGAAACTGACTGTCTCCTCCACACACACACACAGAAGTGCACACACATACACAAATGCGCATAGGCTTCAGACACACACACACACACATGAATAATTTAAGACCCAAGCAAGGACTAGGGGAAAAGGTCAGTGTAGGGGTCAAAGAGACACACAGACAATCGTACATAGATCCATATACATACATAAATAAACATCCCCACAAGCATGAAAATATACATTCGTTTGCGTGCATGCAAACGATGCATATGTGTTATAAACTTCCTCCTAGTTGAGCATACATACATTGAGCATATGGAGAAAAGTAAGGACACCTCTGATTGGGCAAAGCAGTATTCCACCAGCTTAGCAGAAATTAACTGGCTTCTAATAGGTGGGTCCCTGAGGAGGGGATTTTGTAGGCTAGTCGAGAGGGAGAAGCCCCCATCAGGACAGGATATGGCCAGTGTGATTAGAGAGTACAGTAGGTCAATGATTTAATTTAAATCAATCCTCAGAGCTGCACATCAGCCTGCACACACACACACACAGAAAGCCACAAAGAAATATAGACTGTTTTTGTGTTGTTTTTCCTCACCAGAAAATCACCAATCTACTTAAAAAGCAAATTTCAAAGCAGTTTAGCCATGTTAGGAGGAAGTATAAAAAGGGTGCGGAGGGAGCGATTGTGAGAATAATGTTCTAGAGTAAATGGGAAAAGCAGCTGCTCCAAGGTATTCTGGGAAAATTCATACAACAACAACAACCCGATTTTTCCGTTATATGAAAACTATCTTCATCTGAGATCCTCTGAGACACACTGTCAACAGCCAGCCGGCTTGAACTGAGGAGGGGAAAGAAAAGGGTCCTTGATATATGTGAAGTGAGTGCTTTCTAGACAGACAATTGCAGGGAAGGAGAGAAGGAAGGAGAGGGCAACGGAGGGAGTGAGGGAGAGAGAGGTGATGAAGGTTGCCCCATGACATCACACAGTAGGTATTTCACATACGGTCTGCTTATGAGTATCAATCACGCTGGTTAATGCCAGGCAGACAGTGTGGGACCTCCAAAAGCCCTTTAGACGTGAAGACTCTCACACACGCTGATTACAGGGGTGGTCATCTCCCTTTAAGCCTGATAACTGGCCCTCGGGGTGAACATTAAGTACATATGTGAGCCCGTCTGGTGGTGTGAATGATCCACATGCTTCTGATAAAAGTAAATCTGTGCTTTTGTCAGGTCTCAGGTGCAAATGAGTGACCAAAGTGAAACAGATCCCAGCAAGCTGGAAGATAGATCAGCCGATAAACAGAAAGCCGCAGACAGAAAGACACATGGGAGACAGACACGGGCGCTTTTCACTGGATGTTACCGCCTGTTTGCAGTGATGTGGTGTAAATTGCCCCGGAGAAACAATGAACATACTTCCCATGGAGAAGAAGAACAAGATTGACATGTGATGCATACACGCACAGTTAGGTATTATGTCTTAAATGAACAGAGAGCATGTGTAAGCTTCTTCTACAGTTGGTGCAGAGGGGACTGTTGTGAGAGTTTAGATAGTATAGATAGGTGATGGTTTGAGGTGATGGACACTGTGTGGGACATGCTTGGATTTTATTACCTGTCAATGATGACTGGATCGGACGGCGTCTCATTTCGATTGCCACAACTTTTCTTCTCACAGCAGCGACTGAGTGGGCGGTTAAAGAAACAGGAAAGTGGAAAAAGTTAGCGTAGTGGGAAAAAAAAAAAAACCCATCAACAACAACAAATTAAACAGGAGGAGCCACCATTTTTCTCTGACCCATCCACATCCATAGACCCCGGCTGCTCTGCCCCACAGTGGGCCGTGATCCAGGAACACACAAAAGCAGCATGGGAGGGGTGGGGAAGAATGGACAAAAGAATAAAAGAGGAAGAAAAGGTACAACAACACACCCTACAAACAGTGAGGGACCATTGAAAAAGTGAAAAGCCAGCTAGGCAATCTGTCACATTGATTTTGAAATCAAACTCAACCCCCACGCAGCTTTACTGCGCACGCACACCGTCCCATAACATCCTACCATTCGTCAGCGGTCTTGTCCGAGGAGCCTGCTGGCCGACCAGTCCCCCTCAACAACCCCTCCCAAAGCCCCCAACTCCCCTTCACTGCATAACAAAAGTGCCCCCACCCCTAACCATCTGCCACCCCTACACCTCGCCTTACCCCTCTCGTGTCCCAGCTTGGCCCTGCCCTGCCCCCCCTCCGCCCCCCTGTCAGACGGCCTCACTCCCCAGCTGTGACGCTTGCCCTCTGCCTCTTCGGCTCTGTTATTAGCCAGCTGTGAGTCACATTCGGGCATCTGCTGGCTACACAATGGCAAAGCTCACTCTGCTTCAGCCCTCCTCCTGATATTCCAGTCCCCCTAGCCTTCTTCCTGTGGCCCTCACATCCTATAGGTCAAGGCCCACTTCCAGACACTCTTAAAGTTCTTCTACATCCACAAAAAAAAACAGCTACCTAAGCCACGACCAGCCTTCTTAAACTCGCTCTGCTTCCGAAGTTGCTCTTTGGCACTGGCTGCACCACCGCACTTGTCATCCAGTGCCGATGAAGTTCATGCATGTCTAAACATAATTTTTATTTCCATGAGCCAAAAGCAGATTGATCCCCTAAAGTGTTTGCTGCTGTCAGTTGATTTCTGACTGCAAAAACCACAGGCCCGAGAGAGTGGAGCGCTCCAAGACGGAACGGGAGCTTAACCAGGGACATGCTGCCTCACAGCAGACAGCAGCGGTGGGTTACAACTGTAACAAGGATGATGATGGACAACCTAGACTTACAGTTCAATAACAGGGTAATTTTTTAAAAAGTACAGCCCCAAGCATCACCACAAAACCCATTTAAAGCTGACTGAGACAAAACAAAGTGAAAGAGTGTAATGGATACAAGTACTTGACATTTGTAGGTGCAGGTTAGTGTGTGTGTGTGTGTGTGTGTGTGTGTGTGTGTGTGTGTGTGTGTGTGTGTGTGTGTGTGTGTGTGTGTGTGTGTGTGTGTGTGTGTGACACTCACCTGCACATAACCTCGTGTGTGAGCAGAACTCGACACATTTCTGGATTCTTGTTTTGTCCCTCATACGATATGGGCTGAGAGGAAGAAGCAAGGGGCAAAGGGTCAGACTGAGTTTCATGTAAAAGTAAATTAACTGCTGTTTCTTAAAACTCTAAGAGGAATCCCATTCAAGGGAAAACTTTAGGAAAGTTTAACAACCTGTTTAGTGACGGAGTCGATAAGTCGTGCATAAAGATCCTGCTCAGTGCGAACCCCTGCAGGAAAAAAAAAAGAAGATGTCACTTTTTATAAAGTGTTTCAAGCATGAGAACAATTCTGTTACACTGAAATAATTGTCATTCTTTAGTTGGATGTAAGCTGCGGGTAGAGGCTACTGAAGCTTGAAAGGGACATTTCTATTGTGCTGGAAACCTCCAAAGAAGAGATGCTCATTTTAAATTAATTGCAAAACATAACCGATCTGTCACATTAAGCACTTAAACTCTCTTACCTCTCCTAACCACTCAGCGATAAATCTCTGTGGATTCTCAAAATAAGATGGAAAGATTTATGATAGAATTTTTTTTCCACAGTATCTGGATAGGCTCTAAGAAAAAAAAGCATTGAACTCTGTCCAGCCAACATGGAGGAACAAGATTGGCATGCAGTTCAAATTTCCTCTCTGATGGTTTCTGAGGGGATTGAGTTATTTGATGTTTGATGATTATTACTCATATTCGACTCTAAGGCCACAATTTATAACCAGAATCTCACGGCTTGTCAAGCTGTTCCTTTTATGGTTGTTCCTGTGTGAAGCTATGACTGGCAGGAGACATTCTGCTGCGTTCGAACGGGAGCTGATCGGCTTATTAAAGAGTTTAAATGAAGAAACAAACGGGTTGTTTCTTTTTTAAAACATTTCTTCTTACTTGCATGTAATCAGGTGTGTCTCTTTAAAACTTTGCCTCAGGAGAAGGAGACAACACGCACTGAACTACTCCCTCAGAGGAGACCACGCTGCCTGTGAATTTTTTCATGGAGAGTTTGGAAAGTATTGCCTTTAAAATGTGCTCCTTTCATCAAAGTCTCGATTGAGATGCCTTTGATAACGCTTGGGGGAAGGGGATGAGAGGAAGTGCTTTTAGTGTACTTGTATGTATGCGTGTGTATCAGCGGGTTGCTCTGGAACGCGTCTTTTATCTTCTCTCCCATGGGTGCCACTGCGACAGACTTGGGGCAGCAGTGGCTCATGGGAACCAAATTTCTGTGTATCCCCCCTGATCTGCTGTGGAAGCACCATGGGGGAAGTGGAAAGAGGAATCGAGGAGCTGAGGAGGTGTTGGGATGGGGAGGCAGCGTGCACCTCATTTCCCTATACATGGGTCCATAAGTAACAGCTTGAAAAGCTGAACAGTAAATTGTATAAATCTAGTGATAAGAGCTAGAGGGGAAATTAATGGGTAAGTCAAGAGCAGAGCTGTGTCAGGTTTGTCCAATTTTTGCTCATCTTTGAACCTACTCACCATTGCTGTAGAGAAGCTGCAGCTTGTAGTGAGTACCGTTGTTGGTCTTTTCTCCCGTCTGCTCCTTGCAAAAAGAGAGGCAGGCGTACAGACAAACGCAGAGAATACAGTTAGGCTCGCTGGGGTACAGATAAGCACAGCTGGGCATCAGTAAACAGGGTTAAGCACAGTGAGTCTTGCCTAATCCTGCAGCTCGCCCTTCCCATGGAGCAGCATCGAGATCAGAGAGTTGTAGGCTCAAAGCTCATTTGGGACCCTGTGTTGTGCTCATAAGCTGAGCACTTAACCTTGAGTCGGATATTCTTTGTAGAGGTTGAACTGTCATCTCTGATACAAATGCCTAAAAAACCCCTCGGATCAAATGCAGTGGTCCTCGCTGCAGTGAGGTAGCAGGCATGGCTATATGCACTTGTGTGTGTGAGGGCAAAGTGTGTTCCAGCGAGTGGAAAGTACTGCGTGTGAGACTGAGCAGCAGTCGACCTTGACAGAAAAACTTCCTTTCTGCTATCCCTCCTTACACCCCCCTGCCCTACACTCTCCGCTAGCCTCTCACTTCTTCCTTCTTCCCCCCCCCTCTCTTCTGTGTTCTCCCTCTTCCTTTCTCTTTCTCTACCTCCACTGGTCTTTCTAAGTGGTCTCAGAGGAATGCTCTCTGGTCCAATAACCCAGGAGGCTGGCATCTCAGAGATGAGCGCGAGAAAGGAGGCGAGAGAACAAGAAGGTTGGGGGAGTGGAGAAACTGGGAAATGGAGACAGTTGCAAGGAGAGGAGAGGAAACGGGGTGGAAATTAAGATGCATGAAGATAAGATGAAAAAGCCCCAAACTTAATATGAGAACACACCTGGAGATAGATGGATGCCCAGCTTCATAACTTTTGTAAATATACACAGAGGGACGTTTACTTCACCATAGCATCACTCTACCTCTGCGCAATTACAAAGCAAAAACAGATGCCAGGGTAACCATGCAGAAAATGAACTTCTCCACTGCCGTCATATTAGTCTATGGTCTGTGTGGCACAAAGGGGAGCATGCCAACAGCTTCGGCCCCGGCATCAGGATTGCTGCCTGCCTCACTTCGAAGCTCCAAAAACCCAAAAGTATGCTAGAACTTTAGTTGTTAGGATAGACTCCCCTTGTCTTTTCCACAGAGTGCAGTGGTTGCCAGAAGTTCAGGAGATTTGTGCCCCCTCACCACAAGGCAAAAACATCCATTAACACTGGGCATAAGGCTTTACTCCAGGCATATCTCAAACTCTTTCTGTCTTTCTCTCCATGCTGCACCCTTCTTTATTTTGGTGTTGTCCAACTTGAGGAATCCCCCCACCCCATACAGCAGTATTTAGAGTATGGGAGAGAGGCATGAAGGAAAAGGAGACTTTGATGATTAGTTCACTGTATAACTTAACAGGAGCGAGCATAATTTGCATTTTAAAAAAGTAGTGATGTCCTCCTAATGAGGCAAGCTGCTAATTAGTCATTAGATATTCTTTTTCAATCCCACATCATCAGCTCATTGGGGGTAAAGCTTGTGTAAACATGTAGCCGTCAGCTGTTCGATATGCTTGGCTTTACCAAGGATGGGGGAAATTAAGCTAAGCACCTGGTTACGGCTGAAATACTGTATATTACAAATACATGTGGATAATCTCTAATGTCGTGCGATTTTGATTAAACACGTTAAATATTAAAACTCGATGTAGAATTGACATCTCTAAGCTTTCGGGAACAGTCACACACCTTTTCGTGCTCCACAAAGTCCACAAACGCAGTCCTCTCCACTTCCACAGGTTGGCCGTGTCTGTCGTAGAGCGCCAGGACAAAGTGGAAGAAGTTGGACTTGCGGAGATTTGAGGGCGGCTGCTTCTCGAAATGAGCTCTCGACAGGGCCACTCCACTTAGGACACAACCGGAAGAGACAGTCAGCTCACGCTTATCACACTGAATATTATCATACTTTATTTAATTAAACACATTTATAGCATCAAATAGAAATACTTGTTTTCCTTTTATTAAATGACAATTAACAAGCTTTCTATTATTATTATTATTATTATTATTATTATTATTAACAACAACAACAACAACAACAACAACAATAATAATAATAATAATAATAATAATAATAATAATAATAATATGGACAAAGAAACACAGCAAGCATGCTAACAAACTAAACTAAAACACTTTTCTCTATTTGCAATAAATCTTGAAAGTTAAATTAAAATAGATTAAATGCAACAATAACTATCATTAAATTTACTATAGCTTGAATTAATTAAAACATTAAAATATTAAAAGCATATTTATCATCGTGCATTTTTTTTCTTCAAAGTCTTTCTTTGATCCATACATTAATTGTAGATTATTAGCATAAGCCAAACAAATAAAATAACTAAACTGATGGATAATTTTGCATACATTTGACCCTTCAAGGAGAACCAAATATGGACTAGAAAAAAATACAGAAAAAACGTCATTATAAGCCAAACTTACTCAAACTTTTTTTTTTCTTTTAACTTGAAAATTGAAAAGTGTCGACGTCTTGTTTAAGTGAAAATTGTGTCGATGGCGGAGCATCATAGTTAAAATATACATTAGGACACTGAGTGTTTAATTAACGCGGATTAAAGATTTGGACACGTGAAACGCTTGTTTGAATTCATCTTAATAAAAAAAAGAGACTGTTATGAATCTGCGGGCTGGTTCAGAGCAGGTTTGACTGTTTGTTAAATTTTTCTGTAATTTTACTTTTGTCTGAAAAAGACTTCAAATCACACTCGAGTGCACTTTAGATTTTGTCTTGACAACTTCAGTTTTTGTTTCTAGTTGAACAAAATAAGTGTCGATTAAAAAACAAACAGCCATCCGCTTAAAAAAATCACTAAAATACTTTAAAAAATGAATAAATAATCCTGATAACTGTTTTCTATTTGCTCTATTAAAATATGCGCGCTGCGCTGTTTAGCATGTTGCCAACTTTTCATCTTGAAAATGATTCTGCTTTCTTCATGACTGTTTCTTCAACATTGAAGTACAATACGGTTTGTGTGTTGTAAATATATTTATATATATATATATTAATTAATACATGTGTGCAGAAGCTGACTGAACATCTACGGTAAGTAGAAGAAAGGAACACTGGAAAATCTGTCATTTCTGTTTTTAAAAAAATCAGAGCTGTAAAGTTTGTGGCAGGTGACGATGAAGTTGCCTTTAAGCTGAAGCTAAAGCTGCTCTGGGAAAAATATGTATTTCGTTTTAGTCACAAACAGCTTTAACAGTGATCTCCGCTCCTGTGAACGAAAACTAATGACGTTATTAAATGCCTCTTGCCTTTATGTACAAATAAATAATTGTTAGCTGTTTTGCATTTGGGGCAAGTTTCATTATCATCTCAAGCAATATGAAAAATGTTTGTTGTTATTTTTTTCGTCACTTTTAAGGAAGTTTTTACGAGTTTGGGGGCAGTGAGTTTTATAGGGGACTGGTGTCATATTTTGCAACAAGTAGTTTTCAGCTCTTTTCTCAAAGGTTGCCTCTTCTAATGTTCGACCTTATAATAATAATAATAATAATAATAATAATAATAATAATAATAATAATAATAATAATAATAATAATAATAATAATAATGTCTCCATCATGAGCAGTCAAACAAGCATGGGCGTATCAGATGAGAGGATGGTGAGAACCTAAAGTCAGCAGATCAGCTGAGTTTGTTCTGTACCTTTGCGCTGCGACGTTCGCATCCACAACCCCAACATTGCGCACCCACGACCGGACTGGATCCATCTCCTCTCCAAGACCTCTTTCTTTTAATCCGCTCACTTCACGAATCAGATGTTCCTGGATTCCAAACATTTACACCCTGCTCCGATCGGCTGGTAACACTTTCTTGAAGCAGTTGAAAAAAACACTGAGCTAGGCAGCTAAAGCACTTTGGCACACAAGAAAAGGTCCACTTCAACGCGCTGCGCTCCTCCAAAGCGCCACAAACGAACTGAGCATTTACAGAGCTTTGTAGGGGGAAAGAAGTAACCGACGCTGTGTGATGTTTCAGGGGCGTCTCATTAAAAATCCGAAAGGACTTTCTTTTATGGTTCAAATGATGATAGTAAATATATCCTTCCACTGATGTGAAGCATTCTCCAAGCGCACATCTCCACCGTCAGTCCGAACGGGCTCTGTGCGTTCAGCTCCGCAGATATCCGGGAGCTAGTCTCGAAATATTCTTTAAAGTATGAGTGTGCAGAAAGTCTTCCTTTGTCACAGGGCCAAATCGAATCAAACCAGTTGATCCGAGGGCCAGGAAGCTTGTAGCGAACGACTGTGTTGAAGCATGAATGAGACCCTCAGCTGGGATGGGGCGTGGAGGCGGGGCCTCGATGCCATATGGGATTGTTGAAATGGGTGCTCTCATTGGTGCAAAGTGCATCCCTTGTTTGGTCTGCTGCCAGATTCAGCATCCAACCTGTGACTCCAGCAGCAAACTTTTTTAAACACAGAGAAGTTTCCCTAGATAAAAATCACATAAAACCACAATAAAACATTTATAATGAAGAACCGGTGTTAATTTAAGAATTTAGTGTGTATACTATATTTCACTTTTTTTTTCTTTGTGTGTGTGGCAGAAGTAGGAGTGTAGTCATCGAAATCTTTTATTAAAAGGTACGTGAAAGGTTACGTTAGGGGGGAAAAGAAAAAAACTTTGCTCACTTTAAGAATTTCTGGGCGCTTTTGTGTATTTAAAAAACAATTACTGGCGTTTGGTTTCAGATTGTCTTGTACATGCTGCGCAGCTATACTGCCCTTAAAAGCCCGTACAGCCAGTTCTGTTTGGTCTATTCATTCAAGTCAACATTTAACACAAGTGCGCTCTCGACAGGCACGCATTCAGCAGCTCGACCGTCTGCTCCTTTGAACGCGGTGATTCCGCTGAGGACGCATCGCATCAGTGTCAGCAGCAACAATGGCCGTCTGGTTGGTCCATCAATCTCCGCCAGCAGCCGACGACGCTGCACTCTGATTGGCGTTTGAAGCGCTGCCTGACAGTGCCCGAAATGAGTTCTCTTAATCAATACGACAGACTGTCTCTACAAATCCAACCTAGTCATGAGACCCGTTACAAATAATGCTGTTAACAAACATGATTACCATCCTCTGTAGTCCGCAGAAAAAATGGAATACATGAACTTACGAGTTTTGAGAGTCTGACAAAGTTTCCTTTGCTGCTCCATCTGATGATTTCGTTACTGGCTCATATTAAAGAAACCAAGCACAGTGCTGATGGGTTCATTTTACCATTCGTGCTTTCTGATCTGTTATTACTTTCATTAAAGTCAAATTTGGGTTGTATGTCCAATGCTTTTGGGTTACATTTGGGGGGGAATAAAATTAATTTCCGCTTCCATTCGTCTGGCTATGAAAGGGAAAGTTACCCCCCCAACGCGGGCTCTCTGCCCCTTACCGAGACTATTGTCTCTATGTGGAGTTTGTGCGCCTGGACAATGAATGTAAATCTCCCCCCTTGGATCGCGCCTCAGCTCACCATCTGCCAGCGCGGGACAAAGTCAGATGTTCCCCCAATTATGAAAGCAGTCTTGGGGAATCCTGCTGCCGAGTCTCCGCCCTGTCGCCGTCTCCCTCACACACTTTTCCTAAAATGACTGACAGCTCTACTTAACCCTAAAACCATGACAAAATCTATACATGATGACACAGAGGCGAAAGATAAAATTCCTGTAGATCTCAAGGAAACGACAAGGATGTGCTCTTTAAATGTTAAGATGTAGATTGTATGGAATTGACGTTTTGTTGTATGCTTGTGTGTGTGCGTGTAACGATCTATTTGTTTACTATTTAAATGACAAGTTTTTAATAGTTCCTCTGGTGTAAGTGCTACAGAATTTGTCATCGTGATGGGCCACGTGTAATGTTAAGCAGGGGAGGATCTCGAAATTTTTAAATGCAGGCAAAAAAAATGATAAGAGGATGACACAAAGCTCTTCTGTGAAAATCCTCTACATGTGCATGGAGTCAATAAAGAATCCTCAAAAATACTTTTAAAAAAGTATTGTATCATTGACTCTTTTAAGAAAACCGATTTTAACTATAATTGAGAAAAAAAAGTTCCTCCAAATAAATGGAAAATAACTTAAATTACTGTACAGGAGTATTGTCGATTATAATTTAATGTTCATGGTTTTAGGCTTTTGTGCACCTTGAGAATTGAACAGAAGAAAAAGACCATGCAGATCATTAACCGAAATCTTCCTGCTGTAACCTGTGTGTTTGGGAGTTCGTCTAGTATTGACTTGTCCGGCCTGCCCCGACTCTTCAGCCCCGCAGGTGTGAGAGGCTCGGCCGCGATTATCGCAACCCGCAAGACTTTCTAAATGTGTGGCTTTTGTAATTCGGTGAAGCAGGGAGCCGGAGCGAGAATGGGGGATTAGTCAGACCGCAAACGTCTTTCTAATCAATTTAACCCACTGAGACGGTCAGGCCGTGCGTTTTAGGGAGGAGCTGGGGAGAGGTGTGGAGAGGGGGGGTTGGTGACTGCTAAACCAAACAATGGGGTATCGTGTGCCGTTCGTCCTCCCCAGAATTCCCCTGCTCCCATGGGACAACCAAATCCACTCTGCACGGATGGCACCGTGTCCTGGGAGGGCAGGAGGGGCGTGGCTTGTGCGTAAGGGGGAGTCGCAGACGCTGCAGCTGGTTTCTGTCCCTCCTCTCCACTGTGCAGAAAACAACAGAGCTAATGCGACCCTCCACGTCCCTAATCGATCGCTATATGTTTGTTTATTTATTTAGGAAAGGACGCAGATCCCCGGGAGAAGTGTCGGCATCTGCAATTGAGGCCACTTTTCTTTCCTTAAGCACATCACCCAGCTAAAGTTTCCCCAAACATTCGGATTAAGTTCTGTTTAATGTTTGTAGGGGAGACCGGGGATAGTTGTAACGTGGGTCAGTTGTAACACTTCCAATTTCTCCAATCAGGGCTAAGTTTCAAATGATGTGACTCATCCTGTGCATGCCCAATTCAGTTCTGCTATCACATGTGAAAAATCAGCACATTTTGTCAAACACAGACAATTTAACATGAAAAAAAGTGATTTGTATGCCAAAAAGTAAGTTTTTCTACTTTATTTCAATGTTTAATAGCATTATCTGCTTTGCAGTTAAACTCATCAAACTTAAATTATGTTATTTGTATGTCTATGGGGATGTATTCTGTGTAGGTCTTTAGTGCTAATGTTTTAGCCGTTGGCTGTAATGTTAGCTAGTTCATGGCTATAGGAGTCTGGGTCAGTTGTAACAGCAACAGTCTGGGTTAGTTGTAACAATAATGCAGATGTTGCAACTTACCACACTATTACTTTAACTTATATTAAACAAGTTGGGGCAACGACATCAGCAGAGAGAGGTTCACTGGTCACATTTGTATATGCGGTTAATGCCATTGGCAACACAATTCCTCCACTGTTTGTGTTCCCACACATACATTATGCAGACCACTGTGTCAGAGATGGACCAGTAGGAAGTACTGGTAGTGGAAATAAATCAGGATGGGTACAAGAAACAGATTTCCTCATCTTTCTGAAGCACTTTGCAAACCACACCAAGGTAAGCCATGATAAAAAGTAATGGAATTGCGATGCTGGTGAACAACTACATTTTTTCAGCTTCATTGTTATGTTCAAAATTGGTGCAAGAGCTGTAGGTTATAATGCCCACTGAGCCAATGAGGCCAAACTCAAGGAAGACCAACCAAAATTAATGAAATATTCAGTTGCAGAAAATTCCATAATTTGTCTTTTTGGGGGGTTGGAATATGTTCAAAAGCTAGATTTCTGCATTCTGTCACACACACACATAATTACATAAATGGCTCTAAGTGCATTCATGTGTTGAATAAACAAAGATTACACGTTAATGTTTTGTTAGTACCCTTATTTCATTGTGTTACATTTTACCCCAGGATATGTTACAACTAACCCAGACTATGGGGTTAATTGTAACATTTCACTCTTCGTGTTTGAGACCATACCATGCAATGGGTAATTGTGCTGCAGAGAAAATAGCTGCACTATTTAATAGCAGAGACATGTAAATACTTTGCATTACATTTTGAATCCACTACCTTAAACGAGCTCCAATTTACAGACAGAAATGTCAAAAATGTTACAACTATCCCCGGTCTCCCCTATATAGAATAAAATATTGCAAGCCAAATGGAAAACAGGGATTGGTCCATAGCTAGTTTCAATAACACAGAGAGAAGACCGTCTGTTTGTGCGCGAAGATCTGAATAAATCCCCCACATGACTGTTATAGGCTGTTTGATCAAAATGGGTTTTCACTGCAAATTGGCTTCATGATATCAGTGCAGTTAACATCTGCCCAACACATTACTGCAAAATTTTCATCTCAACTGCAGATGTTTGGACACATCTGCAGTTGAGATGAAAATTGAGATGAAAATTTTTAATAGTGTAAAATGCACGGGTGTTGCATTAACGCTATTTTACTTTCGCTCATTAAAGTGTAAAATGTGCATCCTTTGAAAGTAAAAAACAAAAACAAACAAAAAAACAAAACAAAACAAAACAAAAGAACTATTCCAAACCTTTGCGATAAGTAAATGTAAAACAAAT
Organism: Rhamphochromis sp. 'chilingali'; assembly: GCF_963969265.1. Lineage (NCBI taxonomy): Eukaryota > Metazoa > Chordata > Actinopteri > Cichliformes > Cichlidae > Rhamphochromis > Rhamphochromis sp. 'chilingali'. Next base: position 21,279,402 of record NC_137937.1, read on the forward strand.
GATTAAAGAATGCTTTTAAACTCTCAGTCTCAAAGTGGTGAAGTGCTTTATGTAAATTAAGTCGATAACGTACCTCCTATTTAAAATTTGATTTGAGTTCTTTATTTGAGAAATTTTGTACTTGTTGTCAGGCTGCAAATTCTGACATGAACTTATAATAGAAAACCCCTTTTTGAATGCGGACCACTTCATGGGAGCGTGCGTTTATGATCTGTAATAGTTTAGATAATTTATTTTTACAATAAGAGAAACTTGGCTTTGAAAAGGATTTACCAACTACTGAATTGGGTTCATCTCTTCAGAAACACGGGGATAAATACCGCCAGAATATATTATATTTTCTTTTGCTTTAGTCATCTTTGAAAGATCAATCTGCTTTGTTTCTTTGTTCTAATGAAACTATCACAAACTTTCAAACTGTTTAAAGGAAACATTAAACGAAATTAAGTGTTATGTTTTTAAAGAATCATCTATTTTCATACAGATTGAGTTAAAATAACTCAAGAATCAGCATAATCACAACATTCTAGTAAAGTCAGTGAATTTGATCCACGTGGTTGCGCGTCTGCCTAGTTTCCTGTAATTTAAAAGCCTCTACGACAACGCCATCTCCTGGTCTGCATGGAGCATTCAGCTCTGACTTTCAGAGTTGGACGGATCAAAAGAAAACATCTAGTTGCTCATTTTAATTTTCATTTATTAGGAACTGAAAGTCATAAATGTTTATGAATAAATGCATGATCTTTGAAATATCTCTTATGTGATTTAGGAAAAGGATGAAAAACAATAAATCTTCAGGAATTTAAAAGACAAGATTGAACAAATCATTCACGATTAAAATGAATCTTCACAACAAACTTCTTCATCCCTTTTTGCAAGCACAGGTATCAATGGATTGTACATATTTCTTCATTAAATGAAAATCTTTAAAACATTTAAAGAGTGCAACATATTAACCACAGCATGTTTCAGTTGTTTTATCTTTAACCTCCTAATACCCCAACTCTTTCATTTTAAATTTCTCTTTGCTATTTGAGATTTGTAGTGTCATAATTGAACTCTTTATTTGGTGTCTGAACACAGCAGCATTTTTCCTCAGTACAAAATCAAAATGAGAAACAACAATGGTGCCTGTTTGAGCAATATGGCTCATTTGAAAGAGCAAAATTTAGTGTTGTGGTCTAGACAACCCGAAATGTGATGTCCCCATATGTGGACGCCAGGTCAAGGAGGTTAAGGGATTTAGATTGGGGTCACTTTAATCTTAGTAACCTACAAAATGATTATAATAGTTAGTTAGAATTATCATAACCTAAAGGCAGCCTTTTAAAAGGTGCAAGTTAAACAAAAGACATGCAAAAAAAACTGGGCATTGTTGTGAGGATGCTGTCTATTAGTAAACATCCTACACTTCAAATAGCAGATGCCCGTTGAAGTAGCTGTTACTAGTGATGCCATTGGCACTGTTACGAGCAACCAGCCAGACCCTGTCACCACGCTCAAGCTGAACATAAATGCTTCCACTGGCCATCAGGTAACCGGTATGCTTTGTGGTGAATGAGTGAAGAATCCGGTTCCCGTTGCGCACCAGATCCACATTGGCAGACCTCTGGAAAATCGTAAGGCTGAACTCAAACTCATAAACACCCGGGGTCTCACATGTAAAGATCCCATTCTGAGTGTTGTAGCCGTTCTGTCCATTGTAGATCACTTCACGGAAAATGATTGGATTGCCAGCGTTGGGGGAGTTGCTGCCAAGTCGCATTGAGAAAGCAATGTTCCGTTGGTTTTCAGGGGGGCTAGGGGTAAAAGGTGGTTCTGTTTCTGAAAAATAACATAAGTGCTATTATAACGAAATAACCTGTAAACTTGAATATAAGCTACATGTAATACTTTAATATAAATTTGAACATGCATGGACAATATAATATAGAACAATAAGTGAGAGGTTTACCTGGATCTTCTTCTGAACTTGAAGATTCATCTGAATCTTAAAAAAAAAAAGGTAAAAATCAGTATGTCCAAAATCCTTTAAGAGTAGCTTAAAGTGCTTCACTGATTAGTGACATGCAAGATAAGCAAAAATAATTATTTCCTAAATAATCCAATGTCACTGACTGTCTGGAGTCTAATTTCACATCAAGGACTCACCACCCTCCTTCCATGGATTGAGGTCGAACTTAGGGATGTTCTCGCACTGGGTGTAGCCATTCCCTCGAGGCCGGAACAGGAAGGGGTTTTCAGGGACTTCAGTGATACCGGTATTGTCGCAGATTATACGAGCCATTGATGTTTGCCTCAGTGACCGTTTCTGAGCCTCAGTGAAGACTCCATCATTCTCCCACCAAAGTCTGAAATGGGACAACGTTTAAAGTTTAAAGACCAAATCCAACAGTAAGGCTAACACAGCCCCCTGAGCCTCAACAGTGTTCGCTTTGTTTTCCTTCTGCTTACCGGTCTCCCTGACGGATCTTTTGGAACTGAGTTGCGATCAAGCAGGCAAACAGAGGTCCCACTCGTCCTCCATGGACAAATGGCTCTGACACTCCTCCAAGCCACACATCAATGTTGTCAGGGGTGCCATAGAGATTCAGCAGCCTCTGTGCCAGATCTGTATTGTTCAGCACTGCAGCCAGGTCCTCAAGAGTTTGTGGCTGCGACAGTCCACAGAACTTGCGCCACTTGTTGTAGCCTGAAAAGGATTAAGCACAGTTTAGGACAGTTCATCTTCTATGCATGTTCATCAGAGGCCTCGAATGATTAAGCAAACTTAATTATATTAATCAGTCAAAAAAATCTATCAAAATGTGTTTGTAACTTAAAGAAGTCCAGACGCTTTTCTTTGCAAGCTCCTTTGACTGTTTGTATAGTACTTTCCATGCAAGGTAGAGTAGCTTAAAGTCCTTCACTGATTACTGACATGCAATGATAGGAATTTTTTAAAGAAAAAAATGAAATTGCAAAGTTTCATTAACAATAGAAGTACAAATAATATGAATAATATATAATTAGCTAAATAACTAAGTAAAAAAAATACCTTAAAATAACATAAAGAAAGAAAATAAAGATTATTGTAGCAAGTAATTTCTATCAAACATACTCAATCAAATGAATCAAAAAAGTAGGTTTATGGTTTATATTTAAGGACTGCAGTTCTCTCTTGTCAGATTGAATATACTTATATTTATAAAGATTAAACAAATACCAGGGACTCCGTGGTCTCTTCCTCTCTGCATGTTCAGTGAACCCAGATCCAGTGCCACCCTAGAGGAGAACTTAAACAGCCTGTCCGTCAGTTCCTCAGACATCATGTGCTGCTGAGTGTTCAGTTTGGCTGCACTGAAAAAAATATGTTGTTGGATTTACTTAATTCAATGGTGGACATTTGTTGCACACAGATGTTTTGCTTTGGCAGCAACTTAAACAATTGAGTTAAATTAACACAATTTATTCATGTTCAATAAACCTGTGCAATTTGTGTTGATAAAATGTGACTTAAACATGTTTTGATGAAGTAATTTGAGCTCTTGGAATATTTTAATCCTTCACAATTTTTTCACTTTATCCCAACACCATTCAATAACTTTTACCCAATACTACTTGGTCACTTAAATACTACATGTTATCTTCAAATTACATTTTGCTATTATATTCTAGTATCAAATACACAATTTTCAAATGGAGGCCTTATAACAGATTGTATTGTTCTCTTCCAAGATGGTTGCTGGCATCCACCAGTAACCTTTAAAAACAAAATGTCTAATTTCACTGCATTGACAGTAGGTAAAGAATTAAACTGACATTACTCCTCCACTGAATCTATATAAATCAACAGTTAAATAATGTCAGTTCTTCCGTGTTCTCTGGAATCAATCACAGCAAAGAAATTAGACTGTTTCTTTTGAAAAATGTTACAGGACAATACAAAACATTCTATTTAAGGCCTCTGACGTCAAGATTCAGTTAAACAACAATTATAACTAAACAATTTGAGGAAATGTTAGTTTCCATTAACATTAAATTAGGTTACTGAATTGGCAAACACCTTCCTATTAACATTACCCATTTTACCCCAATAACTAAAGAAATTAGCACTTGCAGGTCAAAAACTTTATTCAAGAGACGCAAAAATAACATTGATACAGTGACTGTCAAAAATTACAGCACTGATCATACTGTGACATCTTGGTTCAAAACAGCATACTTAGAAATATTCAACGTTCTTTACTTCAACTGAATGAAACTGAAAATACCATTTCACACGACCCATATGGGATATTTAGACTGTATAACTGTTCACGCTACATCTCTTCACTAGTAAAAAAAAAGAAAAAATACAAACAGAAATTGAAAAATGCTGCCAAACAGACAAACAGAGAACTTGCACAGAGCAAAAGGAAAAACAAACAACAACAACAAAAACAGCTTGTCCTCATGGCAGTTGCAGAGTATATAAAAATGAACCCTGCGATCTGCTCCTGGAATTGAGCTTCAAAAATGCAGCAGAACAAGTGTGAGATTTAAATGTCCTCTCACCTAGAGCTGATCAGCTTGCATGCATAACAGTGAGCTTTCCTTGCAGGAGCAGTTTTGTCTTAGTTGTGAGCTTTTCTTGAGAGCTGAGTTGCATCCAACTCCATTACCACCCATTGAATCACCTCAAAAGTGTAGCAGAGCTGTGATGGGTAACTCATATTGAAGGAATAAAAAAGGTCCAAACAGCATGGCTACTGCAAAGGTCACGTTATCCAGATCTTGAAGAACTACTATACCCTCGATGATGATGCCAACATCAGAAAAGTCATTGCCTGGCGCATCTCTGGAGACAGATGTTCATTGTGGTTTTCTCAATCTGTGCAGTGGCCTCAGTCAAGTCCTGGTTAAACACAAAACATTTTTTTAAGATTCCCTTTTAAACTCATCTCTTTTGAATCTACCAGTTCTAATGTTAGAGTAATTTAAACCATAGTAAATAGCTATAGCCAAAGAGTTGCCTGCCATGCTGCCATTCATGGTCTAACAGAGTTTCTAAGAGAGAGTGAAAAACATAATAATTTCAAATGCTTTACATTAGTTTTTGTTAGAAAGACACCGGCCCATCAGAAATCCAGGTTATGTCACTCAGAAGATGTTAGAATTTAGACTTTCAGCCCCACAATTTGGTTAGCTGTTGGTCAGTTGGTCTTTTTTTTTTTCTTTTCCAAACAAAAGCTAATGTAAATATTGGGGGGATTTTTCTTTGTTCACTAGAATGACAAATTTAAAGTTTTTTCACACTGATGTGACCCCTAATACAGGGGTAGGGGTGGGGCCTCAAGGGCCGGCGGCCGAGTTCACTACTAGGCCTCATGTGAACTTCAAATTATTAAAGAGGACTACTGGTCCTAACCAGTCCAATGAGGATCAAGTGGATAACTAAATGCATTTTTAAATGTTGCAAAGCCACAATCTACTCATAAAACACTCACCATGAACTCCTGCACCAAGATGTTGCAATTGTCTTTCACACAGATGCGGAGCACTTTGATGAGACTCCCTTTGAGCATTAATGTCATCCTAAAGTATTATAACAAAGAAAACAGAGATTTGTGAACTTTTCAGTAGCACAGAAGAAAATGATCCCAGACAAAAACTTGACTTTTTAAACCAGTCAACATGCAACACCAGCATCTACAAAGCAATATCAAAAATTCCTGTTTGACATCAACTTTATGGATATATAGTTTCCAGAACATATATTTTTAAAAAAAGATAATTTTTTCTCAGTGGGCCAGTAAATGCATGACAAAAAAGAATGGCATCCTTTCAGTGGAATCAGTACTCACAGGTAATAGTTGACTGTTTCAATGGATGCAGCATAAAAATCTTTTACTGACCTAATGCAATACATATACACTTTGTAGTTAAAGAATTTTAAAGTTCTTACTGTCATCATGGCAGCTACATCCTTTAGCTTTGTGCACTGTTCCCCCGATCACTTTGCAAACACTTTCAGCAGACTGTCAGAGAGAAACTCAGCTCCGTCAGAAACCTTGACTGTAAAGGCATGGTTGGGATGCACTGGAATGCTGCATTTTATCTGAAATAACATTTTGAAATTTTGAAATAACAGCAGGCACTGTGCTTGGTTAATCAGTAATGTTTTGTTGAATAAAAACTGTGTTTCCAGATCTTATGGGATTAAAAAAATCCAAAGATGTTTGTTTCTGATTTGCAACCCAAGAACCCACAAGTTACAACCTCATTTTAGTTCAAGTGTGCATTAATGTGAGTCCAGTAATCACCTTTCTGACAATACATACAGGTATAAGTTAAACCTATGGCAGATTTTGGATTTCTCAGTTGTTTTAATAGGGTGGTCTATTTGTGTATGCATGCACCTAATAATTATACAAAACCTATTATAATTAAGTTACAGAAACCTTAAGCGAAAATAGAATATACTTTCTTACCATAACACCTTGAACCCACAATCCATCAGCTGACTCCTGGTGAAATGCAGAATAGATGTGGTCTCTCAATGTGCAGCAAAAAAAACAAAAAGAAAAGGACAGCAGGTGAGGGCAGGAGGGGTAGGGATGTAAGCTAGCATAATGCCGCTAATGATATTAGCTAAAGCTGTTCAATGTCCAAAATCTCACTAACACCACGGTGCAGTAAATACACAATGTAACTGAAGAGTCAGTTGGCAAATCTATTCACACAGAAAACCAAATTATGTTATGAGTGCCTCATAATTAGGTTTAATGTGATATTACGGCTCTTGTGCCAAAGACAAATTCAAATGAAAAAGCGCCAATTCTTTGACAACAGATAAAACAGCAAATAAGCTAATGGCTCTTTTTTAGCATGTTACATGGCGACACTCTAGACGTTTAACTACATTTGGCTGAAATATGGTAAATATTAATTCAAAAAATCAAGACATACCAAAAACGTAGAGTTGGCTGCTCGACTTGACTGAGATGGATGCCTTTTTTGAACCACGATCCAAAGCCCGCGAGATGAAATCACGCGTGGTTTCACGAGATTTAACGTTGCTATCTTATTGACTTACTTCACCTGAACATGATATGAACAATTTAATACACCCTTTCTGCATATCATGTAGTTTTTACACTATATAGTTACATTTATCTTTAAAACATGAGGTAATTGTGTTAAATACATGCAAGATGCTTACATAAATCCAAGAGATGGCCAGTCCCTTTTTTTCAGTGTGGGCGACCCACTAGCCCTCTCATGACAGGGTCCACACCACCTGAGAAACACACAAAATCATTTCAGTTTTGAAAATCCTCGACGATAGAACTAAAAAGTTAAAGATTTCGTCTCTACCTTGAAAGATCATTCTCCATGGTGTGAAGAAGTCTCTGTGCAGCAGATCGCTGGGGTATTCAGGGTGCTGCTCGTACTGCTCATCAAGACGGGAAATGATTGGCTGAATCATCAGGTGAGCAAAACGGAAGGCAGCTACGCCAAATACATTGGCGATCCCGGGATTCACGTCTTCATCGTAGCCAGGGTAGGTGGACAGCAGCTCTGCAATGACGTCTGGACCAACAATGTGATGTAAGAAGTCTCTGAATGTCATCACCTAAAAGACCAAAGAGAAACTCAGCAGTGTAATTGAATAATGAGTGTAATTAAAATACTTCAGGAAGTCTAGCTCCTCACTAACCTGGAGATAGGCGCCCACAATCTTGCGAGCCTCCTGATAGAGTCTCTCTCCATCCCACTGTGGATTGAGACAGGCCAGAGCACGTGCGAGTCGGTTGTGTTCACGTAACATGACAGTGTGCAGAGCGGCCAGTGCGTTGTTCTCAGTGGCGCGATCGTCACCTTAAAATTACATGATATTAGAGCGGAAAAAACAAGTCTTGTTGGCTGTGTGCACTTGAGATATTTGAAAGTCAGTGTATTTGATGGTACTCACCAGCGAAAAAGCAAGGCACCTCCTCCGCATTTGAGTTATTCGTAATGCGAGCTCGAGTGGCACACATGTTGATACTCATAGAGCTGAAGGGTAATAACTCACGGCCGGTATCATTAAAAATGTCATTGACCCTCAAAAGACCCTTATCTGAGGTGAGGTCCCGGAGGGAGTGAGCTTTGGCGTCGTCTGAGCCGTAGACTTCACCTCCATCGAGGAAGGACGTGAGAGTGTTCATCTGTTCGCGGACTGTGCTTGCACCGAAGTTGAAGCCAGTGTTTCCAGAGCCACAAGCTGGTGCTGAGCGGGTGAAAGGAATGCACTCATCCTCTGAATTACTGCCGAACCGGGGGTCATTTTCAGGAATCTATTTGGAAGACAAGACACACTCAGCATTCACTCTGCATGCATTTGAATGCAAATATGTATTTCCCTGAGTAATGCAGTGGCACTGACATCAATGGGGAAGCAGGGCTCTCTGCGCGTGCAAGTCTTTCCACAGTCAATGCCGTCACTGAATGAAGCAATGGAAGGAGAAGTAGGAGTGAAGGTCAGGTCATGATCAGTGAACTGGGCAAAGATTGTCACCAGGAAAGTGTAGAGTGGATCGCTCTGCACGTCAGCGGTAGGTGTTGGCAAAATGCGGTTGGACACTTCTCTCACCTGTGTATGAGGGTGTAGAAAATGAATTCTGTGTAGAGAGGCTTCATGAACATATTTCTTTAGAGCATTTTGGAGTGTGCCCAGTAAAGATGAAATTCTAAAGTGTCTTACCAGGGGAAGAATGTGATTGTTCACTTCTTGATCACGGGTCCAGCCTTTAGGTGTAGAAGTGCCATCCTCATACTCAGCAGGGAGAAAGCGGAGAAAAGGTGTGTTGGAGGCTCCCCAGCGGGTGTTTTTCCTACATGAGAGAAGCAGATACACTATATTGTATAAAGATAAACAACATCCAACAAAAGACCTCACCCAAGTCCCAAATTATAGGCATCACTGTCAGGACAAAATGGGAAATAATTATTCTGGAAATGATAAATGATTGTCTCACATGTTGTTGCACACACCGCTTGCAGTGCGATATGTGTGCAAGTTTTGAGTTGTCCTACAAGAAGGGATGCGGCGACGTGGAGAGCAGCCTGTCAGTTCAATGAGGGCCTGTAGATTTTCCTTAGAGATCAAATCTGAATAAGACAGACGATGAAAATTAATTAACTTCAACATTTAAGTAAAATGGAAAATTTACCAATTGAAATTTAAATGAACATTTTTAAATACACACCTGTGGCATTGATGGAGCGCTTGTGACGCTTTTCAAGACTTTCGGTGATCATTTGCAAAGAATTAGCCAGGTAATCAGCAGAGCGCACAGCAATGCGGGATGCTCCTCTGGGCTGCTTCATTAGCCGCACAACATCAGCGTAATGTGCGTTTCTTCTCACGCGATCCAAGCTCCTGTGATGTGTGAGGAATTCATATTTGTTAAAGTTTCAAGTAGGATACCTTGAAAAATACTTTGATTTTTGCTGTGCCCATTGGTTCAGGGTCTGAAGATTTAGCTGTAGTTTAAGAGGTCTGGAGACTCACTGTTGCCTTGAATAACGATAGGCTGCATCCACCTTTGCCTTTGCTGCCATCACAGTGTTTTCAATGAAGCTCTGACTCAAATGTGCTGATAAAAGAGAAAATGTTTGCTTTTATTCACTCCTTGCTTCACTGACTGCAAGATACTTTGCTTATTGCATGAAAATGTTTGTTACACACAGATATAAATGCAGAAGAGAAGAAGAAGCATGAAACTTTTACATTTCTTTGTCATCTCATAAATTAATTCGAAAATATCTAAAGCAAATGGTAGAACCATGTGATCATTTCACTTGAGTGAGGAATGCATCAAACGTTATATGCTGCTGTCAGAAGACAGAGTTAGTACTCACCTTCATTGATCTGGCATTGCAAGCACAGGTACAGGCCCACAGCCAGAAGGCAGAGAAACCGATTCATCTCTGAGGAAAAAAGTAAAATAAAATGTAAATTATATATATATATATATATATATATATATATATATATATATATATATATATATATATATATATATATATATAAAACTGGTTCTTCTTCAGGCATGTAACCTTTTTGCTATTGTTACGTGTGTGTGTGTGTGTGTGTGTGTGTGTGTGTGTGTGTGTGTGTGTGTGTGTGTGTGTACAAGACATATACCTTCTGTATTCTGATGTCCTGTGGCATCCACCAGCAGCTGTCAGAAGTCTGCGCTGCTCAGGTGTTTTATAGGGCCAGTGGACAAGTACGTCATCCCATGCAACATCTGCAGGCAGGAATTTTGCTCGGAATTTTCTCGTTCTTACTTCCTGCCCGTCACCTTTACAGGCGGGTCTTCCTCCTTTGTTTAGTCATGGTATTAAAGAATAAGAACAACATTTTCAAAATAATACCAAAAATTTAAAGCGTTTTGATTAAAACGAGGGAGAAAAATCTCACAAATAAGTGTCTTTACTTTTTTAATTCATACATTTGTTTGTGTCTCCATTAAATAATTTTTGAGAGAACACAACATTTCACCATAAGTGTTGTATTATCATGGATACACAGATTGTAGTGTACACCATTTATTCTCTCACATCGGTCCTTACACTTGGGTCAGGTTGTTTTTACCAAACCAAAAAAGCTGATCACATTTGCATACCGCTGCACAAAATGCACGATTTCTGTTGTGTAACACGTAGCATCCAAATGTTGCTTTAGGTAAAGTATAAACTTGAAACCATTTTGTCTGCTTTTTATTTTATTTCAGTCAACGATAATTTTTTGCACAATGCTCGTCAAACGATGGTGTCAGATAAGCAATAAGCGATGCCAGACAAACATTCTCCAGATTTAATGACAATGCGCACAAACAATGAACTAAGAAAACAACTTCCTGCATACTAAGAATTGCAATAAACTAAAACATTTCCCAGTCAACACAAGCAGTGACCGTATATACGTTAAGTTACTTTGCGAATTTAACACTAGGAAGGCCCAGGCTTCTACCTTTCTACCTTTAAAACCCGCCACCAGCCAAATGGCTGGTAGGCTTTTAGCTAAGCTTTAGCTTCAGGCAAGTGGAAGCTAAATTGGCTAGTCATTCATATGTAAATTGGGTTGTTACCTGGGAATTCTGGAGGGAGGGGAGTGGGGGTGTGTGGATGAGGGGGTGGGGGAGCTGCTAAAAGCGGTGAGCTTCCTTTTGTTTCATCTTGATGCATTCTCAATCATCCAGGGAAACAAATCTCCAAAAGTCACCAACTTGGAGTGTTTCAGTTTGCCATCTTAGGGAGAAATCAACACACATGGGTGTATGTCCTTTGTTGCTGAGATTTATTGATAAAAATAGTACAAAAAATCAACCATTTGTACACATTTTTACAAATAATTATAAAAAGTGAGTGAGTACATTTCAACATTTTCAGCAATCACTCACAATCCTGGCACTGCCATGGTATCTGTAGTCTGCATTTACCTTGGCTTGGCTTCCTGATCAATTGTCCACTACCAAAAGGAAGCCAAGCCCTGTGATCACACCTTGTTTTGTTGTAAAGGGTGGCAGGGCTTGGCTTCCTTTTGGTAGTGGAGCATTGATCAGTCGTCCATTGTGGCATCAATGTGATCACACCTTGTTTTGTTGTAAAGGGTGGCAGGGCTTGGCTTCCTTTTGGTAGTGGAGCATTGATCAGTCGTCCATTGTGGCATCAATGTGATCACACCTTGTTTTGTTGTAAAGGGTGGCAGGGCTTGGCTTCCTTTTGGTAGTGGACAATTGATCAGGAAGCCAAGCCAAGGTAAATGCAGACTACAGATACCATGGCAGTGCCAGGATTGTGAGTGATTGCTGAAAATGTTGAAATGTACTCACTCACTTTTTATAATTATTTGTAAAAATGTGTACAAATGGTTGATTTTTTGTACTGTTTTTATCAATAAATCTCAGCAACAAAGGACATACACCCATGTGTGTTGATTTCTCCCTAAGATGGCAAACTGAAACACTCCAAGTTGGTGACTTTTGGAGATTTGTTTCCCTGGATGATTGAGAATGCATCAAGATGAAACAAAAGGAAGCTCACCGCTTTTAGCAGCTCCCCCACCCCCTCATCCACACACCCCCACTCCCCTCCCTCCAGAATTCCCAGGTAACAACCCAATTTACATATGAATGACTAGCCAATTTAGCTTCCACTTGCCTGAAGCTAAAGCTTAGCTAAAAGCCTACCAGCCATTTGGCTGCTCTCCGGGTTTTAAAGGTAGAAAAGCCAAATGGCTGGGCTCTGGGCCTTCCTAGTGTTAAAAGGATATTGGATATTCTTATTTCCATTTACATTCGTATTGTTTATCCTACTAGTCAATGTCCAACAAAAAGAAAATTGTGTCATGTTGCAAAATTTGCCTTTGTGTGTTTTTATGTTCATTCTGTAATTGTCCAACACGTGCACGGTGAATAAAAACCATCATGTACATTGATGTTGCTACACATCGGCCTACTAACTTTTCTCGTGGCCACGCAACCAAATAAGCTAAAGTAAGATGCACAATTTCTGCAAAACTCATGTATTATCAAGTTAAATTGGCGATTGTAAATAGAGGAAAGTATATAATTTTCGAAAATGAATATGCGCCTGTCTATGTGGCGACCCGTTGGGCGACCAGGATCTTAAAGAAAAGAAAAGAAAAGAAAAGAAAAGAAAAGAAAAGAAAAGAAAAGAAAAGAAAAGAAAAAGAAAAAGAAAAAAGCCGCCCATCTTTGAGAATCTGTGCTAATCTTAGCGTACTGAAATTCCTCCACTGCCTGCAGGTGAGGTTACATCTCAGACAGGTAGATCGTGTCATTGAGTCAGCTCGGAACAATGCCTGTAATTAATCAAGGTAAGGCCATCTCCTATTGTTCAGTCTCGGGGAAGGAAGATGTCGCCATTCATCAACTTCATTCGCAATTAAAACTTTCCAGTTTACCTGGACAACGACGTGAGAGTGAAACGGGATTAAAATCTAATAGGCTAATAATAACTCCTAGTCTTAAACAGCAATATGTCTGTTTAACTACAATTTAATAACTACGTGGGTTACATTTTTATTTAAGTACTTTCATACTTAAGTAATTTCATACTTATGGTTAAATAAAGCAAAACGAATGTTCTGCCTTGGTTCCAGTGGTTATTAAGACAGATTAAGATAAACAGCCTGATAAAGTAAAGAATTTAATAATCGTTTTAAACTAAGTCTCCCTGCTGGCACTTTAAAGGTCAAGCCGAGCTCTCATTTTAAACCCATAGCTGCATCCTTGCTGTTGGGGTGCGGTGCGCAGTAGCCTTGCTTGATTTTATTTGCTCAACAATTTACCTGTCCAAATATTCACTGGCGACAGCAAAGCATGAACACGGGCGATTAAAACTTTTCACAATTTGTTTAAAGAAAGTTTCTCTTGATTCATAAACAGGATGTAGAAAATATGATTTACGAAAGAATTATGTCGAAAGCAGAGAAATGACTTGTTTCCCAAAGATCATTGTCACTTTTTGTGTCACTTTTATGTCACAAAAAATCCCTTTTTATATATTTGACATACATATTCGACAAATAATATTAGCAAAAACGGCAAGGCAGTATTGTACAATTATTAATGTAACACATTAATGGAAAAAGCTGCTTTGACCTGTGCTTCTTTGCAAACTGCTTTCACGCAAACATGAAAAACAAAACAAATCCATCCATGTTGAACTTTCGACTGCTGTCAGAAGTCTCTTTGCTAGCAGATATGTTTCCCTTTTAGTCATCCTCAGGTGCTGTTTTGAGAAAGTGATCCATGCCTTAATTTCATCCAGGCTTTTTATTTTTGACAGCTTTTATTTGACCATTAGGCTGTCTCGGATAGCTGCAAAATGTTGAAGCTGGTATCTTGAACCACACATGCAAGCAGGACCACATTTTACCCCTCCTGGTTTATTTGTACTGGCTTGAAGTTGTTACCTTTCCGTTTAACTTTTTGCTTTCAAAAAATCATTGAGGTCAGCTGACCAGATGCTTGTGGTTGTATACAGAAGCAGATTAAAACAAAAAGAACTTTGCTGTAGCTACAAGTAAACTCTGGAACAGCTTGCTCTACGCATCTGACCCCAACACTGCATGGTGGAAGTGTGGTAACACCATTGCTTCACAGTAGAAGGTCCTGGGATTAGGGTTATCTAGTTATCAAATTTAGTCTGGTGCCTTTCTGTGTGGAGTTTGTGTCGGCCCCCAACCCACCCACCCATGACTTGCTTGGGTTCTCTTCAGGTGCAGCTTCCCTCAGTCCAAAAATGTGCCAGTTAGGTTAACTTGTGAAATTACCATTTCTCTCCACTCATGAAAGCTGGAAGAGATATATATAGTACTATCAAGAGAAAGGCACACAAATGAAAAGGCACACATTGGAGAACAAAGGGGTTGGAAGTAGTGCACTTGGTTTGATTATATCATTTAATAATTACATTGGCTGTGTCTGGATTTTTACTGGGATAAAATAGATGTTTGTGACCACAAAAAAACATACATGGCACTCACATTATCAATCTGCCTAGTCTATTGTAAGCTTACAAAACATTCAGTTTTAGGTACTTAAATTGAGTCACTGGGGTTTTCTGCACTCTGTTTCCTCAAGCTAAAAATAACATGAATTCATTCCAACATAGAGAACTGACTGGTCCTTCCACAGGCATGTAACCGCTTTGGTATTGTTACATGGGCGTGTGTGTGTGTGACAAATAAATAAGAATTCATCCATCCATTCGCTTCCGCTTGTCCTTTTCAGGGTCGCGGGGGGCGCTGGAGCCTATCCCAGCTGTCATAGGGCGAGAGGCGGGGTACACCCTGGACAGGTCGCCAGTCTGTCGCAGGGCCAACACACAGGGACAGACAATCATTCGCACTCACATTCACACCTAGTGACAATTTGGATTATCCAATTAACCTATCCCCACAAGCTGCATGTCTTTGGACGGTGGGAGGAAGCCGGAGTACCCGGAGAGAACCCACGCAAACACGGGGAGAACATGCAAACTCCACACAGAAAGACCCCAGCCTGATGTTGGAATTGAACTCAGGACCTTCTTGCTGTGCGGCAACAGTGCTAACCACCGTGCCACCGTGCTGCTGAATAAGAATTATGTTTGCTTAATGTGTGAAAGTTTGTTCTTATTTAGACTCAAGTGTGGTAGCAAGCTGGAATATACAGTGCTCAGCAGCATAAATGAGTACACCCCTTTACATTTGTCAGAAAACCTTTAGTTTTCTTTCAGAATCAACATTTTCTATGAGATGCTATAATACAAAATACTGCCATAAATGTGGGCCACTGATTGCAAAAAAAAGATTTGTTAATTTGCACACACACAAAAAATGATTTTCCTAAAAACTCATTCAAGCCCATGTTGTAAAAATGAGTACACCCCAATTATAGTCGTAGGAGAAAATCCACACAAGACTGCAAAATTTGAATTAACAGGCATTCAACCACAGGTGAGTCTAATGATTTATTTAAGAGGTGTCCAGCAGACAGGTGACGATAAAAGGGCATTACTTAACAAAGAAAAGCTCTTCCCATTTCATGCTGCCAGCAATAGCTCCACATGGAAGAGAAATATCACAAAATCTGAGAAAGGAAATAATTTCTTTACACAAAAAAGGTGAGTGCTACAAGAAGATCAGCAAAACATTACATATCAGTCAAAGTGATCCAAAAATTTAGGAAAGATGGAAGTGCAACCATATTACAGAGACGTCCAGGCCGTCCACAGAAGTTAACATCTCAACAGGAGCGTCTCCTAATGAAAAGGGTTGAAGAAAATCACCATGGAAGTTCACTGCAGTTAGCTAAAGCAGTAGAAAGCCAAACTGGAGTGACCGTTTCCCGTGACACCATCCGGCGCACATTGCAGAGGAATGGCATGCATGGGTATCGTCCATGAAGGAAGCCTCTCCTAAAGTCCATACACAAAAAAGCACACCTAGAATTTGCTAGGGCCCATGCTGAAAAAGATGAAGACTACTGGGACTCTATACTCTGGAGTGATGAGACAAAGATCACTGTTTTTGGAACAAATGGTTTCAAAACGGTATGGTGTCATAAAGGTGAGGATTTCAAGGGGAAATGTATGGTGTCTACAGTGAAACATGGTGGTGGTAGTGTCCTTATGTGGGGCTGCATGAGTGCTGCTGGTGTTGGGGAGCTGCATTTCATTGATGGTATGAACTCAACAATGTACTGCTCTATTCTGAAGGATAAGATAAGATAAGATAAGATAAGATAAGATAAGACTTTATTGATCCCACAAAGGGGAAATTTTTGCGTCACCTCAGCTCAGGTACAGATATCAGAAGGAAATGCAAAAATACAAATAAGTACAATCAATGAAAAAAGTAAGATAATACACTATATACAATGGTAGCATACACAGTATGTGATTATGAATATGGTTGGAAATATGGAAGACATAAAATATATAGCTTGATATAGCTATTGTACCACTACTATTCCTTTTTATAGACATGTACACACACACATGTACACACTAAATATACATATGTATACATTAGGGGTGCAACGATACTCGTATCGATATTGAAACGTTCGATACAGTGCTTTCGGTTCGGTACGCATATGTATCGAACAATACAAAATTTTTGATTTATTTTATCAACTTTCCTTCTGACGATGCTGTCTGTGTTGAGCGCTCAGTGGATCTGCGTTCGACAGTGCAGCCTAGGCGGAGTAGTCGAACGCAGATTCACTGAGCGCAGGGCAAGCTAGCGAGACAGAAGTTAAGCTCTCCTTGCAACATGGCAAATTGAACCTCCCCCACCCTCATTCAGATCTGGCGTTTGGAACAATTTTGGTTTTCATGTGACGTATGACCCTGAAGGTAAGCGCGTCATGGACTAAAGTAAAACAGTATGTTGGATGTGCCACGCAATGCTCAATTACATGGGTGGGAGCTAGTGTGTTAGCGCAGTTAGCTCATTAACATGTTGGCCGTCCAGCCCCATGCACGGGGCGATCCGCGCTAGCTCGTTAACAGAGATTTGCCGTGTTGTGGCGTTAACGTCATTTCAACGAGATTTACGCTGACAGCATTAGTGGGAACACAACGAATATGACTGCACATTTACGCCGACATCATCCTAGTGCAAAGACAAGTGGAAGCAGACAAAAACAATAAGCACACATGCTACAAACTTTACCCGAGTCATTTAGACAGCCGTTAGCACATGATTCTCCTTATATGTTTAATATGCTGCTGAGAATATAGCCCAGAAGAAGCATATAGTATAGCTTTTATTTTGGAAAGAGCCATTTCTCTGTAATAAACTCTCTTTTCCAAAGATGAGTGATTCCTCAATCAGATACAGGGCTTGCAAAATTGCTAGCCCGACGTCCCGGGGCTAGCGATTTTTCCAGTCGGGCTACCAAAATATATCTCTGCCCTGCCCGTCGGCCTATCGTAGGAAGGAAAAATATATGTCAATGCTTTTGCATTCTTTCGGAAATGTAGCTGGGTAATTATGTTATTGGCATCGGTGAGCCACTGTCAATATGTGACATCGCGTTTGAATTTGCGCTTGTTTTTTGCTTTCACTTTGCAATTGCGTGAACTGTGTATAGAGAGCGACAGCACTGATTGGTGAGTGATGATAATTTGCGCACCAATTCCTCTGACTAGCTTACTATGCAAACATGACAACTGAAATCTCCCGCAGCAAGCTTAAACATGTGAGAGGTTGATCGCGCAGAGAATCGCTGAGCGTTATGTGAGTGCGTGTGCAAAAGCAGCAGGATATATATTTTAGTTCTGCTGAGCCAAATAAGACAGGTCAGGGTGAAGAAGTGACAGCCAAAGAAAAGCTTACCACAAAACGGAAAAGTTATGACAAATCAGACTATAAGGCAAAAAGAAAGTGCAGCTTTATGGTTTCATGGACAAAAGAATTTCTGTGGCTGCAATATGATGAGCTAAATAACCAGGGCTGCAAATAAGTGGTCCGCAGGTGCGCATTCGCTGTCAAAATAAAAAATGCGCACAAGATAAGAAGTTGCAACGTGTGTTTGCGTACATAAGATTTTCAGGAGGAGGACAGAGATTTGTTTAGAACTCTTAAAGATGTCGAAGAAGCTCCTTTAAGAAATTACTGTGATGTTCCTCCACCTCCAAAGAAATGTCAGAAGTCCGAACCACAAAAGAAGCGCGTATTCTCGGAAAAGTGGTTGCAGGAGGTGAGCTGGCTTCAAACAAATGATAAACACACAAAGATGTGGTCCGGAATGTGCCGTGAAAATTTAATAAATGACAAATTAAAAAGGCATGAACATTTTTTTTTTGTATCGAAAAAATATCGAACCGTGACACCAAAGTATCAGAATCAGAATCAGAATCAGAATGGGTTTATTGCCAGATGTTGAGGTTTACAACATTAGGAAATTGCTGCGGTGCTTCAGTGCAGACAATAAGAATTAAAGTGCTATGTAGAAAGAAAGATATGTGCATGAGATATACATGAGATATATACATGAGAATAAGAATTATGAGTGCTACGTAGAAAGATATATACATGAGTGCAGGTGGTGATCAGTGCCAAACATGAAATGATGCAGTGACACAGCGTAGGGTCATGTGTTAGTGGCGGGGACAATCATGTGGTTATTGTTCATGTGTCCAACAGCAGAGGGGAAGAAACTGTTCTTGTGGCGAGAGGTTCTGGTGCGAATGGACCGGAGCCTCCTGCCTGAGGGGAGCAGGTCAAACAGACTGTGTCCAGGGTGAGAAGGGTCAGCTGAGATCCGGGCTGCACGCCGCAGTGTCCTGGAGGTGTACAGGTCCTGCAGAGATGGGAGTCTGCAGCCAATCACCTTCTCAGCAGAGCGCACAACACGCTGCAGTCTCTGTTTGTCCCTGATAGTGGCTCCAGCGTACCACACGGTAATGGAGGAGGTGAGGATGGACTCGATGATTGCAGTGTAGAATTGCATCATCGTCCGTGTTGGCAGGTTGAATTTCTTCAGCTGCCTCAGGAAGTACATCCTCTGCTGGGCTTTCTTGATGACGGAGGTGATGGTGGGCTCCCACTTCAGGTCCTGGGTGATGGTGGTACCCAGGAAGCGGAATGAGTCCACAGAGGTGATGGGGGTGTCAGTCAGGATGATGGGGGGGAGTGGGGCTGTGTGCTTCCTGAAGTCCACAATAATCTCCACTGTCTTCTGGGCATTCAGCACCAGGTTGTTGTGGCTGCACCAAGACACCAGACGTTCAACCTCCCTCCTGTAGGCAGACTCGTCCCCGTCCGAGATGAGCCCAATGACGGTGGTGTCATCTGCGAACTTGATTAGCTTGACAGACTGGTGGGTGGAGGTGCAGCAGTTGGTGTACAGGGAGAAAAGCAGAGGAGAAAGAACACAGCCCTGAGGGGAGCCGGTGCTGATGGTCCGGGAGTCCGAGACATTCTTTCCCAGCCTCACGTGCTGCTTCCTGTCCGTCAGGAAGTCAGTGATCCACCGGCAGATGGGATCAGGCACATTCATCTGGGAAAGCTTGCCTTGGAGATGGTCTGGAAGGATGGTGTTGAAGGCAGAGCTGAAGTCCACAAACAGGATCCTGGCGTAGGTTCCTGGGGAGTCCAGATGCTGCAGGATGAAGTGTAGGGCCATGTTGATGGCGTCGTCTACAGACCTGTTGGCTCTATATGCAAACTGCAGGGGGTCCAGGAGGGGGGCCGTGAGGGTCTTGAGATGGGAGAGAACTAGGCGCTCAAATGACTTCATGACCACAGATGTCAGAGCCACGGGTCTGTAGTCATTTAGTCCAGTGATCCTAGGTTTCTTGGGGACAGGGATTATGGTAGAGGACTTGAAGCAGGCAGGCACGTGACATGCCTGCAGTGAGGAGTTGAAGATGCCAGAAAACACTGGGGCCAGCTCGTTTGCACAGTGTCTGAGGGTGGCAGGAGACACACCGTCTGGGCCGGGAGCTTTCCGAGCATTCAGACTCCTAAACTGCTTCCTCACATCTGCTTCATGAATATGAAGAGTTGTGGTCGGAGGAGGTGGTGTGAAATCCTCTTTTGTGTGGGGTGAGGGGGCGGGTGTTGCAGGTGAACAGTTTGAAGGTGGTGATGGCTCTATGGAGGGGGGAGAGGTGGGGGAATGAGTGTCCAAAGTGCCTCTATTGTTGGGGTCGTTGGAGGTGTGAAGGCTGCCTGATGGCTCGTCAAAACGGCAGTAGAAGTTGTTAAGGGTGTTGGCTAAGAGCAAGTCATCAGTGGAGTGGGGGGTTTTAGGCTTGTAGTTTGTAATATTCCTAAAACCTTTCCACACAGAGGCCGAGTCATTCTCTGAGATCTGCTGCTGCATCTTCTCAGAGTGCTGATGTTTGGCAATGTCCACTTCTTTAGTGAACCTGTACTTGGCCTTTCTGTAGCAGTCCCTGTCTCCGCTTCTGAACGCCTTACTCTTTTCCAGCCACAGCTTTTTGAGTTTAGGAGTAAACCAGGGTTTGTCATTGTTATAACTCACCCTGGTGCGTGATGGCACAATGCTGTCCTCACAGAAGTGGATATAGGAGGTGACAGTGTCCGTAAACTCGTCCAAGCTGTTAGAAGCAGCCTTCATTGTGTCCCAGTCTGTAGACTCCAAACACGTGCGAAGCTCCTCCACAGCCTCGTTGCTCCACAGTTTTTTAGTCCTCACGACAGGTTTGGAGAGCTTCAGCCTCTGTCTGTACGCGGGGATTAGGTGGATCATGACGTGGTCAGAAAGTCCGAGTGAAGCGCGGGGCACCGCGCGATAGGCCCCGCTGATCGTACTGTAACAGTGGTCCAATGTCCTCTCCTCTCTGGTCGGGCATTTAATATGCTGCTTATATTTTGGAAGCTCATGGCTCAGATTGGCTTTGTTAAAGTCCCCAAGAGCAATGATGAGAGAGTCCGGGAATGTCCGCTCCGTGTGGAGAATCTGCTCCGCGAGTGCGCACTGAGCTGCCTGCGCATCTGCGTCTGGCGGGATGTAAACAGCGGCCAGGATGAATGAAGCAAACTCCCGCGGAGAATAAAACGGTTTGCAGTGAATAAAAAGATATTCCAGAGAGGGAGAGCAGTGCTGAGCAATCACTGTTACATCTGTGCACCAGCCACTATTGATGTAGAAGCAGACACCTCCACCTTTGGTTTTACCGGAGAGAGCGGCCTGCCGGTCCGCGCGCAGCAGATGAAAGCCCTCCAGCTTGAGCGCGCAGTCCGGGATGTCCTCACTGAGCCACGACTCCGTAAAACATAAGACACAGGAGGAGGCAAAGTCTTTGTTCATGCTTCTCATCAGGGCCAGTTCGTCTATCTTATTCCAGAGTGAGCGTACATTAGAAAGGAAGATCCCAGGAAGGGCCGTTCTCAGTCCGCGTTTCCTCAAACGCACGAGTACGCCGGCTCGCTTACCTCTCTTTCGACGTCTCACTTTCCTGATCAGAGTCAGCAGTAAATCTGCCGCAGATGCGACAAATATTGGAAATAAATCCACAGGCGTTGTAGTCCTGCAGTTAAGGAGCTCTTCTCTGGTGTAAGAATATCCAGAGGAGTGCCCAGACACAGAAGAAATGCACAAAAACAAGACAAAAGTAACGCAAAAGTATCGAACTGAACCGTGAATTTTGTGTATCATTGCACCATATATACCTGCACATTTCCATACACATGGAAGGTCCATTATGCATGAAGTGGTGACCGTGGATGTTCACAGTGTCCAGTGACTTATGACATCATGATTGAGGAGTTATAGAGTCTAACTGCTGTTGGGATGAATGATCTGCGAAAGCGCTCCTTCCTGCAGTGAGGGTGTTTCAGTCTCTGATTAAAGGAGCTGCTCAGCCCACTCACATACTCGTGCAGTGGGTGATGTGGGTTGTTCGTAATGGATGTCAGCTTTACTAACATCCTCCTCTCGCCAACCTGCTGAAGTCTCACACACAACCTGTTGAAAGGGGAGGGGGCAGGTTGCTTCCAGATACTGCACATTTCATTCATAATGTCAATCCAAACCCATTACTTAGACTTAGATCCTCCCATGCCTTATGGGGCATATCGGGCAGCAAACGAACACCACCAGGTTCGATCTTGTGCCCGGGCTTCAGCTTCTTCCAACGATATGTTCGATGTCTTTAGGTCTTGATGGAATGACCTTCGCCAGGTGTTGTGTGGACATCCTCATGGTCTTTTAACACCCAAGAGTTGCCAGCGCATCGCTGTTCTTAGGATCAGTGTGTCATCCATATGACCGGCCAGTCGGAGTCTTTGGCATGCGACGATGTTGTGAAGTTTGACGGCGCCACTCTGAATTGTGGTGGGTGCTATGGAAGGCAAATCGACGAAATTGATGGTGAGTTGTTGCTGGTGCTCAACGCACTGTTCGATAATGTTTCTTAAGCCGAAAATCTTTTCTGTGCACAATCGTCCGCTTCGGAACCCAGCTTGCTCCTCTCGTAGACATTGGTCGAGGGCACTTTTGGGCGGACTCCACAGTGGCATCGCTTAGGCCAGTACAGAGGTCTTCAACATTTTTCATTTCTCCAAGGAGGGTGAAATGATTTTGCAGCTCTAAAGTGAAGGCGTTGACGACGGTCAGGTCCTTGAGCTTCTCTATTGTGAATTGTGATTTGGCTGTCTTTGGTTCCAAAATTTGAGTTTGACTTCTGCTCCGAGTAGGTGGTGGTCAGATCCAACATCCGCTTTTCAATTCGACCTCCATTTTTGGCTGATGCAGATAAGATCAATTTCATTGAATATACGCCCATCCGGTGATCGCCATGTCTTCTTGTGGATCTCTCGGTGCTGGAAATATGTATTTCCAATGCTCAGCCCATTGTGCTCGCAGAAGGATACTAATCGTTCGCCGTTATCGCTGAGACCCATTGAAGATGCATGCGGTCCAACCACTGTCTCCAATCGGTCGCTGCCCATCTGGGCATTGAAATCTCAGATGAAGATCTTAAGTTCGCTATTCGGGATGTCATTAAAGACGTCTTGTCGCACTGACCTAGTAGGTGTGGCTGTTACTCTTCTCTTCCTCCTCTTGCCCACTACCTGCTCTGTGCTGCTGCTTGCGCGTGGCCGCTGATTAGACCTTGTGCCATCTACAACTAAGCGCGGCCTGGTGCGCGCCGCTCCACCAGGTGAGCTGAATTAAAGCAATCAAGGACTGGCATGCCTAGTAGACCTTAAAATGCATGCAGCAGTCATTTGACCCGGGTGCGACATACTGAGAGGACAGCAAACAAAGGACAATCCACTTTCCACTGTGAGGAAGACTTTGAGCTAGACGGGCTATCGGTAAGCTCTTGGACTCATATTTTCTGCTTATATGCTTGGGAACTATGGAAGCTCAATTGTGGAAATGTATTTATGCTTTGGGAAATAGTTACTGCATTTAAGCTTAAAAAATTATATTGATATTTAAACGAATGTTTAAGTTTGAATATGAATATGTAGATAGTGTTTCCCACATATTTATGTTAATTAATACTAAAAATAGCTACCCCAAATCCTTGGTTAAAGTCTCTATTAAAATATTTGCAAAACTTTAAAATGTATACTTTAAAAATGTAATTGTTTATAAAAAGTATAAAAGGCAAGGCAGACACATTTTGTGTATTTAAGAACCACAGTTTATTTCATCTTCGTTTGTTTGACATTACCCAGCTCTGTGATTAAAAAACCAATGAATGTAAAACTAACTTAAACTGGGTTAAATGATAGTTTAGCTAAAACTAAATACTTTTGTCTATGTTAAATGGCTTTACTGTATAATGCATTTAATTTATCTGAATGATTAATGAAATGTTCTTTATTTTTTTGTGTTTAAAGGTTTTTCACCTATCTACCTATCCACAAAAGCTCACCACAAAGACGGAGAAGACTCCACCTGGGGGCCTGGAGGAAATCGCAACTTGCCGTTTGCCTGTCCAACCAATAACCAAGAAAGCAGCATGGCTGAGTCCAAGTCACTAGAAGAGCTGAAAATAGAGCGAACCACTGCAAAAAGACTGTTTTCCAGACTCACCAACCATATAATAAGGACCCACATGGATATGTCTGTAGAGGAGCTGCAGGATTCCTTCAAGAGACTCACAGCAGAGGGCTCCAAAGTGATTGGCGTGAATGAGGAGCTTGAGGCCACCTACATCACGCAGTGTGAAGCAGAGGGCACACCGGAGCTGATGGGCCAACAGAGAGCAGACGTCGAGAAAACGGAGAAAGAATGTAAGCAGAAGTTGAAGGAGGCGAAGCACCTGATCAGAGAGACACTGTGGAGATCATATGGTGAAAAAGAACTGACCCTTGCTCTAAAAGCAGCAGAAATGGTGTGTGAGAACGTCATATCCACTCAGCCTGATACACCCCTGGAGGCATATGAATTTATGCTCCACCATCTAGAAGAACTGGTGAAGAAAGCTAAGCAGGTACACCAGACATGGAACCGCTGGGCTCCATCTGCTGAGAGGCGAGATTGTGATCGTTGACTAATGGAGCTCGAAACCTGCCTTCCAAAGCTGGTGTTAGGGAAGGCAGCTCTGAGCAAAGCAGAGAGGATTAAAAGAGATGCCGACCAAGCAGTTGTCACAGTCCACAACGCAGCCTCGGTCGCAGCCATAAAACTGAAAGCCACAGCTTTACCAAAGTTCACTGGCAGCCAACGTGAGTTCTACAGATGGCAGAAGGAATGGGAGGCTCTGCAAAAGCAAGGTGAACCAACCAGGTCCATGGAAGTAAAGAAATTCCAACTTCTCGATAGCCTCGATGATAAAGTGGCCAAAGATCTGCGCCTGTCCACATACACCTCGGCTGATGAGATCTTCAGTGTCCTTGAGAACCGCTATGGAAATCAAGCCTCCATCGCCATTGAAATCATTGAGGAGCTTCAAGCTATCCCTCCTGTCCGTAGCAACCAGCCTAGAAGAATTATAGAGCTTATCCACGCAGTTGAAAAGGCCCTCTATGATTTGAATGAGCTGGATAAAGCTAATGCCATAAAGAACCTATTAGTAATAAAGTCTATTGAAAGCAAGCTGCCTGAGTCCCTAAAGAAAGACTGGTTTACCCACGCTGCTGATCCAAAGAATGCTGTGACTCATCAGAACCGGTTTGACAAGCTGCTCGCATACCTCCAATCTCAAGAGTCCATCTACGAGCAGTTAGACCATCTGAAAGATATCGACCCTGCCAAGGAGAGAACAAAGTTCCCAATAAAGTACGCCCGTACCAAGTCAGTTAAATCCAGTACTGATCCAGCAGGCTGCATCATCTGTGGGGACCCGAAGCACAAGAGAAAGCTCTACATCTGCAGACGGTTTAGAACCAACACAAAGTTACAGGAGAAAAAAGATGCAGAGCAGCAACTTGGAGCCTGCAAGAGGTGCCTCGAGATCCACGACGAACCCTGCAGAAAGACAACTTACCTGTGTGGAAATCCAGAGTGCAAAGACCAGCATCATTACCTTCTTTGTCCCTTGCTACGACCCTTATCACAAAGGCCCAAGTCTGGTCTGGTGAGAGCTGTGGGGAGGAGGTACACAGAGGTTCAAGAAGAGTTCATGTCTTTTTTTTTTTTTTTTTGCCTGTCCCATTTGGTTCTTTAGCCATCAGAATTGTTGTCTGAAGACCAACAAGGATACCCAATGGATTTACTTGGCCAAATGGATCATTGTGGCATTGCCGTATTGATCCATTTGATCAACCTTTGTTTTTATTATTTATTATATTTTATTTTCAGATGTTACAGACGGGACAGACATGAGTGAGGGATAGGAAAGGGAGAGAGAAAGAGGAAGGAAAAGAAAAACAGAAGGGGAGAGGGACAGTGAGAAAGGGGGGGAGAAAAAAAAATCTCCTGGATCACCTGTTGAGAGAAGAAGAATAGAAAACAAGCAAAAAAAAACCAAAGCAACATACTAAACACAACACCATCGCATTAATCTAGCTAAGTGTAAACAGCAGTAAATACTAAATATTCAATGTTGTTGTGCAGCACGCAGGACAGACAGCGCACAATGTGCTTTGAAGTAGCAGCCAAGAGAGGTGTAATTTAAGTCTACGAGCAGTGAACATCCGTGTGCACACCTGTGTGGATCAGCGCGCTTGTATTCAAAAGGTTTCCCCATGTAATGGTCTGCTAGAGGGTGTAGAGAGCCATAGCCCCGTCCCCCAGGGCATGAAGCAGGCATGGAGGAGATCCAGGCCCCAGGCATCCAGAGGCCCCAGAGTGTGAGAGCCCAAGGAGGACCACCGGAGGGGCATCCGTGCCACCCTCATGGGAAGGGCTGAGGATCCCCAGACGAGGCGTCACCCAGTAGCCACCGAGCAGAAGCTAGAGGGGGCTGCACCGGCGTGCCCGCCGGCTCTGCCGGCAGCCAGCTGTGCCAGAGTGAACCGAGCCGCAGGCCCAGAGGCCCGAGGGCCCCCCGCACCCCAGGGAAGGCCTGACCGAGCAACAGGCGCCAGGCCCTGCCAGGTAGCCACCGGGAGTGAGCCGGTACATACCTGAGTGCCCAGCCCCAGACACCAAGAACCACCAATGCACCGACCCCTGAGGGCATCAGTCACCGGCAGGGAGTGTGGTGAGGGGAGATAGGCATTGGAGGGCCTGGGAGTTCCCAGAGAGGTGGAGTCTAATGCCCGACCTGACATATAGACACAGACAAACAGGCACACACAGACACAAACATGCATTCCCACCCTCATGCACACATATACAAACACTCAGTGTTATGCCTTTTGGTCAAAAGTCAGTAGTTAGTGCATAGTCTGATTAAGTTACATAAGCAAAGTGATAGATAAGTTCAAAGTTAAGAAATATTATAAGTGATTCATGCTAAAACAGTTAAAATGTATGGGTTCGTAATTTGCTCAGAGTGAGACATCGTTATCACAAGCGATCTTTGTATTGTTGTAAATGCTGTTAAAATGTTCTGTGTGGATTTCATGATGTAGATGACTGATTTATAATAAGTTACATAATTTCATGAATATATATAGTTTGTGTTGAAATGTCTTTATTTGAAATGTACATGTGTAAGGTGTAAGAGCTAGTGTCTCGTGAGAATACCCTTAACGAGAGTACACGAGACTTTTCATGGACTGCGAGGGAGCAGATGTCTCTCATGAAGCGATTTTAAGCTAAAAGTTTACTAAAAGAAAGGGCAATACAAGGACTTAAGGACCTCTTTTCAGGACAAGCAGCCAACGAGGTATTTGTCATTTGAGAAATGTTTTTTATTTGTGTTTGGACTTAATATGTGTACTGTAAAGTTGCTAATTGGTTTGTACTGTTCGCTCGTGACCAGTTCTCACGGCGTAATGGCGTATCGGCGTACTGGTGATGGTGAAGCTGAGGAGAGAAGGCCCAAGTATTAAACGCCCGTTTCAAAGAACCGACCTGTGTCTGTGTTGTCGTGAAGAGAGCTACAATTGTATGTGCGGAAATGGGAGCGAGGGAGTGCTCTGATCATTAACCTATCTTTGACGTATTTTCTCCGTTAATGCCGTGAAAAGTGCTTCGGCAGTATTAAAAGAGTGAACGAGTTCATGTACACGCTAAGAGTGCCCTACACGCTTGTACCTTGGGAAACGTTCGTCTTTGTGAGTATTAATATGTTCAGAGATAGCTTTTATATGTGTTTACATGGAGTGAACTGCGATGCTAATGTAATGCACGTGTTAAGCTAGGCTAATCAGTAAGTTTGTCATTAAGATGTGTATTAGCTAGCAATTTATTTTCATTTTCTGTATATTTCAGTTACAAATAAGAAATAGCAAGGAGAAGCCTTGAGAGAGATAAGGCTTTAAAGGATCTTCATTAAAAGCAAGAAAAGCAAGCCTTATGTGGAATATCTCCTCTATTTTGTTCGCTAGCTGTCTAGCTTCACATGGTCACGTGTCGTGAGGGCAGCATACTCAGCACTCACCCAACGTAAGGATTGACATAAATGGACATGTACACACAATCACACTCCCCAAACATACTCTATACCCCGGGTCCAGGTACCCTCGCCCCCAGAGGGGGAAACAGAGCCCAGACCCAAGAGATGTTACCCTTCCCCCCGGGGTGGAGGCAAGCAGACCGTCCCAGGCTCCGCAGCAGCAGGGAGGCCAATCGGACAGCTAACATCTCCTCCCAGCCCCCCCGCCCCGATGGCTAGCAGAGAACGGGGGTGTGTGAAGACCCCATACCTCCCTCCTCCCGCTCATGTGTAGTGTTGCTGCGTGTTGTTCTAAAGTGCATTTAAAACAAGGGAGAGCATGGTGCTGCTGCCAGAGAGCAGCAGGTGTTAGCACGGCCCCTCCCGGGAACCCTCGATGTCTACATGGATTTAAAATTGAGAGGTGGGCACCAGCGCCAGAGGTAGGTTTGAGTACACAGACCGTCCACTGGATGCCGTTAACGTGCCCACCCTCAAGGCCCTATATATATGTGTGTGTTATGAGAGTGTAAGTAATACGGATGTCTAAGTTGTGAGATAAAATTGAGGCACAGGTGGCCAGAAGGGGACAGGGGGGGGATGTCTCCCCTGCACCCTCGTGACACACCCGCACCCCAAGGCCCTACCTGTGTGGGTGAGTGTGGTGGAGCGGGAAGAGGGAGGTAGCCGGGGATGGGGAGGAAAAGGAGGGAGGGGAGGATGCCCCTCCCTAGGGCCAGCTCCCCTGCTGACCCCAGTAGGCACCCCCGTCCTCTGGCACCCACCAAGGCAAGGGAGCCCAGGTCCATCCAGACCGGGGCCTACGGTAGCACTGCCAAGCCCCACAGGACCCGGGGCAGCCCACCCTACCCCACCGCAGAGGAAACTGTACCCACCCCAACATTCAATCGTCTCCCAGACTACACAAGACAACAGACACCCAGGTTAAGTTTATTCTCTCCCACCTGCAGAGTGGACTCCTGCAAGGATGGAAAAACCTCCCCGCCAGTTGAAGAGCCCCCCAGTTAGCCCGATGCACAAGAGGCCCCCTGCGCCAGGGCTGAGCCCCCGTGCACCCACCCGCTCACAACCTCGGTGACACACCGACAAGGACCGAAGCCCCCAAGGCCCAGCCAGAGCCCCAGCACGGAGGTGAAGCACCCCCGAACCCCAAACCCCCACACCTGCCCCGGATCCACTCAGGGGCAGCCAGGCCACCAGGCCAGTAACCTACGTCCACCAGTACAGACCATCCTCCAGCCCCGCTGCACGCAGCCACGAGGAGAACAACCTCTAAGAGCGACCAGAGCCACTAACCAGTTTATGAACACAACCCCCGGGTTAAGCCCTCCAGGGATAACGTCTCTAGGGGTCCCTCCAGGCGCCCTAAGCCCGTCCCAACTCCATATCAACCACAGTAGCTAAGGCGGGACCAAACCACGACCCCCTACCCCCGCTAGGTGATGGAGCCGATCAAAGGAGCCCAGAGGGATTGATCTAATGTGGTGACAGAGGCTATATCGAGACTTAAGATTATTTTTATTTTTCCAGTTCATGAGGACCGTTTTCTTGGCGATGCATAGAGCAGTAAAAACCATGTGGACTGTATTAGTTTCTGTAGTGACCTCATCCAGTTTTCCCAACAAGCATACTAAAGGGGAGGTTGGAATTTTACATTTCAGACACTTTGATAAGTCTTCACATATCCATCCATCCATCCATCTTCATCCGCTTTATCCGGGGCCGGGTCGCGGGGGCAGCAGCCTAAGCAAAGAGGCCCAGTCCTCCCTCTCCCCAGCCACCTCCTCCAGCTTATCCGGGGGAATACCAAGGTGTTCCCAGGCCAGCCGAGAGATATAATCTCTCCAGCGTGTCCTGGGTCTGCCCCGGGGCCTCCTCCCGGTGGGACATGCCTGGAACACCTCACCCAGGAGGCGCCCAGGGGGCATCCTTGTCAGATGCCCGAACCACCTCAGCTGGCTCCTTTCGATGTGGAGCAGCAGCTGCTCTACTCTGAGCCCCTCCCGGATGGCCGAACTTCTCACCCTATCTCTAAGGGAGAGGCCAGCCACCCTTCGGAGGAAGCTCATTTCTGCCGCTTGTATCCGCGATCTCGTTCTTTCGGTCACTACCCACAGCTCGTGGCCATAGGTGAGGGTAGGGACGTAGATTGACCGGTAAATTGAGAGCTTCGCTTTTACACTCAGCTCCCTCTTCACCACGACGGACCGGTGCAGCGTCCGCATTACTGCAGCTGCAGCCCCAATCCGTCTGTCGATCTCCGGCTCCCTTCTCCCATCACTCGCGAACAAGACCCCGAGATACTTGAACTCCTCCACTTGGGGCAGGAACTCATCCCCGACCCGGAGTGGGCACTCCACCCTTTTCCGGCTGGGAACCATGGCCTCAGATTTGGAGGTGCTGATCCTCATTCCCGCTGCTTCACACTCGGCTGCGAACCGTTCCAGTGCGAGCTGGAGGCCCTCACCCGATGAAGCCAACAGAACCACATCATCTGCAAAAATCAGAGATGAGATTCTGAGGCCACCAAAGCGAAAGCCCTCCGCCACTTGGCTGCGCCTAGAAATTCTGTCCATAAAAATTATGAACAGAACCGGAGACAAAGGGCAGCCCTGGCGGAGCCCATCACCCACCGGGAACGAGTCCGACTTATTGCCGGCAATGCGAACCAAGCTCTTGCAACGGTTGTATAGGGATCGAATGGCCCGTAGCAATGGGCCAGACACCCCATATTCCCGCAACACCTCCCACAGGACACCCCGAGGGACACGGTCGAATGCCTTCTCCAAGTCCACAAAACACATGTAGACTGGTTGGGCAAACTCCCATGCACCCTCAAGTATCCTGGAGAGGATAAAGAGCTGGTCCAGTGTTCCGCGACCAGGACGAAAACCGCATTGTTCCTCCTGTATCCGAGGTTCGACTAACGGACGAACTCTCCTTTCCAGCACCCTGGCATAGACTTTCCCAGGGAGGCTGAGGAGTGTGATCCCCCTGTAGTTGGAACACACCCTCCGGTCCCCCTTCTTAAAGATGGGGACCACCACCCCGGTCTGCCAGTCCACAGGTACTGCCCCTGATCTCCACGCAACATTGCAGAGGCGTGTCAACCAGGACAGCCCTACAACGTCCAGAGCCTTCAGGAACTCGGGGCGGACCTCATCAACACCAGGGGCTCTGCCACCAAGGAGTTGTTTAACTGCCTCAGTGACCTCGCCCCCGGAAATTGGCGGGTCATTCCCCTCAGCCCCAGACTCTGCTTCCTCCTCGGAAGACGTGTCAGTGGGATTAAGGAGGTCCTCGAAGTATTCCTTCCACCGCCTGACAATTTTCTCAGTCGACGTCAGCAGCGCTCCGCCAGCACTATACACAGTGCAGGTAGAGCACCGCTTTCCCCTCCTGAGATGTCTGACGGTTTGCCAGAATCTCTTCGAGGCAGTCCGAAAGTCTTTTTCCATGGCCTCTCCGAACTCCTCCCACACCCGAGTCTTCACATATCTCGTGCCAAAACTTCTGCACTGGTGGACAGAACCAAAGAGCGTGAATGTAATTGTCTGGTGTATTGCCTTGACAGTGTGAGCAGTTGTTGGAAGATATAAAGCCCATCTTGAACATCCGATGACCTGTATAGTGCACTCTATGTAGTATTTTGTCCATCCATCCATCCATCCATCCATCCATTCGCTTCCGCTTATCCTTTTCAGGGTCGTGGGGGGCGCTGGAGCCTATCCCAGCTGTCATAGGGCGAGAGGCGGGGTACACCCTGGACAGGTCGCCAGTCTGTCGCAGGGCCAACACACAGGGACAGACAACCATTCACACTCACATTCACTCGCACATTCACACCTAGTGGCAATTTTGATTATCCAATTAACCTATCCCCACTAAGTGGGCGGCACGGTGGCATGGTGGTTAGCACTGTTGCCGCACAGCAAGAAGGTCCTGAGTTCAATTCCACCATCAGGCCGGGGTCTTTCTGTGTGGAGTTTGCATGTTCTCCCCGTGTTTGCGTGGGTTCCCTCCGGGTACTCCGGCTTCCTCCCACCTTCCAAAGACATGCACTTAGTGGGGATAGTAGTATTTTGTATTGTATTAATTGCAGACTGGGATTTTTAATCAATTTAAAGGTTTTTAAGCATACCTGAGACCAGAAGTTTTGGTCTAAGCTGACTGATAAATCTGCTTCCCACTTTGCAATAAGAAGGGATATTGATTCATCTAATTTAGAAAGTGTTCTGTATATTTTAGATAATAATTTGGGGGATTTAAGAGTAAGGAAATGTGCCGCACTTGGTGGTGTTTGTAATTCAACTTGACTGAGGTTAAATTTCTTTTTTACTATGGATTTAATTTGTTGATATTCTAAAAATCTTTTCTTGTTGATCCCATATTGTGCAACTAGTCTGCCAAATGGAATAAATTCTGTTCCCTCTAATATATGTTCTAAGTATTTAATTCCTTTACAACTCCATTCTGGGAAATTAATCATATTATTGTTTTGTAATATGTCAGGGTTATTCCAGATAGGTGTACGTTTGCATGGGATTAATGAAGACTCCGTTATTTTTAGAAACTCCCACATGCTGTCAGAGAAAAGCTGATGTTGATACTTTTAAAGCATTCATGCCTTTTGATGTTTGAGCTAATAAATGGTAGGTCTGAAATCTCTAGATCCTTGCATAGTGCCTGTTCAACATCTAGCCTGGGCTCATCTAAGAAGGTATGTTTTAACCATTCTGAGATTAACTGAAGCCTGTTGGCTAAGAAGTATTGGTGAAAATTAGGCAGATCTAATCCTCCTCTATCCTTGGTTCTTTGTAGCGTTTTTAGGCTGATACGCGGGGGTTTATCTTTCCAAAGGAATTTGGAAATATATGAATCCAGAGATCTGAACCAATCTTGTGATGGTTTGTTAGGGATCATCAAAAATAAGTAATTTATTTTTGGCAAGATCATCATTTTTATAGTGGCGACCCTTCCCATGAGCGATATGGGTAAAGATTTCCATCTAGTCAGATCGCCTTCTACTTTCTTTAGAAGTGGGATGTGGTTTAATTTAGTTAAGTCTGAAAGCTTAGGAGAAACACTAATACCTAAATATTTAATATTTCCAGATTGTAGTGGGGCAGGGGAAGAATTATGGAAGGAGCAGTTAATGGGAAGAACTGTAGATTTTGGCCAGTTAATTGAATAATCTGAAACTCTTGAAAACCAGTTTATTAGAGTAATTACCTCAGAGAGGTTGGTTTGTGTGTTTTGCAGAAAAAGCAACACATCATCCGCATAGAGACTGATTTTATGTTCTATGTTCTTACATTTTATGCCCTTAATTGTTGTAGCCTGTCTAAATGCTGCTGCTAGAGGTTCGATAAAAATTGCAAAAAGTGAAGGGGAGAGTGGGCATCCCTGTCTGGTGCCCCTCAGGAGACAGAAGCTGGAGGATGTCTGGTCATTTGTTCTGATACAAGCTGTTGGGGAATTGTATAATATTCTTATCCAGTTTATGAAAGAGTTTCCAAAACCAAATTTGTGTAGAGTTGCGAATAAAAATTTCCAGTTAACTCTGTCAAATGCTTTTTCTGCATCTAGAGATAATATTATGGTTTCGATGTTTTTATTGTATGAGTAGTCTATTAAATTAAGTAATCTACGAGTGTTTGTTGAGGAGTGCCGACCTTTTATCAAACCAGTTTGGTCAGGATGAATTAAGAGGGGGGTTATTTTCTCTAATCTCTGTGAGAGAGCTTTGCAGATTATTTTAAGGTCTACATTTAAAAGAGAAATTGGACGATAGCTTGAAGGAAATAAATGGTAAAAAATGGTAAATGGCCTGCATTTGTATAGCGCTTTACTCAGTCCTTAAAGACCCCAAAGCGCTTCACACTACATTCAGTCATTCACCCATTCACACACACATTCACACACTGGTGATGGCAAGCTACATAAAGGGTCTTTGCCTGGTTTTAGCAGGAGACTAATGTTGGCAGAATTCATATTTGGTGGTAGTTTGCCATTTTCCTCGATTTCCTGCTACATTCCGTGGAATACTGGTGCCAAAATTGTCCAGAATTCTTTGTAGAATTCTGCAGGGAAGCCATCTGGACCTGGAGCCTTATTATTGCGCATACTTATCAGGGCTTCCTGGAGTTCACCTAGCGTCAGTGGCGAATCCAGTGCCATTGCTTGACTGTCTAATTTTGGAAGAGTTACGTTGTCAAGAAACAAATCAATTTCATTTTTAGATGGGTTTATTTGTGGTGAATATAAAGTTTCGTAGAAATCCCTAAAAATGTTGTTTATTCTTCCAGGGTCATATATTGTGTTCCCCGATAAATCTTTAGCAGCACATATAGTTGTTTTTTCTTTATTTATTTTTAACTGGTTAGCTAGAAATTGACCTGATTTGTTACTGTGTTCAAAATTCTGCAAGCGAAGTCTTTGTACAAGGAATTGT
Organism: Rhamphochromis sp. 'chilingali'; assembly: GCF_963969265.1. Taxonomy (NCBI): domain Eukaryota; kingdom Metazoa; phylum Chordata; class Actinopteri; order Cichliformes; family Cichlidae; genus Rhamphochromis; species Rhamphochromis sp. 'chilingali'. Next base: position 21,313,828 of record NC_137937.1, read on the forward strand.
GTTTTTTTTATTAATAATTTCATTTAATTCTAGTTTTGTTTTGCGTATTTTGTTCAATGTTTCCTGATCTTGGTCGCACGCGTAGGCTTCTTCTAGTGATTTGATGGTTTTTTCTAATTCCTGAATATTTTTGTTTTCTTCTTTCTTTTTGTGTGATGAGAAAGAAATAATTTTACCTCTCATCACAGCTTTCCCTGCTTCCCATAGAACAGAAGCAGATATTCCGGGAGTGTCATTAAAGTCTAAATATGAAGTCCATTCCTTTTTAAAATATTTAATAAAGAGTTCATCTCTAAACTATCGCAAGAGCTAGCGCAGCAGTGTCGGGAAGCTTTCTGCAACGTCTCATCACGAGCCTTCAACTCCATGGCAGCAAAGAGAGGTCTACTGGAGGAGACTGGTCTAAAAGAGTACCCTGTGATCCTGATGCTCCTTGATGTCATCACCAATGATGGGCAGAGAATTGGGACACTAATTGATCTAGCATCTGACACAAACTACATAACCCATAAATCTGCAAGTAAGCTCAAACTTCGCAGTGAAGACGTCATGCTTGTCATCCAGGGTGTCGGAGGTATGAAGGTGTCTGTGGTAACCAAGCGCTACCTTCTCAAGATCCGTGTCAACTCCTCGAGAGGAACCTTAAAGCCTCACCAGTTAGTCTGCTATGGTCTTGACAAGATTGCTGAAGTCTCTCCAAGACCTCATCAGACCCAGAGATATCCAGCTTCTAATCAGCCATAGAGAAGGCCAGCTGGTGCCCCAAAAGATCCGCTCCATCGGTGACCTGGTGCTCTGGGACGGTCCACTTGGCAAGACAATTGGGGGCACGCATCCAGACCTCTTTGAGGAAGTCACTTTGATGGCCCACACCTCCAAGACTCACTTCGCAAGATCAATGAGAGCTGCTGCATTCAAGTACCAAGAGTTCACTAAAGACCTAGCTTCCTGTCAGCATCCTGGTCACCCCGAGACTCTATCCACCACAGCTACCAGCAGCAGAGACTTTCTGAAGTGGTGGAGGTGGGAAAGCATCGGAGCCGCTTGCCAGCCGAGATGTGGAGGGTGTCGTTGTGGGAACTGCCAGCCAGGGGGTAAAGAAATGACGTTCGCAGAAGAGAGGGAGAGGGAGATGGAGATCGTGAGGAATGGCCTGACTTGTTCAACTGGAGATGACCACAGCAGTGAACCACATTGGCATGCCAACTACCCATGGGTAGAAGATCCAGCAACCTTGCCAAATAACAGGAAAGCGGTAGAAGCAACATTCATCAGAACCGAGATGAAGCTATCTAAAGAACCTGAATGGAAGATGGCCTATGCTGCACAAGTTCATGAGATGGTAAACCGCAGAGATGCAGTGAAGCTGTCCAAAGAAGTCCTGCAGCGTTGGACTGGGCCAGCATGGTATATAAGCCACCTCATCGCGCCAAATCCACACTCGGTCTCTACCCCAGTGAGGTTGGTGTGGAACAGCAGCCAGAAGTACAGAGGCCTCAGCCTGAATGACATCCTCATCAAAGGTCCTGATGTCATGAACCCAATAAGAGCTGTCCTGCTGAGGTTCCGAGCTGGTGTCTACGCCGCCCTTGGTGACATCTGCAAGATGTACAACTCCGTCTGGCTGGAAGATCGAGAGGTCCACTTGCACAGATTCTTGTGGCGTGACACAGAAGATGCAGGCATAGAAGACTATGCCATAACAAGAGTCAACATTGGAGACAAACCTGCTGGTTGCGTAGCCCAAGTCGCCATGAGAGAAACCGCAAACCTACCTTCATTCAGTCACTTCAAAGAAGAGAAACGTGTGCTGGAAAAAGATGCTTATGTCAATGACATCCTGAGATCAGATCAACCGCAGCTCTTATTACGCTGCCTTGACGACGTTAAACAGTGGTTATCATTAAATTTTTTACAGCTAAACGAAAACAAAACTGAGGTTGTCATTTTTGGCAATTTCAATCATATCGACAGCACGTTGGGTACCCTCTCCTCGTATTGTAAAACACATGTAAAAAACCTCGGAGTTTACATTGATGGTTCTTTTAAATTGAATAAGCAGGTGAGTGCAGTAGTTCAGTCCTGTTTTTTTCAGCTAAGACAGCTAGCCAGGATAAAGCCATACCTTCCGGCTGACGTCTTCGAGCGTATCATCCACCTTTTTCTTACTTGCAGATTGGACTACTGCAATTCATTGTATTATGGCCTAGATCATGCCACCATCCATCGCCTTCAGATGGTTCAAAATGCTGCTGCTCACCTGCTAACCGGTACCAAACGGAGAGAGCATATAACCCCAATTTTAGCCTCTTTACACTGGCTCCCTGTCCCCTACAGGATCCAATTTAAACTCTTACTTTTTGTTTTTAAGTCACTCAACGCCCGAGCCCCCCCCTACTTGTCAGAGCTCCTCTCTGCCTATGCTCCAGGAAAACCCACGAGATCTAGTTCAAAACTATTGTTGTCCATTCCACGGACTAACCTCAAATCTCGTGGTGATAGATCCTTCTCTGTGGCAGGTCCCAGACTTTGGAATAGTCTCCCCTTTAATATTAGATCTGCTCAAACTCTTGAGCAATTTAAATCTTTACTAAAGACACACTTTTACGCTCTGGCTTTTAACACATTATGACCCAAGCATTTTGGATTTATCTGAATTAGTTAGTATTGTTTCAATTCTTCTATTTTATTGTTTCTATTGTTATTATTGTATTACACTGTAGTTTTTAATTTTATTGTTATTGTTAAGCACTTTGTGCAGCATCGGCTGTTGGAAATGTGCTATATAAATAAATCTGACCTTGACCTTGACCTTGACATCACACAATGACCTCGACCATCTGAGACGCCTAACAGCCAACATCGAGCACATCCTGAGAGCTGGAGGATTCTATATGAAGCCTTGGGTCTACTCCAGTCAAAGTGGGAGGGAGGAGTCAAAGAAAGAGTTGCCTCGATCAGAGCCAAAGACTATAATCCTGCCGAACCAGCTGACGGAAGATGACAACAAAGCCCTTGGCCTTGGCTACACCATCAATGATGACAAGCTTCATGTCATGGTTGCAGTGAACTTCTCAAAGAAAAGGAGGAAAATGCGCCTTGGTCAAGACGTGCTCAGAGAAGAAGTCAGAGAGCAAACAACTGATCCACTCACCAGGCGAGAACTGCTAAGCCAAGTCTCCGGCCTATATGACCCACTCGGTCTTGTGACTCCCGTCAAACAAAAGGGTGCCATCCTGGTAAGGAGAGCTTTCCAAGAAGCAAAAGTAAAGTACTGCCTCGAAGACACATGGGACGCAGCCTTGTCTGAAGGTCTCCGAGAAGATGCCATAAAGCTTCTGGAAGAGTATGCTGACCTGAAGAAACTGCATTTCACTAGAGCCCTGACTCCACCAGATCACTGTGCAGAGCCCAGTGCCATCACGTTCTCTGATGGCAGTGAACATGCATATGGCGCAGTGATGTACCTTCGCTGGAGCTGCAGCCATAGTGTCATCGTGAGTATCGTGAGTACTACATCGTGACTAGTAGAGTCCAAAGCCAAACTGACGCCTCTCAACCACAGAGGCGATCCTGTTAAAGCAGAGATGTGCGGCGCCGTCGTTGCTGCCCGTCTGAAGACCTACTTCCAGAGACACTGCAGAATCCAGGTCAAAAAATGGTACCACCTCGTCGACAGCCAGACCGTCTTGGGTGCAATCCAGCGTGAGAGCTACGGTTTCCAGACCTTCTTCGCAAACCGCGTTGGTGAAGTCCAGAGTAGCACTGATGTCCAAGATTGGTGGTGGATTCCCGGGTCAGCAAACATTGCAGACATTCTCACCAGAGGGGCCAGTCCAAATGCCCCGAGTGGCAGTCGGGTCCATAGTTTCTCCAACTTCCTGAAGATGAGTGGCTGAAGAAATCTGCCGGAGAAGTCGCTGCCCAAGCTTGAGAAAAGGTCACAAAGCTACAGAAAAAGACTTTTGTTGCGGTCCTTACCAGAATCCACATCAAGGCAGCTCAGGACTCAGCACACGTAGAGTCGAGAAGACCTCTGGCAGGAGTAGCAACCCAACAGCTAATCGACAAAAGGCGATTCAGCAACCTGAGAAGGCTGATTGGGACCATGGCGTGGGTCTGGAGGGTTGCCAAAAAGTTCATGAGATCCAAGACCAGAGACCAAGAAAAGTGGGAGGTAGTACCATCTTCGGGTGTCCTCACAGTCAGCAAGAGACGAGATGCTTTTCGAGACCTTTGTCTAGCAACACAAGAAGGCGTCAACTTACCAAGCACCACAACAGACAGACTAGTCGTTTACAGAGACCAAACAAGTGGACTTCTAGTTTGTGGTGGCAGAATCCAGACCTTCAAAAAAGACCGCAAAGCCGTTCCCCTTCTACCATACCAAGCCTGGTTATCCACCCTCCTTGCCAGAGAAGCACACAGCGAGGGACATGGCGGAGTGGCAGGAACCTTACTGCGGATGAGAATGAAGGCTTGGGTTGTCAGAGGAAGAATTATTGCCCAAAAGGTCGCTGACCAGTGCATCATCTGCAAGAAGGCAAAGGCAAGAACCTGTAAGCAAGTAATGGGAGACTTACCTGAAGAGAGGTCAAATCCTGCTGCACCATTCGAATTCACATCTGTCGACCTGTTTGGACCCTATCACGTGAGGGATGATGTCAAGATGTCAAGAGTGACCATGAAAGTTTGGGGAGTTGTGTTTTGCTGTATGGCAAGCCGAGCCATTCATGTCGAACTAGCGAGCACACTATCAACAGAGAGCTTCCTGCTTGCCTACCAGAGGTTCACTTCTGTCCGAGGCCATCCCCGAAAAATCTTGTCAGATCCTGGCACAAACTTTGTCGGCGCCAAACCTGTAATAGAAGAAATGTATGCTTACCTGAGACAACAAAACAAGGAGTCGCTTGAAGAATACTCTGCCAAAAATGAGACCAGAAGATTCTTCCCGCTGACTCACCTCACCAAAATGGGGCCGCCAAAGCTGCTGTCAGAGTTACCAAGAGAGCCCTTCATACTCTTGGCAATGCAGAGGCTCTTACCTTCAGTGAGTTTCTGACAGCACTCCAGCTAGCTACCAACCTTGCAAATGAGAGACCCGTTGATGCCAGAATTCAGAGCCGAGAAGATCGCATTGACGACATCACGCCGAATAATCTGTTGCTTGGTCGAGCCACACAAAGTTGGGACTTCAAAACTATCGACTTCACAAATTATCCTTTCAAAAGGCTGAAAGAAGTACAAACCATGGTCAAAAACTTCTGGAGGTCCTGGAGCCAACTCGCTGGACCAAACCTGTTCATCCGCAGTAAGTGGCATACTGCAGAGAGAAACATTGCTGTTGGAGACATAGTTTGGCTCTGCGACCAAAATGCCCTTAGGGGGCAGTTCAGACTCACAAAAGTCATCAGCGTGAATCCTGATTCCAGAGGGATCGTTTGAGATGTGCATGTGAGGGTCTCTCCAAGTTCCAGCATTGCAGTCAAGAGTCCAAAATCTGCTACCAGAAGTCCTGAGCTGGGCACCATTTTACATCGGGACATCCGGCATCTTGTGGTCCTTTTACCGGTGGAAGATCAAGCCAGGGACCAGCCCACCTGAGTGCGATCTTTCCAGGCAGTGCTGAGCAAAGATCGAGGGGGAGGTGTCGCGCTGACCTAGTACCGTATTTTCACGACCATAAGGCGCACTGTGCTAAAAGGCGCAGTCTCAGTTATGTGTGCCCTTACTGTATTTAACACACACATAAGGCGCACTGGACCATAGGGCGCATACAAGTACTGTATGCGTATTTAAAAATAAAGCGGGAGCAAACCTGAATTCGGTACCTTACTCACATTTCTATTGCCGGTAATCGTCATCATCAACAACACACAAGCATACAAGTGTGCATATTTAAAAATAAAGCAGGAGCAAAACTGAGTTTGGTACTCACATTTTTATTACCAATAATCGTCATCATCAACAACACACAAGCATACAAGTGTGCGTATTTAAAAATAAAGCAGGAGCAAAACAAAGTTTGGTACTCACATTTTTATCATCAATCAAACCCATCGAAGTCCTCATCCTCTGTGTCTGAATTGAACAGCTGCGCTAAATCTCCATCAAACATGCCAGGTTCACTGTCTTCACCGTCAGAGTCACTTTCCGTGCCGTGCGGCTCCTCGGAAACGATGCCAGCTTTTGCGAAAGCTCGAACAACAGTGCCAGCAGACATGTTAGCCCAAGCATCTACAATCCATTGGCAAATTGTGGCGTAACTCGCCCGGCGCTGCCTTCCACTCTTAGTGAAACTGTGGTCTCCACCGGTCATCCATCGCTCCCAGGCCGCTCGCAGCCTTACTTTGAACGGGCGGTTCACACCGATGTCCAGCGGTTGGAGTTCCTTTGTCAGGCCTCCCGGAATGACAGCAAGCTCACAGTTCATTTGCTTCACAAGTTTTTTCACATCGGCTGTGAGATGGGCACGCATAGAGTCACAGATCAACAGCGATGGTGATGCGTGGAAAAAACCACCTGGTCTCCTTACATACACCTCCCTCAGCCAGTCTTTCATCATTTCCTCATCCATCCAGCCCTTTTCATTTGCCTTAATGATGATTTCTGCTGGAAACTTCTCTTTAGGCAAAGTCTTTCGCTTAAAAATCACCATAGGCGGCAGTTTCTGTCCATTAGCATGGCAGCCAAGCACAACAGTAAAAGAAGACTTTTCATACCCCGTTGTGCGTATCGCTACCGTGCTGGTCCCCTTCTTCTCCACAGTGTGACTCACCGGGATGTCAAAAGTGAGCGGGACCTCGTCCATGTTTGTGATGTGGCTGGGCTGGATGTTTTTGTCGCCGATGTGTTTGCTGCAGTAGGAGCGGAAGATGGCCAGCTTTTCCTTATAATCCGCTGGAAGTTGCTGCGCTACCGTAGTCCTGGTCCGGATGGAAAAATGGCACCGTTTCATAAAACGAAAGCACCAAGACGGACCTCCTTGGAAATGTTCAATGTTCATCTCTTCAGCTAGTGAAACTGCTTTTAGCCAAATGGTGACCGTCGAAACGCTTCTCCCGCTCGCTCTTTGCTCGATGATCCGCCGCTCGAGTCTTTCCTCCAACTCGAGCCACCTCGCCTTATGTCCGCGGAAACTCAGCTGCGTTTTCTTGACCTGCCGGAGCTTGTTTTCCAGCTTCCTCCATTTGCGAACCATCGATTCGTTAATCTTAAATTCTCTCGCCGCTGCTCGATTTCCATGTTCCTCCGCGTAGCTGATGGCCTTCAGTTTAAACTGTGCTTCGTAAGCGTGTCTCTTTGCCATTTTCAGGGTTGTTAAAACAACGATGTCCTGCATAATGCACATACCTGTTCTTTTATACAGGTATGTGCGATTGTCCCGGTATATACGATCAACGCCCACACTTCACCCTTTAACGTTCTCATGGTGTTCTCTACTACGTCCTCCTTACAACACATAGGGCGCACCGCGCTATAGGGCGCGCCGCACTTTTTGAAGAAAATCTAAGACTTTTAAGTGCGCCTTATGGTCGTGAAAATACGGTAGGTGTGGCTGTTACTCTTCTCTTCCTCCTCTTGCCCACTACCTGCTCTGTGCTGCTGCTTGCACGTGGCCGCTGATTAGAACTTGTGCCATCTACAACTAAGCGCGGCCTGGTGCGCACCGCTCCGCCAGGTGAGCTGAATTAAAGCAATCAAGGGCTGGCGTGCCTAGTAGACCGTAAAATGCATGCAGCAGTCATTTGACCCGGGTGCGACATACTGAGAGGACAGCAAACAAAGCACAATCCACTTTCCACTGTGAGGAAGACTTTGAGCTAGACGGGCTATCGGTAAGCTCTTGGACTCATATTTGCTGCTTATATGCTTGGGAACTATGGAAGCTCAATTGTGGAAATGTATTTATGCTTTGGGAAATAGTTACTGCATTTAAGCTTAAAAAATTATATTGATATTAAAACGAATGTTTAAGTTTGAATATGAATATGTAGATAGTGTTTCCCACATATTTATGTTAATTAATACTAAAAATAGCTACCCCAAATCCTTGGTTAAAGTCTCTATTAAAATATTTGCAAAACTTTAAAATGTATACTTTAAAAATGTAATTGTTTATAAAAAGTTTAAAAAGCAAGGTAGACACATTTTGTGTGTTTAAGAACCACAGTTTATTTCATCTTCGTTTGTTTGACATTACCCAGCTCTGTGATTAAAAAACCAATGAATGTAAAACTAACTTAAACTGGGTTAAATGATAGTTTAGCTAAAACTAAATACTTTTGTCTATGTTAAATGGCTTTACTGTATAATGCATTTAATTTATCTGAATGATTAACGAAATGTTCTTTATTTTTTTTGTGTTTAAAGGTTTTTCACCTATCAGCTATCTAACTAGCTAACTACCTGATTGACTGAATGAACTTGAAACTGGTCAAAATAAATTGAGTGAAATTCAAAGTCTGGTCTTTTTCAAGTGTGGGCACCTCACAGACAGAGAACACTTGACACGTCTTGCAGCTGATCTTAGAAATAGTCCTTGAAAGCATCTTCCGTATTGTCCGTCGGCGCATAGACTTGCACAATAGTCGTCTTGGCGTGTACAAATCCGAAACGAGCTGTGATGATGTGGTTGTTAACAGGTTTCCAACCGTGAGTGCTCTCGCGGCTTCTTTGCTCAAAACGAGCCACACTGCATGTTCATGTCGATCTTCATGACACGAGAACAAGATTGTCTTGCCATCGCTGGTAATTTGGCCGCTCTCTGTCCACCTCATTTCACTGATTCCAAACTCCTTCAAAACTCCTTCAAAAGTTGAGCCAGCCATCCACTCTGATATAACGTGCGAACGTTCCACGTCCCAATTCTTGTGATGGTTTAATGTTTCCATCGGGCGCTGGATGCCGTTTTCAGTTTCTTCCAGCACCATCATCCCGTTTGAAGTAGAATTCCCGCCAGGTTTTCCAAAACTTCTGCTTTCGTTTGTCGTTTCTGTAGCGGTAGGGTTTTTTACAGGGGCGGGTTGCTAGCCCGATGCCCAACCCTTCTCCTTTCTCATCCAGGCTTGGGACTGGCCATGGCGGAGTTCCAAGCCCGTTATGTATTTATTCATTATTTTTCATGGGTTGTGTGAAATCCCAGAAAAAAAATATACAAGGTGTAGGTCTATTAGTCTATGTCGTGGAGTTGTTGATACTGGAGTGCAAAATTACTAATGGAAGATGGACAAGAACAGTTCAAAGCCATCAGGTCCTCAGTTTAGAAAAAAAGAGAAAAGAAGCAGAGAAACAAGCAAAAGATACAGGTAAGCAGATGTGTCATTGAATAATGGTAGGTATTATGTATCCTGAAACAAGATAATATTCATTAGTAGGGCCAGGACTCCGCAGTCTATTTACACCTACAGGCCAGTGGACACTCTTTCAAGGATGAGGATATACACATCCTGGACAGGGAGGAATGCTGGTTTGAGCGGGGAGTCAAGGAGGCCATTTACGTGAAAAGGGAAAGACCATCTCTGAATCTAGCAGGGGGCCTAAGGGCACATCTTTCACCATCTTACAATGCTGTAATTGCAGCCATTCACCAGCTCTCTGTGAATGGTACTCATGATCATTGATCAGTGGTTGTTGTCAATGTTCATGAGAATTTGTTAATGAGCAAGGAACTGACCTCCCAGCCCATTTTTCCTTCTGCGGTGCTATTTTCTGACCTCAGTATTTTTTATTTCATATATATGTATATTAGAGGTGCAACGATATTCGTATCAATATTGAACCGTTCGATACAGTGCTTTCGGTTCGGTACGCATATGTATCGAACAATACAACATTTGTAATTTATTTTATCAATTTTCCTTCTGACGATGCTGTCTGTGTTGAGCGCTCAGTGAATCTGTGTTCGACTACTCCGCCTAGGCTGCACTGTCCAGCGCAGATCCACTGAGCGCTCAACACAGACAGCATAGTCAGAAGGAAGAGCGCAGGGCAAGCTAGCAAGACAGAAGTTAAGCTCTCCTTGCAACAGGCAAATTGAACCTCATTCAGATCTGGCGTTTGGAATTATTTTGGTTTTCATGTGACGTATGACCCTGAAGGTAAGCGAGTCATGGACTAAAGTAAAACAGTATGTTGGATGTGCCATGCAATGCTCAATTACCTTGGTGTGAACTAGTGTGTTAGCGCAGTTAGCTCGTTAACGTGTTGGCCGTCTAGCCCCATGCACGGAGCGATCGGCGGTAGCTTGTTAACAGAGATTTGCCGTGTTGTGGCGTTAAGGTCATTTCAACGAGATTAACCTGAATGCACTAGTGGGAACACAACGAATATGACTGCACATTTACGCCGACATCATCCTAGTGCAAAGACAAGATTCTCCTTATGCTGCTGAGAATATAGCCCAGAAGAAGCGGATAGTATAGCTTTTATTTTGGAAAGAGACATTTCTCTGTAATAAACTCTCTTTTCCAAAGATGAGTGATTCCTCAATCAGATACAGGGCTTGCAATATCGCTAGCCCGACGTCCCGAAGCTAGCGATTTTTTTCAGTCGGGCTACCAAAATCTATCTCTTCCCTGCCCGTCGGGCTATTGTAGGAAAAATATATGTCAATGCTTTTGCATTCTTTCAGAAATGTAGCTGGGTAATTATGTCATTGGCATCGGTGAGCCACTGTCAATATGTGACATATTGAAGTCGCGTTTGAATTTGCGCTTGTTTTTTTGCTTTCACTTTGCAATCGCGCGAACTGTGTATAGAGAGCGACAGCACTGATCTGTGAGTGATGATAATTTGTGCACCAATTCCTCTGACATCGTCTTATTAATCGTTAGCTTACTATGCAAACATGACAAGTGAAATCTCCCGCAGCAAGCTTAAACATGTGAGAGGTTGATCGCGCAGAGAATCGCTGAGCTTATGTGAGTGCGTGTGTAAAAGCATTTCAGTTCTGCTGAGCCAAATAAGACAGGTCAGGGTGAAGAAGTGACACCCAAAGAAAAGCTTACCACAAAACAGAGAAGTTATGACAAATCAGACTATAAGGCAAAAAGAAAGTGCAGCTTTATGGTTTCATGGACAAAAGAATTTCTGTGGCTGCAATATGATGAGCTAAATAACCAGGGCTGCACATAAGTGGTCCGCAGGTGCGCATTCGCTGTCAAAATAAAAAACACGCACAAGGGTTAGGGTTAAATTTAAAAACTGTACTTTTGAGTTAAAATATATATTTATAATTTTAATAAATGACAAATTAAAAATGCATGAACATTTTTTTGTATCGAAAAAATATCGAACCGTGACACCAAAGTATCGAACCGAACCGTGAATTTTGTGTATCGTTGCACCCCTAATGTGTGTGTATATATATATATATATATATATATATATATATATATATATATGCACACACATGTAAACGTGTATATATTTATAAATGTGCATATATTCATACATTTGGACATATATTTATTCTTATGATTCTCACATTCCTGTTCTTACATTTGGCTTCTTTCTTATGTTTCTTGTATTTTGCACACCGCTGTTGCTTTTGAAGCTTGCACACAAGAATTTCACTCACATGCACTGCACCAGTAATGTGATGTGACAATAAAAGTGATTTGGTTTGATTTTTATTTGATTTAATATTGGAGTTTAATCTTGGACCAACCAAATTTTCTTACTAACTTGAGACACTAGCATCGCATCTTCTTAATCTGAAATTACTGCCAGGTTGGCCTGACTTTATGATATGGGCATGTGGTGTTTTTTATATGCTGCTTCAATAAAAGCGAAGCATAATTAATTTTCTTCTTCCTCTTTGACATCATTGTGTTGTGTTAGGTTAGGTTATTTTGTTAGGGTGGAAAATGCAGTTTGGCCACAGGCTGACTGGAAGAAATATTTTCTCACAGTTGCAGTTACCAGTTCTTATGTGTCTTACTGGTGCTTGTCAGTGCCAGTCAGACATGAACTGCAAATAGATTATCATTACATTCTGCTTTGGTGATAACCACTCTACAGGCTTCCTTTCAATACATTAATTTTGATCAGTAATGTTCTTAAAATGACCTCAGTGTTGTGTAATTCATCTGGTGTACAGTAATAGACAGTGTTGGGAAGGTAACTATTAAAATGTAATCCACTACAGATTACAGAATACATGCCCCAAAATGTATTTTGTAACGTATTCTGTTACATTACTCAGTGAGAGTAACGTATTCTGAATATTTTGGATTACTTAATATATTATCATGGTTTTTACAACTACATGACTGTACTATTGCTGTGTGTTTTATTACCATTACTGAAGGTTACTCGCCATACCAATAGCAACTAGATTTTTAAATCTTCATATAAAATGAGTAACAGTAGGGTGGACATTAGGTAAGGCTGCACTTTTAGCAGCAATCTCGTATTAAAACTATTCTCCGCGTATATAAAACGGGTTCACAGCACCGAACCTTAGTAAAGGGACCTCTGGCTAATACGTCGGGATCCATGTCGGGCTCTTAGCTGAAAACTAGCTTTACTTTGTTGTCTGGGTCAACATTGCTAGCTAGATACAGAGAGAGGCGTTGAAAAGGCTGCTCCAATGGAACATATTGTTTCAGAGGAAAACACGAACACAGTGTACAGTTGAGTCTTAATAGCGTACTTACAACTGGGCTCGTCAGGCAGTCTTTTTGGCTGCAGTGGTTATTATTATATTTACATGCTTCCAGCTCCCGTTTCTGCTCGGTGACAACTCGTACTTTTCAACTCATCTTTTTCTCCCTCCTTCGCTCACAGACACATAACGGGTATGGTAGTCCATTCTCCCTGCAGCACGGACTACACTGCCCATGAGGCTACGTTCTTTAGGGCTATGCCTCTCACACTCTGCCTTCATATTAAATCATTTTTTGAACAGTAATTTTTAAAAATATTTCTTCACGTCATTATGAGACGTGACATACAGGCATTTGAGTCTCTTAATGCGTGTTTTGTTTGTTTCCACCGGTGTGGAATTACCAAAAATAGAGAGGGCATAACCTAACATATGAAACAGGAAAAGACCGCCATGTAATCCATTTATTTCAACAAAGTAACTGTATTTTGAATACCACCTTTTTAAACAGTAACTGAAACTTATTTTATCTACTGTGCAGTACACAAGTGGAACCATTTTCACTTTCTAATAATCTTTTTCCTCTCTTAAAGATTTTTTTTTTTACGTTTTTGTTTGGTCGTTTGCACTTTTTTTTGTTTCTGGCTCCTTGTGTTTAGTTTGTTTCTGGTTGTGCTTCCTTTGTCTCGTTTGGCCTGATTTGCCCCAGCTGTGTTTCCCTCCTGTTACCCATTCCCTGATTGCTCCCTCTGTGTATTTAAGCCCTGTGTTTTTCTGTGTCCATGTCGCGATCTACCCTCATCTTGCTGTGTGTTCTGTCCGTTTGCCAGTTCAGGTTATTATTGTTTTCAGTTTAGTATTTGTATTCCCAGTTTTGCTAGTTCTGTTTGCCATCTAGCAATAAATCTGAGTTTGAGTTTACTTTCTGCCTCCGAATGTCTGCACATTGGGTCCTCCTTACCACCACTCCTGCCTGCACACAGCCAGAAGACAGAAGATCGCGACCATACTATGGACCCAGCAGACATTGAACTTCTGGAGCGACGCTGAGCAGCCTTTGCCCAGTTGGAGGAGGAGCTCCGCTGGAAGCCATGGCTCACCCCTGACGTCGGGCGCATTTTTCATGGAACTCGGCTGGCTCTCGGCGGTCCCCGGAGCTGCCAAGAGTCTCCACCTGTTGCTCCGCTGGCACTCAAGGCCGCTTCAGTTGGGAGTACTCCATGTGGCTTTAGGCGCTCACACTCCAGCCTCAGTGTCACCGTTCTACACATGAGCTTTCTGATATATTGATAACACTGGCCTTGATTCTCGGTGGACATCCCAGAAGTTCTCAAAATGTTTCGTCTTATTCAAGTTTAAAACCACAAATGTTCCTGGAAGAGCATGACTTTTTAATTTTTGGGAAAAAAATATTTCTCCCTATTTTGGGGGAGCTTTAGGGTCCCTAATAATATATCAATCATAAAATTTGACACCCTGCCCCCCCCCCCCCCCCCCCCCCCCCCAAACAGATATTGGTTTGTTGCTTCAAGGCAACGCTGTGCAACAAGGGTAGTAAAATGCCAAGTTATTCTATAATAAGTTGTATTAGTACAACAAGGATGAACAAATAAATAAACAACAAATAGACAATGTAAACATTTCAGAAAACAATAAAACACCAAAGTACATCCAACATTTGACCCTAACTCCATGCACGCGCGCACACACACGCACACACACACACACACACACGTTGTGTTTCCATCACTTTTGGGGACATTACATTAACTTACATTCATTTCCTGGAGACTTATCCTGACTCTACCCATCACAAGTCCCTGCCTGAACCTAACCCTGACTCAAGCCTTCACCCTAAAATTTAATGATTTACCTTGCAATTTGTCCCCATAAAGTAAGCGAGACCTCACAATGTGAGTGTGTAAACAAATTTGTGTCTCCACAACAATAATTAATACATGACCACACACACTGAGACCCTCACAGCAATATTGGTATGGCAGGGATCAGGCCCACACAGTGTGCTTACATATGACCCACATACCGCAAAGAATGACGGCCCTTTGGTGGCCCAGACCTTGTTTGCCAGAGGTGGCCCACACGTGGGGCAGCACAAGGCCAGTTTCAGACACCCTGGTCGTCCTGTGCTGGCCCATGTGTGGATTACCTCTGGCAAACATGATCTGGCCCACCAAAGGGCCCTTATTCATTGCGGTATGTGAGCCATCTGTAGGTGGTGTGCAGCCATGGGCCAGTTGTAGACACACTGCTGGCCCTGTGCAGGCCCAGAACAGTTTCAGCTCTGGCCCCAGATGTCAGCATAATGTGTACCTTAATCAAGCCATGCAATAACATGTGCCGGAACATGCAAAACAGTGCAAAAGTAACATGCCGAAACTCTGTTCAGACAGTGAATGGACTGATTTTTATATAGCGCTTTTCTACTCTCCCAGATTACTCAAAGTGCCAGCTTGATACCAGATCCTGGCCAGACCTGCTTGCTATGTGGGCACTAACACACACAAAGACACAGTTACTTCACCAACTGACCCATGAGCTCCTAAGTGTCCCTCAAACCTCATTCAGGGATCCACTCCTCTACTTCACTGTCACTCCCTGAAAACTCACTGTCCTCACTTTCTGAGGACAGAAAGTGCACATTCCCTTGGTTTCCTTGCATAAAACGTTTTTACATCCATGTCCTGTAATTATGAGTAGACTGTAAAGTAAAAAACATTGACTATGATCATATAAATGCACAAAAACACATCTCTACACACATATGCAAATGCTTTATATTGCCTGAAAAAAATTGGTCTAACTGCACAGTGTTGCCTTGAGGCAACGAATATAAATTAACAGTTTTACTGTATAAATAAATTTAAAAAAGTAGAACAAACAATCAAATATGCTTCTCAACATATTCATGCACATACAAGTATTTTTAAAATGAAATGAAAGTCACACCACCTTCAAGTCATCATTTTATTGGAAAGAGATGTGCCTGGTAGCATTATTTGAAAAAAAAAACTGTTTTTTTTTTTTTGAAGGGCCAATGTAAGGCATGAAAATGCGGTTTGTTGCCTCAGGGCAACGCCATGCAGTAGAGGGTTAAAAAATTCCAGACATGTTAACGAACAATGAGGAAAAATATCTGTATTACTGCCAAGCATGTGCAGGATTGCGGTAACAGAAGTATCAAATAACAAAACGAAACCGGGTTTTAGGGGATTGTGTTTTATTTCAACTATTTAATCTGTTGTTTCTATTTTGGCAGCAATCAGGAAGTAGCTGTGGCGAAAATAATGGGAATCAGGCTCGTCTTCTGGTAAATGTTTTTAAGGAATGTAGTGATGCATGCGTTAATAAAAGATGCTGAACTTGAAACGTGACCAATGTTTGTCTAATCACATTGAGTCGAATGAGGGAGGAGTTCACATGTGTGTGTTTGTGTGTACACTGCGCATGGAATCGGAGCTTATAAGAGCTTGTAGTTTTCAGTGTTTTCTCATTTTTTTATCATATTTCAATTCATCTGCAGACTTTTTCCAGTAAAATGAATGGTGCAGGTCTTATTTATGTATCGGTAAAATCCATTAATATTCCTGAAATATTAACAGACAGTTGTCATAAGAAGGTTCAAGAGCTTTCCTCTTCTTGGAATCATAAGAAACTCCTCAGCACTACGGCAAGCAGTGGAGTTGACTTATTGAAAGTATTAAATCAAGAATTAGAAATTAAGTTTCTCTTCTTCCTCTTCCTCTACCTTTTCTTGCTGTTAGTTCCTGTTCTGCGGTTCCTGGGCTTTGACAGCATACGTTGTTTTCATTATTATTTACATTATTTATTGTAACTGTTCATTATTTCCAACTCTGTTTTCCATTCAACCCAACCTGACAAGGCACATTATCTATTTCTACAAAGCCTTTGCTTCCCTGCTAGCTTCTTTCTGGCTAACGAGACTTTGTAACGACAAGGAAATGTTTTGTTTGTTTTGGAGAGGATTATTTATGAAAACGTATTTTTAAGAATATTAAAAACTTTAGGATGCAAACTCTGATTTAATCAATTATCCACCCAGATTAGTTGGTTTTATAAAGGAAGAAACATCTGACAACTCCTGCGTGTTTTGTGGAAAGCAAGAAATGTATTAAATTAGAGATTAAATGAAGCTTGTTAAATTTTTACATTCTAGACAGACAGCGCTATTATGTCTATTCCTATTTTCATATATTTTTTTTTCTAATATATCTCAAATTCCCTTTTTATTCCTGACCCTTGTGCGTTTGTAACAATGAACAGTGAATTTCACAGTGGGATTAAGAATCTATGTCTGTGTTTTACGACAGATATATCTGGGTTTCCTTTCCGGTATATGTATTATGTTAAATTCACGTTCTAATAGCTCAAAATCACTGTCTCCCGTGTGTTTTTGCCCCTGTTTCAGAATTCGAATTCTACTACAATTTCACGATGCATGAAAAGACTTTCTTTATATCTAAATAATTATGGCATATCCACAGGAAGTCAACTTTTTCTCTGCAATTACAAACTCTGTGTAAATCTTCTTGGTAGCTTAGTATTACAATAGAGCTGACACTTGTGAGACTTTACCAGAGATGTAAGCATCACGGAAGATGCTTTTGTGTCACAGTAACTGAGGACAGAACAGAAAAATAGGAAAGATTTCTTTCTTGACCTGCTCATTTATTGCATATAACCCCAAATATGCTGCAGTATATCAAAAACTGAAGCAAAAAACATGATTAAACACATGGACATTACCTGTACAAATACTGATCCTGCTGAAATAAAACAGAGCAAAGTTAGAGATTAGAGACATAGCTATGCCTTTTGTAATTTTGGACAGTTTGGCAAGGAACCTTTCTTTTGTTTGGAACAACATAAATTGGACTCTCTCTTCTCCAAAAAGTTGATTCTGTTCATCTGGACGTGGCGTTTTGTGGGAGAAACATTTCGTCACTCACCCTCAGTCTCAGCAGACTGCAGGTTTCCCCAACCTTATAAACAGCACATTTGCATAATGACTGAAACCAGCCCACTGAAGGAACAATGGGCTCTCTCTTGTCAAAGGTCATAAACAACTACAGAGAGCAACCCTGTACACAAAGGTAAAATTGTGCTCAATAAGCAAGTGAACAATTACAATGTAATTTGCGCTTTGTGTTGGTATGCAGAGGACTCCCAAGACACTCCAGTGGATGCCCCCTACACCATGACAGAAAGTTGACAAGCAAGCCATACTTGTTCAGTTTTTATTTTTTCTAAATGTACTGTCATAAACTTTAAACTTTATCACACTAACTGAGGCCTGTAGAATCTGAGAGATCGCTCTTGGGGGTTTTGCCTTTTTTATCACCAATAATCCATATTATCTGGAATCACAATATCTTCTTAAAAACAAATGTCCATTATTTTTTTAAATAATATTTAATCATTTTACTTGACGTAAATCACACCTTATCTCTGTCATGAAAAGCAAGGAGGTCGTTCTTGGATAATTATTATTACTGCAGACAAAAAAGAAAGCATGTTTTGTTCTTATCTTTTGTGTTTTCTCTGACAAGTATTGCGAAACTTAATTCTGCATGTAAGACACTGCAGCCGTGCTGCTTGTAGGGTAAATCATGAAAAGGATAGAATTACAACTGAAAACCCAGACAGCTCAACCACTCAGTCAGCGCTGTGTTTTTTTTAAATCCACAAACAATTCTTGTAACTTCTTAATAATGCCTTAGTTATAACAGAGATGTGTTCAGAGATGTGTTGACATTATGTGCATCTAAGAATGAGGAAAGTTGGTGGAGGACAATTTTCTCGAGAACATTAGACAAAAATGTCAGCTTAGAGACTGGTCTAAAATTGCCAAGAACTGACGGGTCCAAACCAGTTTTTTTTTTTTTTTAGAAGCGGCTGGACAACAGCTTGTTTAAACAAATGAGGAACAGTTCCATTTGAGATACTGCCATTTACAATAGCAAGGATGTTAGGGCGGACTGTCTTCAGCACATCTCTGAGAAATGGAGTAGGTAACACATCCAAGGGGCACGTAGTTGGTCTCATATGCATTATTATATCAGTAAGATGGGATAATGAAACTGGTTTAAATTCAGAGAAAAAGAATGAACATGTAGGGGGTTCAGAAGGGTCTTGGGATGAGAGTGGGATATGTGCTCTGATATTATCAATTTTTTCAGTAAAGAACTTTAGAAAATCCTCACAGGTGTGCGAGGCAGTTTCAGATATGGCTGAAGTGGTGGGATGCAGAAAAGAGTTGATTGTGTTGAACAGAACTTTGGTATTACCAGAATTCTTAGTAATGATCTTGGAGAAATAACAATCTCTAAACACTTGGTAAGAAACGTGGAGCTTATCTTTCTTCCATTTTCATTCTGCTTTCCTGCATTCCTGTCTGACGGCACGAGTGACCTTATTTAGCCAAGGCTGAGTTTTAAATTTTTGCCAGTAGCTCATCAGGATTATTGTAATGAGGAGAGATTTCATCAAAGGTGGCTAAAGGAGATGCAGCGAAGGCAGCTGAGAATTGGGGAGCAGTTTTAGGTGTTATAGGGCGTGCAAGAGAGGGCGCCTGGGTTTTTTTTAGAGGATGAGTGAGAAATGGGAACATTAAACAAAATGAAATTATGATCAGCTGGACACACATCAATCACCTCAACACCGATCAGTGAGAGCCCAGATGACAAGATGAGGTCTAGAATGTGGCCCTGCTTGTGTGTAGGGCCGTTGACAGACTGGGTCAGGTTAAATGACTCCAAGAGTTGTGAAAATTCCCTAACCAAAGGTTTGGAGGGGCAACACATATGGATATTAAAGTCACCAAGGATTAGAAACCTATCAGTGGTTGGCAGTGTCACAGACAGAAAATTCCTGAATGAAATCTTTGTTAAGGTGAGGAGGCCTAGGACAGATCCAGCATAAACAGCTGCAGTTCAAAACTAGTGTAGTCACTTCTGAGTAGCAGAAATTCTGCATTTAAAGTGTAATGGACCGCTGATCTATACCATAAGTCATCCTTGCGGGGGTTGTCGGAACTGTATGCGCAGTCGCACTAAGGACAGATGTGCTCAGAGGCATGCCCCGTAACGTGTATGGAGCAGTCTGTCGCGGCAGGAATAAGTTGTACAAAGTCCATGTAAGTTACGATAATACTTTGATAAGTATGATAAGTGTGTTTCTAATGTAAGGTATGTTGCTGCGTTTTTATTGTGAGCTATCTGAAAACCTTTTTATTCTGTACTTACGTTACTTACATCCATGTGCTATTTTTTAGCTAGACATGTGTGTCATGCAAGCTAGCAGCACCCCATGTGAAACGGGCCGAAGTGTTTAAGTGTTCACCGGAGTTTGCACCCTTGGCAAGCGGACTGAGGTATGTGATGAGAGGTGATCTGTTGTTATATTGTATTTAACCGAACTGTGTAATCCCTTGATGCTGTTTGAAGTAACCCCTTTTGTTTTATTTAATCTGTGACTGTATATCTCAGAATTACTTGTTTGAACTTACCTGAATTAACTTAAGCTCATTGTTATAGTTCAAAAGGTACTGTACGGGTATCAATTTTTTCTTATTTTATAGTTTTCACGGTGCTCAACGTCCAGAGAATGAGCCGTGTGTGGTGAGGAAATAAATGGCTGCACCCGTTAGAGACTCTTCTGTCGTTCTTGATGCCAAGGGCTGCTACATAAAGTGATCTCTGAAAACTGTTGCCAAGCGGCCACAATGGCGGCAGGTCCAAGGTGTGTTAAGGAAGTTACAGTTTTCAGGAGTCAATTCCACAAAAGCAGCTAGATCATCAGTGGGTAGCCAAGTTTCAGTGATAAAAAGAAAGTCCAAGCCATGAGAGACAAACAGGTCACGGTATATGAAAGTCTTGTTCACCACGGACCTTGTATTGATTAATGCCAATTTCAGTCGTGAAGAATCCGAGACTGAATGTGTGACAGCACCAGATGGTACAAATTCCAAATGCTGAAAATTGGTGGTGTTGGCACCTCTGTTTTTCCTGTTCAGTCTAGTTGGGAGATGACGAGAAGCTCTCCAGATCATAGCTGGACTGGCAGATGGGTTTTTTTTGTTTGTTTGTTTTTGTAATGGTATAAACAATGAAAGGTGGTGGTTTGGCCAGATGCTGACCGATGTGTAAAAATAACTCAGTTGTTTGGTGCTGGCAATGGCGGAACTTCCACAGAGGCCAGCAGATGGATGAGGGAAAGGTGAGGCAGGAGGAGGAGAGACCCGAGGCGGCTGCCTGTCCGAGCGTCAGGTGAACTGAACTTCAGGTAAGAAGTTATGACCTGCAGTCTATCTGGGTCAGATATAAACCAAGTTTAGGTGTAGTTTATTTTCGTTGTGCTGACTTGTTACAGTCAGTTACAATAACTCGTACTGCGTGCTAGCTAGCATGACGGAGTTTCTATACAGCTGGGTGGGTGCTATGACGTTACTGATAGTGAACTTTATTTTATTCATAAGGTTAGTTAGTAGAGTTGCCACCCGTCCCGTAAAAAAATGGAATCGTCCCGTATTCAGAGAAAATATTACGTGTTTTGTATTGAGCTGAAAAGTTTCCCCCGTACTTCAGCTAGAATGAAAAAAAGACAAAAAGCTGGATCTATTCTGTGTTTTTTATGATGCACAGCTGCCTCTTCTTCTCTCATTCTCTCCCCCTCCCTCTCCTGTTGCTACTTCAAGCATGAAACTGATCAATGATCAGCTGATCATCACAGAATATTGATAAAATGTCTGACACAACAGGGATTTAAAAAGAAACACATTAGAAACACACAAGCTAATTCAAGTAAAGCACAAGCATCTGTACATAGCTATGTCTCTTTAGCAATCCTGGCTCAAGAGTTGGCTGTTCGTCTTGTAATCGGAAGGTTGCCGGTTCGAGCCCCAGCTCGGACAGTCTCGGTTGTTGTGTCCTTGGGCAAGACACTTCAGCCATTGCCTACTGGTTGGTGTTAGAGGGCCCGGTGGCACCAGTGGCACCTCTGTCAGTGCGCCTCAGGGCGGCTGTGGCTACAATGTAGCTTGCCATCACCAGTGTGTGAATGTGTAGATGACTTAATGTTTAAAGCGCTTTGGGGTCCTTAGGGACTAGTAAAGCGCTATACAAATGCTGGCCATTTACCATATTTTGCTATCTGGGGTCATAAAAAAGCTCCATCTTCACTTTTTTCTTAAATCCAGCTTCACAGGAAGTCTTACACCCTCATCGGTTTTTGAGAGTGGGGCTGTAATGTGATGTAAATAAGCTTTTATATTTGTAGTGTTTCACAGATGGTGGGTATTTTATATTGGTGTGGACAGATTTGTCCCGAGGGAGGACAAAGTTTGAAATCACAAAGTTTTTGGTATGAAATTAAGCTTTTGATGTTTCCTCTCGCGGTAGTGTTTGGTTTTTTCGGATTTTGACCTTATCACTATTGTGTAATTTCATCAACAGAACAACTGAGCTTCTAAAGTTATCTCACTTTAAGAGGGAACAGCCGTCTGCCACGGGCCACATGTGACTTAGGCTCAGGTACATTTACTGTGCTCTGCTGCCATCTAATGGACATTTTAGATTTTTTCTTTTTTTTCATGAACCAAGGGGACGCATGTGATCGGCGTTGTTTTTCTCAGCGAAATGACGCACAAAGGGCCGATTATACATCTCATAGCGATGGAGCATGGGTAAAGGAACACCAGCTATGGATCAGTCCATAAAATGGACGTTATTAGCTGAAATCCGTCCAATCGTTATGGGCCAGTATGGGCCATCTCCAACAGATAGTTTGTTCAGAAGGTTGTTATCATCCATTCAGATGGAGGATCACTTACAAGAGCATGGGAAGACTCCAGATTCGCTCTAGTTGGAATCCGATGAATACAGCAGTCTTTACAGGTAAGACCATATAAATGGACAGCATTTATATAGTAACTATTAACAAGTCAGCGAGTGATGATAATAATGATAATGTGGTTATGTTAGTAATACATTAATTCTCCACACGATGTTCATTTACAGAAATGTTTCACAGAAACTGATTTCTCTATCAAAGACTGAACTAGTGTGTTTCCGTAGATTACCTCTGTATGAATGTACACCTAAAGGAAGGCGTGTTTGCCTGGGGGAAGACAAGAAGCAGAAGTACTTGGGAGAGGCAGCTGCAGTGAGGACATAGCCACCTTACACTGAGGTCAGAGCTCAGAATCTGAAACAGCTCAGGTTTATATTCTAGGGGTTATAAAAAATCTAAGTCGATTTATAAAGAAACTTTCAAATAATAATTAGAATCACAATTATGATTATTATTATAAAAAACAAACATTTAAGTGGATTTTCTGTCACATGTATTGTGTTAGCCCTGCAATAAACTGGGAGCCTGTCCTGCCTTTGCCTTGTTGCAGCAGCATCCTCCTGTGACCCTGAATTGGATACATTGAGGACAGCTACCTGTAGTCTGAAAAACAGTTTTGTCAAGTTTGCAGGTCTATCAGCACGAGACATTCTTACATAGAAAACACTGTCTCTAAGTCAGTTAAGCATAATTGGTCCAGTCTATGATGGCATTCAGAAGAAGTCAGGGAAGAAATTTAGGCCGTGTACTGAAAAGGTATTTTTTCTTATTATCAAAGGACATTTGGAGTGACGGCTTCTACAACTCAGTTCTTGGTCGCGTTTAAGTAAAGCCTACAGGCAAAGAAGTCACAG
Organism: Rhamphochromis sp. 'chilingali'; assembly: GCF_963969265.1. Classification (NCBI taxonomy): domain Eukaryota; kingdom Metazoa; phylum Chordata; class Actinopteri; order Cichliformes; family Cichlidae; genus Rhamphochromis; species Rhamphochromis sp. 'chilingali'. The sequence goes on from NC_137937.1 coordinate 21,337,180, forward strand.
TGTTGATATTCAACACAAAGAGAAAAGCTTGTTTGAATGTATTTACAATCACAGTTTTCAAAACCTCTGACTGTAAACAGCTTTACAGGTTTGATATAATTTGACACTTGATATCAGGTGATGGGATTTAATTAAAAGGTATCCCACATAATAGTTTTTTATCTTGTCATGGGAGACCCACCCCTTCCTCCCAAGTTAACTGCAGCCCGAAAAATCTATTGGGGGTATTTACACACTCACAACCATTGGGGCAAAAAGAGCAACCAAAAAACGGGCAACCTGCACAGCCACAGATGCGCGAGAAGGTTGAAGAGCTATAAGCTCTACTCATGAAGGAACTCTTGGAGAATCTTGCTAATGGTAACAGGGGACAAGTACTCCTGCCCAAGCTGACATGATATATCCGCACATACAGCCCAGCCACAAAGTGAACCAAGTCGTTTAGTTAAAGACAGCATGACCTGAAATTTCTTACTCCTAAGTTAAATGGATGGATGAATGGATGAAAGTTAGATGATTACAAGCATAAAATCATAAAAGCCACTAGTTCCCACACTGGAGTTCCCTAACACTGAGTATTAATTGTACTGAGCTTGTATCAACAGTTATAATGGACTAAGCTACCTGAGACATTGCATTGAATTATTGTTTCTATCGTAATTATTTCACCTGAGAGGTTTTAGCTCAGATATTCAGCTTTTTCCTTTCAGTAGATCAAACCACTTAGTCCTGTTTCTGCTTTCATTTTGATTGCAAGAAGAAGAAGAAGAAAGCTTAAAAGAAGTGGTGTTCAGGGTCTCAGTGAACAGTGTGCTGATCATGGTCACGCACTGCATGTGGTTTTAAACTTTGAAATATATATTGTTATCGGGGGATGTGTCATATTAGTGCATGGTACAGTTTATTATTGAAAACTGTTGAGTTCTGTTTTCTGTTTTGATGATCACTTAGACCAAAGATTTTAAAAAGTGTTTTGTTTTTAAGATCCTTTTTTAAAAATCTGTAAAGTGCTTGTTCATTTTTTATTCAAAAAAGTTTTACATAAATGTTAGTGTTTCATTTATGATATTTTATAGCTTACACTACTCTGTACAGGTCTACATTAGAGACATTTCTGTTACATATGTATGAGAATGAAACAGATTTATCAAATGTTATTTGATTAGATACACAATGTGAAGTTCATCATTTTCATAAAAATAAAACTATAATGACAAACATGAACAGCTTTGCTTATTTCTGAGACATTAATGCTTGAAAACAACTATTTTTGAAATGTTTTAATATTTAGACAGTTTATATTTGTAGGCTGAAACTATAATGGTGAACCTGAGGTGATGGCCAACAGAAAGTAAATATATATATAAATATAAAACAATATTCAAGTAATGTTTTTACCCTGTGCAGTGTGTGGACGCTGTGCACTCAATCACCTCATACACTGTAGTAAACATGCACCGCTAGCTGGATGAACACCACCATCTCTCCACATTTTCACCATCTGTGAGCACAAATTGCTGCTCTGCCAGAAAATCACATATAACATACACAGAGGTGAAGAATATTACTACTATTAAACATTAGAGAGACAACAGATACCATACTGATTGTGAATGAATAAAGTATGGTATCATTTTCAATTCAGGTGTCACAATAATTTATCCAAACTATATATCGGTCGCAGGGTTAACACATAGACACAAACAACCATTTGCACTCACACCTAGGGGCAACCTATCCCCACTAACTGCATGTCTTTGGACTGCAGGAGGAAGCCAGAGTACCCAGGAAGAACCCACACAAAGACGGGGAGAACATGCAAAATCTACACAGAAAGACTCCAGCCTGATGCTGTGAGGCAACAGTGCTGACCTCTGTGCTACTGCTGTGTGTATGCGTTCAGATTTTTCAGTTGCAGAAAATGCAACTGAATGAATCAAATATTGAACAAAAATATATTCTAACATTCTGCATTCTCAAATTTCACAGAGTAAATTTTTGATGAACAGAAAAAGTATTAATTATAAAAAATAATAATATTATATATTATTAAAATTTTCTGCAACCATGACCAAAGTCACAATCATCATTACAGTATTGTGGACTTACTGCTTGGCTAATAGTGACAAACTTCAGGAGAGATCATGATGACAGAAAACTGCAAACAACACTGTGAATGCAAGCTTTTTTTCTCTTGTTTCTGTGACCTCAGTGTGCTGGCAGACTTGTTCAAGAGTTTAAAAAGTGATAATTAACTACTCTGTTTGTCTATATTCTATGTATCATATGGGAATAAAAAGATTATTTGAGAAAATCTGTTTTGAATCTAGTTTTTATATGTTTAATTTTATAGTAAGTAGAAATTTTAACCCAACGTTAATGGTAAGATAACCCTTGTGATGGGTTCTGAGTTTCGACCCAATTTTTGGCAACCCCAACTTTAAACATTGGTCAATTTAACCCAATTTTTGGATAGTTATCCTAACCCAGTGTGCTGGATCAAAACAGTAACCCAACCTTGTTAAGTTGAAACAACCAAGCGTTGGTTTGGTCCATATTTGACCCAGCGTTGGGTTACAAATTGGCTCATTTTTAACCCAGCGTTTTTTAGAGTGCATGGAGAACTGTTCTGGCAAACTGAAAAGAGAATTAAAATGAAAAAAAAAAGCCAAACAGACCATCTTGGAATCAACAATCAAAAAATGATCGCAAATTTATGAAATTTAATCACTGGTTCATATTTCAATTAAATATGAATATGTTCCTTAACTGTAAACAGTTAAGATGTGATTTAGTTTACATCCTTCACCCAGCATATTTGTCCGGGCCTTCAGGTAAACATAGGAATAATTTCAGTCAACATGGCTTATAGTAGAGATTCTGTAGGAAAGATTGCTAGCTCTAATATTAATATCACCAAATCCAAGGACACACCAACTGCTCAGATTTCTAGAAAAAAAACATTTTTAAAAAATTTCAGTCTATCCATTCATTTTCTTCTGCCTAATCAATTCAGGTTCACAGTGGTAGGGTGGGGGGCTACAGCCTGTCCCAGTGGTCATAGTTAGTGTACGATACCTTTGGACAGGGATCAGTCTGGTACATCTCCTCACCAACTTCACTGGAGTGTGCACTCTTAAGTATTTTTCCCACATCTGAATAAAAAATACTGATATTTACAAATAACAGAATCAGCTGATGCCGCCTGAGTGAAATGTTAGGAACAGAGACAGGGAGGTACTGTTTGAAGTTTATTGTTAACATGAGTCAATGATCATTTACAGCAGTGGTTCCCAGACGTTTTTTTTACTAGGCCCCCTTTGTTTTACAAGAAAACTGGGGGTCTCCGCAGTTTTCTTGGAGGGTGACATGGCTGCCCTCCAGTGATCCTCCATGGGCTCTTATGCTCTGGAGGGCCTCTAGATGTCTGGGGCCTGGATCTCCTCCATGCCTGCTTCATGTCCTGTTGGCAGGGCTATGGCTCCCAACACCTACTATTAGATACTTACATGGAGAAACCTTTTGAATACAAGCATGCTCACGCACACAGGTGTGCACACGGGTGAAATCCTGCAGTGCCCACAAGGTCCCTCTGTTCAAGAAAGCACATGTACAGGCCCATTTGAAGTTTGCCACTGAACAACTCAGTGATTCAGAGGAGGACTGGGTGAAAGTGTTGTGGTCAGATGAGCCAAGCTATTTGGCATCAACTCAATTCGCCATGTTTAGAGGAGGATTGCTGCCTATGACTCCAAGGACATTGTTCCCACCATTGTACATTGAGGTGGAAACATGGTTTGGGGTGTTTTTCTGCCAGGGGGACAGGACAACTGCACCGCATCAAAGGGAAGATGGATGGGGTCATCATCAAATCTTGGGTGAGAACCTCCATCCCTCAGCCAGGGCATTGAAAATTGGTCATAGGTGGGTATTCCAGCATGACAGTGATCCAAAACACACGGCCAAGGCAGCAAAGGACTGGCTCAAGAAGAAGCATATTAAGGTCTTGGAGTGGCATGGTCAGTCTACAGACCTTAATCCCATAGAAAATCTGTGGAGGGAACTGAAGGTTTGTGCTGCCAAATTTCAACCATGAAACATTAATGACTTGGAGAAGATCTTCTGCAAAGAGGAGTGGGACAAAATCCGCCTGATATGTGTGCAAAAATCAAATCACCTGGGGCTCAAATGATTTTATTTCTCTGGCTGTATCTGGGTTTTTCCACTATTGACTGTGTCTAGCAATCCGGACTTTTTCTCAGATTGCTTTATGTAGCCACCGGTGCTATCTGTAGAAAAATATTACACCACTGGACTTTCATGACAGTACTGAATAGTGCACGTCTTTGACTGGATTTGAAAATAATGGTTCATTCTGTTTATTGATAATACAAATTATACTAATTAATATTATATGGAGAGTCATCACTCATTCAGTAAATGCTATTTGGATAGTCTGCAAAAACTTCATTCAGTGTTTTCTCAATTTCTATAAGTCACAAGAGTAAGCCTGCTGATGTTTTGTTTCTTTTTACTCTACACTAATACACGGTCATAGGAGAATGCGTGTCTGCGCGAAATGTGATCGGAGCCATCTTGAAAGGAGAAAACAAAAAAATATTTAATAACACTGAAAGAAAGATGATACTCAAGACACCTTAAACAACCTACACAAGTTTAAAGCCACAAATGTTCCAGGAAGAAGTTCAGAAATTCTTTGAGAGCCAGACATGTTAAAACAATAGCAGGGTGTTGGGGGAAATCTGTATTAGTGCCAAGAACATGCAGGAATGCGGTAACTATTTCACTCGAAACCCCACAGAACTATGTTCACAAACCACACTGAACATAGTTCTGTGGGGTTTTGTTTCGTTTTGTTTCGTGACTGTGTGACTTGGAGCCATTGATATATCAGTGGATATGTTGAAGCTTGGTAGTCTTTTGATTTTCCACCAGTAAAATAATTCCATGTCTAGATCAGTTAGAGGTTGGTTCACGAATATTTTTGAGTCTGTCCCAGTCACTTTGAACTCTTTTGGTGGATTCTTTTACATTTTCACAAGATTCTACACCGTGAATGATTCATGATTCGGTAGCTTGTAGGACCGTTTTCAACAGTACAACAATAGGATATTAGCCCTTTATTGTCATTGTACATGTGCAACTAAATTGTGCTGAATTTTTTATCATTCATTAGTAACGTGAAGAATTTTATCAGTCTTTCACATCATTGTGAAGAACTTTTTTCTCACTCTTCTTTAGGTCAAGTGAAGTGGCTTTGTTGTCATTTCAACCATGTGCAGTGGTACAGTACATAGTACAGTGAGACAGCATTCCTCCAAGACCAGGGTGCTACATATAGCAGACAATCAACACAGAACTACATAAAGTGTAAATGTGCAGAAATTGCAAAAAAAACCAAAAACAAACAAAAACAGTGCAACACCAGAACAGAATGATACAGACACAACAGTGTGCAATAGAAAAGTGCAACAATGGCAATGGGTTGTGCAAAAAGTAACTTGATGTATGAAGGTGTGTGCGTGCGTGCGTGCGTGCACGTGAGTGTGTATGTGTGTGTGTGTGTAACATTTATGGTCTCAGCCATTGCAACACCTTGAGTTGTGGCTGTGGGACAGATGACTACATATTTGAAACTTTAACATTTTGATTTACAGGGAAGTCCATGGCCAACTCCGTGATTGTAAGGTGCTCGGATCCCATGGCTTCATACATCATCCCTCCATCACCATGACTGAAAATTGACAAGCAAGTCATACTTGTTCAGTTATTTTCTTTTCTAAATGTACTGTCATGAACTTTAACATTTACCACACTAAATGAGACCTGTGGATCTGAGATGTAGCTCTTAATTTGTTATTTTATTTTTGCCATTTTCCCTGGGCATTGGTCTGACCTGAATCTGTTAGGATGCATGAATGCTCCAGACCAGCAAGGTGCCAAACCTTCTGATTTTATAAAGGTGTTCACACCTGCTGATGACCAGTAAATCAAGTGCATTTGATTGAATCCAATTTTCCTAGGACAGTGAAAACTTCCTTAATTCTGTTGAATAAAGTTAAATTACTACACCTGATGACCAAGATAAAATTTCAAGCAGCAGAAACTTCAGATGTTCAGATAATGTTGATAAATAAAGTTTAAATTATCAGAAATGAGGGAGGCCAATCAAATTACGTTTTTTGCTTGTTTGTTGGGTGGGGGGGTTTGAGCAGGTAGTATTGTCACCAACATTCAACATTTTTTTCTAAGCACAGGCTTTGAAATGGGCACACAACCAGGAACAATAGCTCTTGGCTATCTGTGCTTTAATTAGCTGTTCACATACCTAGCCAAGTTTCATTACTTGTTGACTTGTCACCTGCAAGATAAGGACACAGATTTGGCTTCAGTCACAGTCTCTTTTTTTAGTTTCTTTTACCTGGAAATACAAATCTAATTCTAAAACTCAGTTTTCAAAACTTTAGCACACAGGTTCTCCTGTGCTCCACAAACTTAGAATTGACAAGCACCAACGTAGTGTTTGCCCTGATAAAAGTGGTCTATACTCATAAATTTGCCATGAATGAAAACATTCAGTGTTTAAACAAGTAGATGTACTTCTTTACAACTTCATGCACATGCACATATTTTTTATTAATATGGTTATTTCTATTTAAACATGTATAAAGATAAGATTAGCCTCAGAGGTTGCAGCCCTCACAGCTTTGTGTCATAAAAGGATTCCCGCACCTCCAACCCTCTTCTGCTCCTCATTTTAATGAACAGTCTAGTGTTATTAAATAAATAAAAATTAAGAGATGGAAATTTGTTGCCTGAGGACAGCAACTAATCTAGAGGGTTAAAAATGAAAAGGCATCTGTGCAAAAGTACAATGGCAGAGACAGCAGGGTGCTGTTTGTATACTGAAACATGCTGAAATTAACAGCAACATTTTTCCACATTTAGCTCCAAACCATACAAAAACATGTTTTTCCAAGTCATTTTTGTTGTGGGGACATTCTTGAAATATTTAAAGACTTGAATAAACAAACCATGTTCAATTGGCCGGTAAATTTAAAAAAGAACATTTTCATGTATGTCTTCCTCAATTTTTATGAAAACAAACCTTTTTAAGCTCATGTCACAACATCTCAATCAGTTTAGGACAATCGGGCCAGGACTTTACGTAGGCCACTCCAAAGTCTTCATTTCATTTTTCTTACATCATTAGAGGTGGACTTGCTGGTGTGTTTTAGCTCATTGTCCTGCTGTTCTCCTTCAGGATGTTTTGGTAGACAGCAGAATTCACTAGGGCAAAACAGCCCCAGACCATCACACTACCACCACCATATTTTACTGTTGGTATAATGTTCCTTTTCTGAAATGAAAGGACAGTGAAAACTTTCTTAATTCTGTTGAATAAAGTTAAATTACTACACCTGATGACCAAAATAAAATTTCAAGCAGCAGAAACTTCAGATGTTCAGATAATGTTAATAAATAAAGTTTAAATTATCAGAAATGAGAGAGGCCAATCAAATTACGTTTTTCGTTTGTTTGTTGGGTGGGGGGGTTTGGGCAGGTAGTATTGTCACCAACATTCAACATTTTTTCTAAGCACAACATAATGTTCTTAAAAATCGAACAAATGACAAATGTACAGTAATAAAAGTTCGTACATTATAGATAAAATATATTCATTTCACTTAATCTAATGACACCTTTACTCTCTCATGCAAAGTACGGAAGTTATTCCTGGAAAATTATTGTTACTGCAGTCAAAGACAAAGACATCTTTTGTTCTTGTCTTTTGGTATTTGTATGCTCCATGTGAGATATTGCAGCCCTACTGCATCTAGGGTAAATGAAACCCAGACGACGCCACTGAGTAACTGCTGTGTTTATTTAAAACTATGATACACTTACTTCTATGTAACTGATAATCCCTTAGTTATGACAGAGATGCATTGAAATGGGCACACAACCAGGAACAATAGCTCTTGGCTATCTGTGCTTTAATTAGCTGTTCACATACCTAGCCAAGTTTCATTACTTGTTGACTTGTCACCTGCAAGATAAGGACAGATTTGGCTTCAGTCACAGTCTCTTTTTTTAGTTTCTTTTACCTGGGAATACAAATCTATTTCCAAAACTCAGTTTTCAAAACTTTAGCACACAGGTTCTCCTGTGCTCCACAAACTTAGAATTGACAAGCACCAACGTAGTGTTTGCCCTGATAAAAGTGGTCTATACTCATAAATTTGCCATGAATGAAAACATTCAGTGTTTAAACAAGTAGATGTACTTCTTTACAACTTCATGCACATATTTTTTATTAATATGGTTATTTCTATTTAAACACGTATAAAGATAAGATTAGCCTCAGAGGTTGCAGCCCTCACAGCTTTGTGTCGTAAAAGGATTCCCACACCTCCAACCCTCTTCTGCTCCTCATTTTAATGAACAGTCTAGTGTTATTAAATAAATAAAAATTAAGAGATGGAAATTTGTTGCCTGAGGACAGCAACTAATCTAGAGGGTTAAAAATGAAAAGGCATCTGTGCAAAAGTACAATGGCAGAGACAGCAGGGTGCTGTTTGTATACTGAAACATGCTGAAATTAACAGCAACATTTTTCCACATTTAGCTCCAAACCTTACAAAAACATGTTTTTCAAGTCATTTTTGTTGTGGGGACATTCTTGAAATATTTAAAGACTTGAATAAACAAACCATGTTCAATTGGCCGGTAAATTTAAAAAAGAACATTTTCATGTACAGTGGGGCAAAAAAGTATTTAGTCAGCCACCGATTGTGCAAGTTCCCCCACTTAAAATGATGACAGAGGTCAGTAATTTGCACCAGAGGTACACTTCAACTGTGAGAGACAGAATGTGAAAAAAAAAAATCCATGAATCCACATGGTAGGATTTGTAAAGAATTTATTCGTAAATCAGGGTGGAAAATAAGTATTTGGTCAATAACAAAAATACAACTCAATACTTTGTAACATAACCTTTGTTGGCAATAACAGAGGTCAAACGTTTACTATAGGTCTTTACCAGGTTTGCACACACAGTAGCTGGTATTTTGGCCCATTCCTCCATGCAGATCTTCTCGAGAGCAGTGATGTTTTGGGGCTGTCGCCGAGCAACACGGACTTTCAACTCCCGCCACAGATTTTCTATGGGGTTGAGGTCTGGAGACTGGCTAGGCCACTCCAGGACTTTCAAATGCTTCTTACGGAGCCACTCCTTTGTTGCCCGGGCGGTGTGTTTTGGATCATTGTCATGTTGAAGACCCAGCCTCGTTTCATCTTCAAAGTTCTCACTGATGGAAGGAGGTTTTGGCTCAAAATCTCACGATACATGGCCCCATTCATTCTGTCCTTAACACGGATCAGTCGTCCTGTCCCCTTGGCAGAAAAACAGCCCCATAGCATGATGTTTCCACCCCCATGCTTCACAGTAGGTATGGTGTTCTTGGGATGCAACTCAGTATTCTTCTTCCTCCAAACACGACGAGTTGAGTTTATACCAAAAAGTTCTACTTTGGTTTCATCTGACCACATGACATTCTCCCAATCCTCTGCTGTATCATCCATGTGCTCTCTGGCAAACTTCAGACGGGCCTGGACATGCACTGGCTTCAGCAGCGGAACACGTCTGGCACTGCGGGATTTGATTCCCTGCCGTTGTAGTGTGTTACTGATGGTGACCTTTGTTACTTTGGTCCCAGCTCTCTGCAGGTCATTCACCAGGTCCCCCCGTGTGGTTCTGGGATCTTTGCTCACCGTTCTCATGATCATTTTGACCCCACGGGATGAGATCTTGCGTGGAGCCCCAGATCGAGGGAGATTATCAGTGGTCTTGTATGTCTTCCATTTTCTGATGATTGCTCCCACAGTTGATTTTTTCACACCAAGCTGCTTGCCTATTGTAGATTCACTCTTCCCAGTCTGGTGCAGGTCTACAATACTTTTCCTGGTGTCCTTCGAAAGCTCTTTGGTCTTGGTCTTGGCCATGGCGGCGTTTGGAGTCTGACTGTTTGAGGCTGTGGACAGGTGTCTTTTATACAGATGATGAGTTCAAACAGGTGCCATTCATACAGGTAACGAGTGGGGGACAGAAAAGCTTCTTACAGAAGAAGTTACAGGTCTGTGAGAGCCAGAGATTTTCCTTGTTTGAGGTGACCAAATACTTATTTTCCACCATAATTTACGAATAAATTCTTTACAAATCCTACCATGTGGATTCATGGATTTTTTTTTCACATTCTGTCTCTCACAGTTGAAGTGTACCTCTGGTGCAAATTACTGACCTCTGTCATCATTTTAGGTGGGGGAACTTGCACAATCGGTGGCTGACTATATACTTTTTTGCCCCACTGTCTGTCTTCCTCAATTTTTATGAAAATTGGAATCCCACAGCTTTAGAAATGGCTTTGTAACCCTTTGCAGACTGATAGATGTCACTGAATTTATTTCTCAGGTGATTCTTTAGATCCTGGCATCAGGTCTTGCTTATTAAAATCTTTCAACCTGCTTCACTTTGTCAGACTAATTCTATTTAAATGACTTCCTGTTTCAATAAGTCTCCCAGAAAACATAATTAAGTTTAGTTTAGTAAGTTATGCTTTACTATATTTTGAACCCTGCAATCATGAAGGGCTCCATCTTCATTGCAAAGTTGCTGAAAACACAATGGGTGAATAAGCAAACAGTGGAGTGGTCAGCATTGCACGGGCAGACTTCTAAAAGGGTCCAGAACCAAACAACTAATTGACTGTTTTATTTTTCATTTGCAGGTTTCATAATGTAATATTCACAATTATGATAAGGAATTGCTCTTATTTGCAGGGTAACTAGAAGAGGCTAATTATTTTGTATAGATCCCTTTTTAAGTGTGGCGTGTATTTTATATGTGTGTGTCTTAGTTTTATGCCCATTAGTTTTTAAATTGTTATCATTTTTTAAATTGTATTGTTTTTTCTGTATTGCTTGTATTTATTTATTTTTATCTTTTTTTTTATCTTCAATAACTGTTCAGCACTTTGTTTGAAAGTGCTTTATACATAAAGCCTTAATAAATAAAGTTATCATTATTATTATTAGTAGTAGTAGTAGTAGTAGTAGTAGTATATTGGTGTGGACAGATTTGTAGTCCTAGGTCACCTCCACTCAGCCTTTGCTTGAAATCCCTAAACTAAATAAAACGATAGTTGTGAAATAAAAAATAAAGCTTTTATATATTTTATAAATCTTAAATCTTACGTCTTGTGGCAGTATTTTCGGGTCTATGACATATCGTAATTATTACGATTATTACAGTAATTTATTCAACAGAATAAGTTCTTAAAGTGCTCTGTCGCCCTCCGGCCTCAGCTCAGATACATTTACTCAGCTCTGCTGCCATCTGGTGGTCATTTTAGATTTCTTCATGAGCCAAGGTAGAGGCACGTGATACGTGTTGTTTGACACTAACTGAATCTGATGAGGCATGGCGCATGGGCACAGGAAGAACCGAGTGAATTATAGTGGAGGTTCCAGACAACCTGAAATAAAACTTCAAAAAGTGGCCACGTTCTTGGCGAAGGAGCCTTGACTCTCAATTCCCTTCTGCTTTTCATGTTATGTCAAGAGCGTCAAGTTTTTATACCAGACACCCCTAAAAGACATGCGCCTCCAAGGCTCGGAAAATGTTCGTTTATCCACTCTTAGCCTGTATTTATCACTGCAATAGATAACTAAGGAAGTTTAGAGATTTAATTTGAAGCGTATGGCCTTTAATAGTCCATAGGCGCCTGCGCATTGCGCATGACGTTCTGATAGGGTAAAGACGATCGATCTGTACTTCCGCTGCAACCCAAACAGCTGCACCGATGTTTTTCTAGTCAAAATTATCCGATCTGTGTTGTCCTCTGCTGCTTAAACCATGTCTGCATCTGGATTTGTTCTCGTGATCCTCGCGGTGTCCCTGTGGCCCGGTAAGATGGACGTTTACTCACAATCATATTAATGTCTGCATCACTGCGCCCCCCCACCAGACGACATTTATTCATTATTCAGTTATATACTACTGTATACAATATATAATGTAAACTTACACCAGGCTGTTGTTGCTGTTTATTGAAAACGTATAACCCCCTTGTAGTGTTGTAACTATATGCTAACCGATGCTGAAGCCATTACCTGCAATCTTCTGTCTTGTTTTCTGTTTCTTTTCTCTTTTGACTGAAGGTGACTCCAGGTTTATTACTGACCCTTTGTCATTCATAAAGCAGAAATCTCTGGTAAGCCTCGAAAAGAGCACATGTATTGAAAAAAAAAAACTAAACAAAACTGTATCTGTTTGCATAACATGAAAGCGCGAAAACTGAGCAATTTTGTCACTGTGGCTTCAGCAGACGTTGGATATCTGTCCAGAATGCAGCCAGATCATCCAGCTGTCGGCCAACATGATTTTCAGCAGCGATACCAAGGTAAAGAACGGTTTCACTTTACTTTCACTTCACTGTTTTACTCGCGACACGAACTGGGCTTGAAGAAATGCTTATTAAATAAAGTGGCCGCCACACCCTTGTAATATTTCTCTCCATGCGTTTGCAGGGAGTCGTATATGAAAGCTTGCACGCTTTGTGCCGCCGCCTCCCTGAAGAGCAGGTGCCAGAGTGTGATTTACAGGTGAAGACTTACCTGCCCAAAATCCTGCATCAAACCCCTGATCACGTGGTGAGTTTAACCTCAAGTGAGGCTTCTTTTTATGAAAGAAGACCATAAACACTGAAGCCTTCTGAGAGTCCTTTTACTTGATGTAAAATATTTGATATATTGTGTTTTGGGGTTGTTGTTTTTTTTTGTTTTTGCTTTTTTGTAGAAACCAGGAGAGCTTTGTGCAGCTTTTGGACTTTGTGCTCCTCACGAGAAAGAGAAAGTGCAGAAACTCTCCCACCATGCAGCTGGCACAGATACACTGGCCACAGGAACAAAGACAGATGTCAGTATGAGAAAGCAGAAGTCGAATATAAATTGAAAAGTGAAGTGAAACCTTTGTGAATTTTATGAAATGGGCCTCTTATCGGCTAATTCTCTCTCCAGGACGAGCTCAACCCAGTTTGCACCCTGTGTTTGTTTATCATCAAGAAGCTGGAGAGTCTGCTGCCCAAAAACATGACTGAGGTCATCTTTTCTTTACTTTGGTTCATTTAAAGAACCGTACCATCCATCACATCGTGTAAACCCTGCCTTGTCCTTCTTGCCCTGCAGGATGCTATAAAGAAGGTCATGGGGGAGGTCTGCGATCTTATACCCAAGCACTATAAGGACCAGTGTGATGATTTCATCAATAAATATGGCGTCGAGATTGTCGAATTCCTTTTGTCTTCTGCTGCACCTCACACGATATGCAGTCTTCTGCACCTCTGTCTGTTCAATGAGCAGCCGGTTCCAGGTTTGTCGTTATTGATGTATAGACTGGACCTGGCTCACTTCCTCATTCACCTAATTAATGCTCTACTGTTGCTGATTCTCCAGAGGTGTTCCTCCCATCAGACTGTGAGTCATGCCGCATACTGGCTGCGCTGAGCCGACTACACCAGGGCCTCAACGCCACTGAAGCTCAAACTTATGCTTTCCTGGAGTCTGTGTGTGACATCCACCCTACCGCCATCCCTAAGGTCTGACTCTCAGCTAACAGTGGTACTCTTAGAACAACACTCTTTACAAATTATATGGAACTTTAAAACACTTGAAGCCAGTGAGCCTTTTGGTAAATTTCTCCAACCTTTTTATGCGATCATTCAGCTTCTTGTCTGGACTTTCGCTCGAGTCTTTAAAGTGTCACAGCACGATAATACTGTTGATTCTCTTTTCAGTGTGAAGCCTTCACCAGTATCTACGGCTCACGGCTGCAGAAGGTCTTGGGAAACCAGATGGGATATCCTCATGCATGTGAAGTAAGAATAAACTAAAGGTTATTGTCAATGGGTTTACATCTGAATAGCAACATAGAGCCTGTATCAGCACTAATTCAAATTTTTACCACAGCCTGCAGCAACACAGAAATTCAGCAACTAAAACCTTCACAAACGTGCACTGATCTGCAAATTTACGATGTGAATCATTCCAGTCAGGGCAATATCAATCACAGACACACAAGTAACCACTTGATGGCACCACTCATGAGCAGCTGTCATTCTTTAGGTGTTGTTCATGTTCTCATGATGTTTCTTTCCATCTGTCCTGCAGAGAGCTGATCTGTGTGTGGCCTCGAAGCAGCTGGAACCGCTGGGAAAGAATCGTTGTACCTGGGGACCAAGCTACTGGTGCAAAGATGCTGAAACTGCTCAGGAGTGTGGTGTACGTGAAATTCTTTATTATTAGTAGTGTGAAATGATAAAAGACATGAACATCCATGTGAAAACTAAATATACAGCAATTAAATCGATTTTGCCACTGGCTGCCTAAAGTTATGCATCCCATCTTAAAGAAAAACACTTCAGATCGCCAGCTGGACCCAGCTCTTACTCTTCTGTGTATTTGATAAACCCTTGCTATCTGTTAAAGAGTCTTCCAATCTCTCTTTTCTAATAATTTAGCCTATTGATGAGTTTTTTATGTTTATTGATTGCATCAGTAATACTCCTTATATAAATATCAGGATCTGTATGGAAAGACAGCTCAGTCTGCCCTGAGTTTTAGTTGTGGCAAACATGTAACATAATGTCCTCTCTGATCAGAATACAAGCAATTTCCATCCACTGAGACTGGTCAGGTTGGGGTCTACCCCAGGTTAAATGTTAAAATCACCAGTTAATTGAATGTGTCTTTTAATTATGTCTTCTCCTGTCCTCTGACATACACAAAGAAGACTGCTACTCTGTGAGACGCTACGTTTGTTTCAGATCTTTGTGTTTTCAATCTGCAGAATCAAGCCTACTGTGAGAAATACATGTGGAAGAAGAATGAGTGAAGCCTGCCAGACTGACTGCAGCCTTGTGCACACAGTGACCTACTTTTTATTAAACTGATCAACTGTTAAATGTTTTCTACCTGTGATGCACTGATTGTTTGTTTTTTACATTTTTGTTATTGTTGCTGTTTTATGGGTAAATTTTCCATATTCCAGTCAATAAGCCTTATGAATGTTACACATGAAGTTTCCAGTTTGCATGAAGTGTCCCACTGAGGCTGGGGTTCATTCTGAAACATTAGTTTAAGGCTGAACAGTAAGTCTTATTCTGTGTATTACAATAGCTGTTATTATCAATGTGAAAATCTGCAAGCCACACGCTGAGCTCTAAGAATATAATGGAAACTACTGACTGATCGACACAGCTGCTGCTTCTGTAACATTATTTGATCTTGCCTTGACTGCTGTTGCAAATGACCACATATGAATAAAAATGGTATTAAATTATATCAAAGGTGTGGTGTAAAAAAAATGTAACCTGCAGACAGACATGTGTACTGGACCTGGTTTATTTAGAAACTTCCAAGTAGTAAAAAGATAAAACTGTGGGGAAAAAAGAAAAAAAAAAACAAGCAGACATTTGCTTCATGTGGTTGTAAAGGATGCCCTGATGCTCTCTTGCCACTCTCATTCAACATTCTGTTGTTTTAAAACACATAAATACCCAGTTCATGTCCAGGACAATCACAAAGCCTCTGGTTATTCACACACTGAGGAATACTTTAAATCCCCATGTGGTTGTTTCTTCCATCATTGCTTTCTTGCCTCTTCCAGATCTGAGAGGGGAGGAGAAAGCACACTGTCAACTACAAGGACTCCTTGTTAAACAATTAACGCATGTCGTCAATATCACAGTCCGAAGATGCAATGGTCTGCTTCAAACTGTGGATGTTGCACATAAAACTGAGTGGTCGACTTGCCTGGATGTAAGCCTCTGAAAGTGTGATCATCTGAGGGAGGATGTCAGTCACCTGCAGGTCCTGCATCTCGTACCACTTTCCAGTTCCCTGATTAAACACAAAGACAAACGGATGCCGTTTAAGACAAGCCACAGTTTACAAAATCAATTTGGCTAAAAGCATTAACGTGCTCGGTTAATTCTATTAGCAGTACCAAAAAGTTCTAGATGCTTACATGATGCAGAACATGTATTCTGTACGCTCCCTCAGTGGGTTTCCCATCATGCACTACATTTGCAATGAGGTCATACGTCGTGTTCTTCTCGGTGGCTTGAGCTTCTTCTGTCAAGTATTCACGAAGGTCTACATTTCTGTTGAATTACACAAAGGGACGACATACCGTCATTTAAACCGAAGACACAATGAACACACAAGAGATACAACACGCAGTAAGTATAATGTCTTTGATCAAGGCTACATTTTGAATACACGAATGGCACTTACGTTATAGGGAAGTTGACAATTGTGGGGTTCTTTTCCACAAAGAAGTTGTTCTTGGTGAATCTTTTGATGCAAAAGATGAGGTACGGAGGCAGTTTGGTCAACTGGAACCTTTTGAGAAAATTCTCTTTGTAGGTTTTGTATTCCTATAATTAAGGGAAAATACACAGATTTGTTCTCAGTGTTCAATTATTAATAGAACTCACATCTAAGTAACACTAAGCTTTAAATGCTCTAATTTCAATTAAAATAGACACCCTTTCAAAATTAATGTTATCAACAGATTTTTCTTTCTTTTTTTGGAGGAAGAGATTGTTTTGAATCAAATTAAGTGGACTTTTATGCAACACCAATTTGTACCACATGACTGAATGGCCATTAGCTGTAGCATCGAGGACTGCCCTGAGGAGAAATGTCGATGTAGAGGCAGACGTGGAAGGAAAGGGATTCTAGAGAACAGCCTGAAAGGTGAAACTTCTCATGATGCTAGACAGAAATCACGCTTGGTTGCAAAGAACCAAAGCAATAATAACCAGGAGCAAAACAAGACAAACATGTCTAAGCTTTGCACCACATATCCAGTTCGTGGATATTAACGGAAAAGCTAATAATGCTTATAGACTGTAAAAACCTAAGTTTCAATGCAAACTTTTGTATCACTGCAGGTTTTCTGCAATAAAAGTTGTTAAACCCAGTGGCTACGTCATGGATGTTAGAGGGCATAATGCTGCGCTTGATATACGCAGCGCACTTCCTTCATTCTGACACTAAGTGTGTGGCACAAACTCAAGAGGTGCGCAGCTGTTCTCCACATCGGTGCAAGCACAGTGGAGGAGAGAGGAAGATATAGGCTGTAGTTGTGTCAGCTACATTAACCGTTTCTGATAAAACACTGTCACCTAGTGTTGACACCTTTAGTTCAATTTTGCACTTTCTACTTTATATTACTGCACAGCCATCAGTAGTACAGATCACTCCACTGCGATATTGACATGGCAGTATTTGCAAGCTCTTTTACTTTGTGAGAGTGATTATCAAAGCCAGTAGGATTAAAATGAATCGGTACCTTCTCTGTGCTGCCATTGAACTTGGCCAGGATGTTAAAGAGAGGGACCTGAGGGATTATAAGCTGCTCTTTTTCATCCTTGTACAGTGGAGCAGTTGGGAGGTCAAGGGTCAGAAACAGAAAGGAAGACTCAGACATCTGCTCCTGATACTCATCTGTTGTAAGCAGAGCCTCTTTTTCCTCTGGCGGCTGTAAGATTTTAAAAATCAAAGTCATCAAAACATAAACAACTCAATTCACAGGAAATGAGTTATATACTTTCACAGAATACATAGTAAAATGCTATTGGACTCTTAGAAGAACTGAATCTTAAATAGTGCAGAACTTAAAAAGAATTTGAATAAGTAACAAATAAAGTCAAGTTTTTCTATTACTAAACTTATTCAGGTCCATATGTTAAACAATTATCTTATAACACAAGCAAGAAACTCACCAAATCTGGGTGTGGGAGTTTTTTGGAGAAGATCCGCATGTAGCCTTGAAATGCTTTTGTAATGATTGCTATGAGGGGAGAAGGGCAAGAAAAGGGAGGTTTAGTGGCCTCATAATGAGGTGAACCGTCGAAGTGATCTCTTCCACCTGCTCTACATTCTCACTACAAGTCACAATGTCATCTGCAAACGTCATAGTCCACGGAGCTTGTCCATCACACTGCACAGTCACAATATGATTTTGTGCAGAGACTGCAGATTCTGTATGAAACCCAAGGTTTGAGAATCAAAAAAATACAAATTAAATTAACCCTTAAAGTCCTTAAGATGCTTTTAATATCACAACAGAAGGCTAAAGATGCACTACTGCATTAGAACCAAACTTAAGAGTCAAATCCAATTTTTTTCCCACTTACATGGCTTCTTCTTTGTGCCTCCGAGAGCACCATGCAGGGCATTTAAGAACCACGTCATGAAGTCCACAGCATCACCTGCAGAACAGAAAACAATCAATTAGCACCAAAACCTGTATTGAAAGCCTACCTAAGCCCAGAAAGTACAACTTAGTGAATGTAAAGCAATACCTTGCTTTGTAATCTGGAAGTTCTTCTTGCTGCACAACACTACAGCCTGCAACATCTCGTGGGGCGACACATGGGCCTTAAAGTTTCTTGGATTCCAAAGTTTGCGCATCAGCTCACCAAACCTCTGCACCAAGAGAAACATGATGTCTCCCGGGGGCCTGCGGATTCCTCTGTAGTTTTCCTCCTCCAGGAAGTAATTTCGCAAAGGTGGAACATTAGAAAAAGCCTTGAAAAGAGAGACACAAATGAGAAGGGAGGATATTATTCAAAAAATGTACAACAATTAATAAAATCTAGAGTGGTAGATATCCATACCTGTAACACCACATTGGCATAGTCATTGGCTTTGATGTTGTTGAGCCCTACAATGCCCGGTAAGTAGGTGGTACCGTCATAGGCTCTGTACAGTTTACCCTGCTTGTCCAGCCCCGCAATGTGCTGCTTGGTGAAAGTTGGCTTCAGCACGTACTGTAGAGAGAAGAAGATAAGATAAGATAAGATAAGATAAGATAAGATAAGATAAGATAAGATAAGATAACCTTTATTAGTCCCACACGTGGGAAATTTGTTTTGTCACAGCAGGAAGTGGACAGTGCAAAAGTTATGAGGCAAAAATTAGAATACAATAAGAATAAATACAGTACACAACTGTACAGAATAGAATAAAATAAAATACTATATACAGTAGAATAAAATAAAATAAATATACAATAAGATAAAAATAGAATACAAATACAAATACTATATACAACTGAGTAAAAATACAACGATGACAGAAAGGATTATTGCACTTAGTATTATTGCATATGTATGGATGTGTTTGCTTGATCAGTTAAAGTCTTTATTATGGAGTCTGACAGCAGTGGGGAGGAAAGACCTGCGAAATCTCTCCGTCCCACACCGTGGGTGCCGCAGTCTCCCACTGAAGGAGCTGCTCAGTGCTGTCACAGTCTGCTGCATGTAAGCAAATCAGCTGTTTGTGGTAACTCTTCCAAAGCCAGAGCTCAGAAATAATGACAAAATCAAACAGAACATGGTTAGTATCATATCAGACTGAAAACACTGGTGCTTCTTCAGTCAATCCAGTCACAATTCAGACTGGAAGATATTTATTCACTCAATTCAGCTTAAAAAAAAGTCACTAAAGTCAAAATATTTTGAATGTAATTTAACCTTTAGCATAGATATATATTTACACTGTAGATTCTTTTTCTTCTTTCGGCTGCTCCTATTAGGTGGCATCACAGCGGATCATCTGCCTCAATTTCACCTCTTCTCATTACAGCCCAGTATATGCCTTATCCCTCCTCTGCACATGTCCAAACCTCCCTCAGACTTGTCTCTAACTTCACCTCTAAACTGCTCAACCTGAGCTGTCCCTCTGGTGTAGCTAATGCTGTCTATCCTGATCACAGAGATAAGTGAATACGGTCCAGTGAGTTTAAATGCTCAAATTGCCTCCAGTCACCAGATTTCAAAGCAATGGGATGTGATGAAACAGGAGCCACACATCATGGATGTGCAGCTGACAAATCTGCAGCAACTGTCTGACACTATCATGTCAAAATGGACCAATTTCTCTGAGGAATTTTCAATCACCTTGTTGAATTTCTGCCATGAAGAATTAATAAGCAAGCTCTGAAGGTAAAAGGGGTCCAAACCTGTAGTAATAAGGTGTACCCTATAAAGTGGCCAGTGAGATTACATGAATTTTAGTTTTAGTATGAAAAACATTACTTTACTTACTGTGATATCTTCTAGTGATGAATCAATGATCTCATAGTTATCTGGCAGACAGTAAAACTTGAGTGTATGCAGATTGAGGAACACATGATGGGTAAACTGTACGCTGTGAGTGTACGCGTGAGACTTCAGACCTCTTCCTACAAAAAACAAAACAAAACCCACACAAATCAGTACAAATACAACAGGGTCTCTGATCCCCAGTTAAAATGTCAATTTGCCTACCTTGAAAGTATTTCCCACATATAAGGCAGGCGTAGACATTGATGTGGGAGAGAGAGATGGAGCAGAGTTTCTCAAAGTCGAAGTCCAGCACACTCCTGCAGGATTGACAGACGTGAATTCACCTGCAGAGGTGGAATACAGCTTTAATAGCAATACACAGTCTACTCCGGCCTACCTGTTTATGGTGTCAAGGTAAGGACAGTGGCGGCTTCTTCGGTCTTCTACTGCATGTCCTCGTCCCACTTTGGCTGCCACTGCAACGTGAAGTGGCCCAAGAACAAATGTCAAGCCAAACCATGTACCAACATTTCAAAGCAATGAGCTAAACATGCTAACTAGCTTAGCTTTAATGTTGTGAGGTATGCTTGTTTTCAAACACTGGGTGCTTTAAGATGATGGGTATCGTTGTTTTTAGCACACAGTGGAGACACTTATTGATCCGTCTATACGTTACTGGACAGGCCAGTAAAAAAAACGAACACACCACTGGCTAACAACAACGCTAACTGCTAACCAAACGCAGGGCATACGTTTGAGGAACATACTTACCTCCGTCTTCATTGTCATCATCATCTAAATCCACCTCTCTTTCACGCTTCAAAGAAACCATAGCAGCAGAGAGACGGCGTCAAAACAATGGAGAAGCTAAAACTTTACGTTATTTGGAGGGAGTGATGAATGGGTCAAACACGGTGCGCCTCGAAACTCGCGGCGATTGTGCGTTGTAGCCGTGGAGCAGCAAACTAAAACCTAACCCGGAGTTTAAAAACCTACTAACGCTATACACGCTGTTAATCACTTACCAAAAACTAATATAATAACTTGCCTAACTTCTAAACTTTAACTGGACCTTTGTTTGTCTTTTATATATATATATAATATATATATAAAGGTTTGTCATGTATGGGTATTTGTTTATGGTGTGCAATTTAGTTATAACATTTTTATTAACTCAGGGAGCATTATAATTGGACAACATGTTATCGTTAGTTAGCCGTAGCTATATAGCTTTTTGACCGTTCACAGTGCTCTGATTGGGACTTGTTGCAATCAGTAGTGCTTAAATACTGACTTTGTTTGGAAGCGGTTTGCTGAAATGGATGTTTTAAGAGAAGAGGGGGTCCACGAGCTGAAATACAAACCAGGTGGCCGCTTGGATATGAGCCACGGCTTCCTGCACCATATCCGGAGGAACCAGATTGCTAGGCGAGTTCCTCAGCTGCTATTAGCGTATGCTAGTGCAATAGGTCATTCAGCTAAAAACATAATCGTTGTTATTAGTAGTGAAAAGTAATTTTATGATTAAGTGAATGTTATCTTGTTATTAACATACACGCTTTTACATTCGGAGCTAAAATATATGGGGAGGTCGCAGAGGCCTGGTGACCAGTTCGTTTTGATTTAAGATGCTGAGAAGCAAAATGATGAACAACTGCATACTGAAAAAAACTGAGTTCAATCAGTGCGTGCATCTGTGAAAAGGGGGGTCATTTTTAACTTGTTTTTGACAGAAAACACGACAGACCCCAAAAAATACTAGGAAAGCAATTAAACACATCACTTCACTTCTATAATGTTTTTGTTTGTAGGTTTCTTTGAAATGCATTTCAGTATAGCAAGTAAACTTGGCACAAAAGGTAAGGAAAATCTGTATTTGGCTTTTGAAAATAAGTGATATTTCACTGTAAAGTCTGTTTATGTCCTCTTAAATTGTGCCACTTGTGGGATGTGCCCATGAAAAAACCTGGCAAATCTTCTCTGTGAATCCTAAACAGTTTCTTTCTGCTACTGACTCTTGTTTTGAGATTCTAGTACCCCGGATATAGACAGTCAGGTGTCTGGTTGTTGCCGGATTAGCACCACCTGTTATCGTGGACCTTACAGGGTACGTGCCAATAGGGCAACTTCAAGTACCTTATCCAAATTAAGGGCCAAGTTCTATTTGACGCAGGATGTCAGACAGGCGACGAAATGGGAATCCCAAGAAGACGACACAATAAGAAGACTGTTTCTTCACCCTGTCAGCACTTTGGAACAGAAGTCAGACTTCTGTAGATTTTCAGTCAAGGTTTGCAGAACAGTATGACTGACTGCGCTCTACCCAGAAAATCCAGACCAGACTCCCAAGGCCAATCTCCAGGGTCATAGGGCTGCCAGGAGGCTTGCCATGACTGCTGTTCACCATCAGGCAAATTTGCGCTGCTGTTGGCAACATGTGCACTGGGACACTGTGATGATTGCTGCACTGATAGGGTAGCAGCTTTTGGTGGAGGTAGTGTTATAACGTGGGGCAGCATCTCCTTTGGTGGAAAAACGAGGCTTGCCAAAATTTGAGCCAATCTCAAGGCAAGAGATATTGAGATGAGATTCTGCAAATGGTGGTCACCACAACAGAGCGGACCACCTCAGCTCCGGTCTTTGGGAGTGAAGAGGATGGAATGTCCTACCTGAAGTCCTGACCCTGTTGAACAGTTATGTGATCAGCTTGGATGTGGACCAAACCGGTGACCAGCGTAGAAGATGCCAAGCTGTTGAGGCTGCGTATGGTTACTGCTGCATGCATAGCCCCATATTTCTTGGATTAAAAAATTGCTAAAAAAAAATTTAAGACCTAAATCATCTAGTTCAGTAGACAACACCAAACAAGAGTCAATAGCAGAATAGGCTGTTTGGTATTGAGAAGATTTAGCAGGTTTTTCATGGCAAAACCCCCATACTCACCTCTGCTGATCATTCAATGCATATGTTAGGAAAAATGCATTTTCCTTAGAAATGTGGGACTACTGAAGGGCAAATAAAAAGGCTTCCAACGGTATGAGATTTATTTGCAAGGTGGATTGTTACAAGAAAGAAATAATGGACCTTACTTTTTGTGCCAAATTTACATAGGAATGACCTACTTTCATAATGCATTTTCTGAACTATACAACAAACTGTTAGAAATTTACATACATGCATATGTAGGCATGGATATCATGTCCATGAATCATTTCACACACAAAAAGACTGTTCAAAGAAAATCCCCAAATTACATTGCAAGCCTGTATTTAAGCTTCTCAATACTGGCTGAAGACTGGCTGACTGGTAAAAAGGGGCATTTTGCTGTCAGTGTCTTTCAATTTTATTTAAAAGGTGACCTCTGTATACAGTGGTTAGTCAAGTCAAAAATCACAATTAAAAAAACAGTGTTACTCCATTAATGCTTGGGTTTGAATAAATGGAGAATTCTGCAATCTGTGACTTTGATAGTAGTCCACATGACAGGTTATTACTAAATGCGGTTGTTTCATTCTGCTGTTTTAGCATTAATTTCATGTAATTAAAAAAAAAGCCAGGTAAAATTAACAGTAAGATGAAAATGAGAGCATCACAGGGAAGAGTTAAAAATATTTCTGAGGCTTAATCTTTTCTTTTCTTTCTTTTTGAATGAACAAATTGTTTATTACATGTTCTTGATTTAGGTTTTATTTTTATTATTTATTTATTCATATGCCATGGAACAACCAAGTTGTCATATTTTCTGCATTAACAAAATTTTGATTCCCTTTCTCCAGAGATGACTATGATAAAGAAGTGAAGCAAGCCAAAGAGCTTCAGCGGCGGAGACACACCACAACCCCTCGAAGACCCCGTCGACCTGACATGCAAGTGTACCATCCTCGAAGAAGACGTAAGACTGATGTGCTTTCTCTTGACTTTTGTGCTGATTGTGCACCCATTAGCGGGAAGATAATGTGTGTGTGTGTGCGCTCATTGTTCAGATGGTTCAGAGCCAGGGGCCGGTGCTGATGCTGAAGAAAACGAGAGTGGATCAAGCACAGAGACTGACGCCAGTGGGACTGAACTCTTTTGGCTTGAATATGAAGCAGATTCTGGTACCATTACATCCATCCTTGTGCACAAGGTTAATGCCGATTTCTTTTTATGGTGTTTTCAGCTCTTTGGTCATTTCCTGTGTGTAATTCCTTTAAATGCCCTCTGTTTCTGAAGGAAGACAAGCCTGAGAAGGTGGTAGAACGTGTTGCAGAGAAGAACATCCTGGATGCAGCCATGCGGGCAGCTCTGAAGGTTCGAATTCGAAAGGAAATTGATAAAAGGCGAGACAAACGCTGAGCAATCAACAGATTACGACCATAAAGGAGCTCCACACACAGAGGAGTAATGCTTCGTTTGCAGTTCTGCACTCCTCCAGAGCACTCTTGTGCATTAAGGGTATAAGAAGGATCATTTAGAGTGACTGTCAGCAGAGATCTAACATGGAGACTTGTATTCAGGCCTTTTTTTTTTCGCAAGAAGGAAGAGCACAGTTTATGGCTGGGAGTTGTTTTCAGGTTTAATTGCAATTCTTGACCTTGGACAGTTGTGTTATTCTCTGATTCACATATTGAGGACACATTTAAGTTGACTGAACATTTCTAAAATTGTTACTTTTTTTTAATAGTTACATTTAGAAAGAGCAGGTACTCTTCAGCACAGAGTCCTAAAAGTGTTGTCCTCCATGTCCTGTGATTCTTGTGTTTACAAAGATTCTGTTTTGTTAAATTAAGATTTGAACTCTTTGTGCGAAGTGTTTTAAGCTGATCATCGGTCTGTCAGCAATCCTGTGTTTAAGAAATGAGGGAAATTAGTTTTGAAGTCCGAGTTTAGTAGATGTTGGGTTGGTAACTGTTCTGTAGGTTTCAGTGCTCTGATTTATTTTGGATTGTTGAGAGGCTTATTTTTGATACTGTAATATCTTTTTGAGAATGACACTTTACATATAAAATGTATAAAAGCCATGCATTGCTGTCCAGTTTTATGGTGCTGAGCACCACTTTTTTTTTTTCCTTATCATCTTATATGACAGAGATTCTGATTTTAAACATGAATATAATACTGGAACATAGAAAAATACGGCATCACTTTGATTTGACAAATGTTTCACATCACATTTTCAGCAGGTGGCAGCATCAGTCATATAACCACACAGACCTCTGCTGTAGTTTTCCTTCTGTTTAAATCAGGTTTTACTCTGTACTTCTGTATAAAGAATGCATTTTTCTACAGAGACCTACTAAACAGTTTAGTTTCCATAAAAAGGGCACTTTGAATTGTTCTAATATTTCCCCCTCTGAGGGGCTATGAAGAATTAGGTGGCAAGTTGCTGTACATGGAGTAGCACCTTAGGTTTGTATCCATTTCAGGATCTTTGTGCACCTCAGTCAGAGCTTCTGTCCTCTGCTTTGTCAGAAATCTCATCTCATTGGGGCTGCTTGTCCAACAATATATAGCCTCCTATACACAGGAAAAACTCTTAATTTGTAGAGTTCAGATTTCAAGTGGCAGTTTTATATTTTGCTATGCAGAGCTCTAAAATATGAACTTGAGTTTTCTGTGACAAAGCAGATGTTCATCTTGTGACCAAAAGGAGTGATTAGTTTGTGTGAAGTTGTACCTGTTCTCATATTATTTAAGCAATTGTGATTTTTGTATAACTTTTTTCCCACTATTATGTTATTTCTTTCCCCACCTTTTTACCTGGAGCAGTAGTTTATGATTTGTTTTTCTACTTTGACTTAACCAAGCAAGCTGGAACTCGCTAGTGATGTATTGTGAAAATGCCTCAAGTCAAATTCCTATGATTCGTAAGACCCTACCTGACAGCTACGACAGGATTCATTTTAAAACGGATGTCTATCAGTTATTCAAGAAAAAACGAGGAAAAAAAGGTCCGTCCCCCTAAAAGGCCGATAGCATGCACATGTTAAAATGTCTGTCTCCTATCAAACTCGAAAATGAAAATGGGAAGCTCCACTTCCCTGGCTATGGAAAAATACAAAACTGACTTGACATTTAGACAGATAAACTGTTGAGCCACGCCATAGTGGGAGATTACTACATTGTTTTTATTGACGTATGAAGATATGCAAACTTCATCCTCTGATCACAGGGCGGGCCAAATATTACACAAAGCCTTGTCAAGGAGGAGTGGGCTGTGCAAATTGATTGGCTGAACCGAAACACTCCCCTTCATGCCGTCAACGCCCTCCTCCAGCTTGCTTTCATTTCTTAAGCAGCATGTGACTGAAGGAGGGAGACACATTCCCAGGGTAGCTACTCTGCTGCTCAGCAGATTATCTAAAGTTACACAGATTTCCAGTTGGCTGAAATGGCCCAATCACAGCTCACAATTCAATACCCGACCCTTAGTGTAGCTTATCATTAGAAATTATGTAACTCAAAACCTTTTCTTCCGTACGTTAATTCTGCCTGTGAAAAGCTTTTAAGGGGTGAAATTATGCAGTTTAGCAAAGCACCAATTGGTTAGCCATTGTGGTAAAAAGCACTGGTTAGACTCTTTTCCCATCCACTGCTGTATTATTAAAAAAAAAAAAAAGACAAATTAAGAAAAATCCAGAAACCATAAACATACAGTTTCTATTTGCAAGAATGTGCAAGTTTGTATTGTCTTTATTTTTTACATACAGTAGATGTTCATACACTCCACTAACAAACATACTGACCCAATGTCAAAATCAGTCAGCCATTCAGCTTCTCTACTATCAGGGCCTACATCACATTGTTTGTCTTGATTTATTTACTGAAGTACTAAACACTTGAACTGAAATATTGTCAACAAGAGCACTATTGTCAAACCTAGCATCCAATATCTGACCCCTCAATGTTTGGGGAGTTTAGAGTTCTGTTTACTTTGCCGGCTAAATCATTACAGCGAGACCCTCGAGCCACATCACCTGACCATGCGTCTGAATTTCTCTTCTTTTTTTCTTGCTTTTGATGTTCTTGTAACTAAATAGAAATCCAACTTTATACCATCATATACTATAATAAAACGCATCTTGAAATTTGTAATGAGATCAGCATTTGAGGTTTAGCATTTGGCTTGGGAACTTTTCTCAACCAAATGGAGCAGTCTCGGAGACGGATGTTATACAACAGATCAGAGAATTGAGGCTGGGTTACTTAATCTCAATGTCATAACACTTCGAAAGAACTTCCAACCACCCCCAAAAACACAATTGCACAACTTTGGAACTGACAATGACTCAGTTTGATTCACAGTTACCTTGTTATCTGCTGTACCTTTGTAACTGCACTTTGTCGGTATAAGATACTGTGAAGATAACCTGTCTTTCTAAACAGCCAAATCATGAAATACATACTGTGACAAAAAAAACGAACTGCTAGCTGACGATGCATTTTCGTTTTAAAAACAAATGTGTTACAAAAGCCTCATCTATAAATGTGTAACTAAAAAACAAAGCACTCTTGAGTTCCCTTGTGGTTTGCAAGTTCACATTTTATTTCGCCCTTTGTTAACAGTTTAAAGCTAAATTAAGGCGAACATCTTGTGCAGAAAAGTTGGAGGAGGAAGTCCAGTTTTCTGCAAAAGTACAGTAGAGCAACAGCAAACACATACAGATATTGTATCAGCTGTCATCTAATCCTGACAGTGAATGCCAGTGACCTCAACTAAACAGCTGACCTGCCTCTGCCCTTCTCACTATGACTGTATTCCACTTGCAGCATGCTTAAGTCAACCACCAATAAAAGGCTAAAGCTTTATCAGCACGTTGCTACATAAGAAAAAAGATCTGCTTAGTGTGTGTGTGTGGTGCATTGTTCTTGAAAAACAAGCTTCCAAGCCTTTTTCCTTTAATTAGTTCTCAGTGCTTTTCAGTTGCAACAGCCTCTGTTGGTACCATGGTGCTGTTACCGTGGTGAGTCTTCTTGCCCATTCAAAGCTGTTCAAGTATGAGCTCCCCTCTACTAACATTCGGCTAAATATAGATGCTTAGCTGTCGAGCGCTGTAGTGGAAATGCACAGCTGCTGCAGTACGACCAGTAACCACAATTTGGGTCCAAGACGTCTAGTGATGTTACTCGAGTAGCAGAACTTGACTGTAACTGTATGTGCAAGGCTAAATTTCAGAGTCAAGAAGTACATCCAGTCCTCCGTAAAAGGGAAAGGGAGAGGTTCCTAGAAGTTATTTCCAGTAAGGCTTCTCTTGCTCAGCATATAGTAATTCTCAGTTGAAGTTTGACCTTTGCAGTAGAAAAATTAATATGCTCACACCCAACTTCATTAGGTATACCTGTTCAACTCCTCGATGAGTCTCGATTTCTGCTGCAACATTCAAAAAGCATGGTCAGAATTCAATGTAACAACGTGACAGCATGGATCCATCCTGCCTGTATAAGTGGTTCAGGCTGGTGGTGGTGGTGGTGTAATGGTGTGGGTGTATTTCCTTAGTACCAACTGAGGCCTACCTGAGTATTGTTGAGACCATATCTATCCTTTTATGACCATAGCGTCCCCATCTTCTGATCGCTGCTTTCACCAGGATAACGTGCCATCTCACAAAACTCAGATCATCTCAGGAGATTAACCAGGTCATCTACTAACCAAAAAGTGCACATGTCGAGGAGCGTGTCAGGCTACATTTCACTGTGTGTTATACTTGTATAACTATGCATGTGACAAATAAAGAACCTTGAACCTTGAAAAGTTGGTGCTTCAATCCCTGGCTGACAGTCATGCCAAAGTATCCTTGAAAAAGATGCTCAACTCCAAGTTGCGGTCCATCATGGGAGTGTGAATGTGTGCGAATGAACTAGAAAGCAAATAAAAACTGATTGTTTGAATGAGGGATGTCGTAGTATATAGTGCGTAGTAGAGTAGAAAAGCTCCATACAAGAACCAGTCCATTAAACCCTTATCATTTTAAACTGTTTTTTTGTTTTGGTTTTTTTTGTAACACGACACTTCCCTATACTGAAATGGCATCACACTCACTAGATCTCAGTCTGCACAGACTTTTATGCCAATAAAACATCTACATGATTTGGAGTGAAGCATTCAGTACAGGAAAAACTGTTCTCAGCATAATATTCCATTCAATGTGACGTTCCCTCAGCAGGTCATCGACAGGTTAAACTGCAGGTGATTTTTTTATGTTAACTTTTCAAAATAAAAATGAAACTTAACCTTTAACCTCCTAAGACTCGAACTCTTCCATGGCATGCATTTTTATTTATTTTTTTATATTTGTGCATATTGAGACCCAATGTATGTAAAAACAAAGAATCAGCAGATTTTTTTTTTTCTTTAACCTGATGAGAGCCACATATGAGGACATTTGTTTTAAATTTTGATAAAATAGGCAGTATAATGTCCTCATAAGTGGATATCAGGCCCTTGTCGAGCAAAATTTTGTATTTCGGTCTAGACAACCAAAAATGTGATTTCCACATATGTGGACGCCAGGTCCTAGGAGGTTAAACAAACAAAGGGACATTTTTATTGTTTATTTGGTTGCATTTACCCTTTCTTTACCCTTTACCCTTACTTCTTTACCCTTGCATTTACTTTAAACTTTAAACATTTTAAGCGGCTCAGTCTAAATTCTTTGCATACACCTGTCTCCGGAGGCAAATATTTTTCTTAACAGTTGTTTGCCATTTCCTTTTGGCAGCGAGCTGTGTGAACTGCCCGAACTTGTCCGACATTCTGGTGTGATTAGGAATGACAACAGAATCTTCTCAGACCATATTTGGCCTTTTTATTGCTTTCATTACAAAACTGTAATTAACATATTACCTTGTGTTGCATGCTAACAATGACATGTTTCACAACAGAATGCCAACAGTACAAATGACTAAAATATCACATCATAAAGTTTCATGGGTGTTTGATAATAAAAGAAATATCTGTGCAAACCTTTCAAACTGCTAAATTGGGATCTTATGTCATTTTATCGATTTATTAATCATTACTATGATCTCATCAATTTGTTGTAAGCTTTGCTCTGGTTAACAACTTCAAATGTAGCTGAAACGGGTGCTCAACCTTTTCAAAGTGACCGATGAGTTCTGAGATGTAACTGGAAATATTATCTTCGGTTAAGAAAGGGTGGCACATGTTCCCCTTTGAAGCTCAAATCGCAGTGTTTGGAATTTGCTTCAGGGTCATTGCTCATTACTTACACAACCATGGATTTGTTTTTACATTTCAGACACATTACGATCACTTATTTGGAAGGTATCGAGCAAACCATTAGTCAGTCCATTAAGACACCGCAATGTTTTAACAGTTTTGAAGTTCAAACAAATTCACCCAAAGCATATGCAAAGAAACGGTGAAAAAATAAATAATAAATAAAAATCACACAATTGGGTAAATGCATGCTACCATCAAGTTGCATTTTGTCTGAATGGCAGGTTATAGTGTAAGGTGGATTATTTAGAACATTCAGTGCCAAACACAGATATGAGCTGTGCTCAGACTTATACTTGGTGTACAACTGGACACAAATTAGGCAAATGACAAAGGTTTACACTGTATATTCCCTTTGATATACTTATTTACTTAAAGACATGTTTGATGGTGGCAGCATTTTTTAGCCTTTTTAAAGAAGTGTTGCACACACCTGGCTGGCAGGTTAGAATACATTACGTGTGTCTTATGTAACTGCCGAACATGAGCTGAACTTAACTGAAGACTTACACCACAAATTATCTTGCGCAATTTTCTTTGTTAAAGGCTAAGGCAGCAGGAGGTATGCAGTTTTTTTTCCTCCCTTTGTCTCCAAACCACTCAACCTGAGCTGTCCATCTGGTGTATTTATTTCCAATCGTGTCCACACAGATTTCCAGCCATCTTGTAAACCTTCACTGCCATCTTTCAGCCACACATTACCGCAGACCCTGCCTGCACAGTCTTCTTCACTGTTTATTGCTTTGGATGGTTGACCTCAGCTATTTAACCTCATTCATCATTATTGCCGTAACCAGATCATGACACATTATTGTCCATCTTTATTATTATACAGGTATGCATACCCAAAGTTTTTCAGTCTGTTTTGAAACAGTACAAGTGGCTTCGCTTTTATGTGACTCAGTGTGTATAAAGTCTTCGATTTTCTGTCAGAAATATGTAGAATTTAAGGAGCTATTAGCATAACGTGATGAGTGTACATGAGGTCAGTTTTGCTTGGTACAGCCCTGACTGTTAAAACTATCTTTAAATGTTTGTATTTTTCCCCCTCAAAACCATTTTGGGTGTGCCTAGTATTATCTGCCCTGCCACAAGTGGTACCACATTGTTGCTTGGTAGCGTGCATGAAGGGTGGGAGGGTACACAGATCAAATTACTCTTTGGAGCTTCCTCCATTCCCACTACCTACCATATAACTAAATTATCAGCTACAATTTGAGCTTAAAAAGCTCAGCCAGGGTGTTGGTTGTGCTCCAAGTCACATGAAAATAACCTGACTTTTATCTTGTTCTGACAGCTGCTAGTAACAAATCAAAAGACCGCAGTGAACATTGCTCAGGGCTGAAACTGGTCCAGTGGCTCTGAAACCCCTTTAGTTCCCCCGGTTAAGTGATGCTAGCCTTACCAGTGACCCTGACGATGAATGCCAAACAGTTAAACAAAGTGATTAAGAGGTAATGTGTACTGGAGACCTACATGTATCCATTAGGATTGCAGTTTATTTATAAACCCATTCTAATTTTGTATGATTTTCAAACCAATGTTAATGATCAGCATTAATCTTGGAGGGTTTCTCCCCACCCACAACCACATTGTACTGCAATCTGAATTTTCAAGACTCCAGCACCACCTTTGGACCCCGAGCCTGAGTCAACCTGCATCACAATTCTTAAAATGTCACAGTTGCGTTTTTTTTTTTTTTTTACATCCCCAAATAAAGTAATAAAAATAAAAATAAAGCACAAAGACACTTGAGAGGTGTAGTTGTTTATTACAGAGAAGGAAACTACCCAGTCCAGACATGAAGTTTAATACAGAATGAGCTACGTGTTCCTTTGGAAGTTGAACGCATGTTGGTGGTGGGGAGAAAAGCAAATGGGGAGCAGAGGAAATAGAAAAGGCACTCTTACACTTACTATAGCCAACGGGATGACCTCCAAGTAGTAAAAAAAAGGGACCAAAACCAAAACTTCTATCCCACACATGAGATGGACATGTAAACAAGGCTGGTTTCTCTGTACTACACCAACCAAATGTTGCCATCACAGTAACGGGGATAGGCTTGAGCCAAAAAAAATTAAATAAAATAATTGCACCAGATATTTTAAAAAAAATGGGATTTTCGATAACTAACCTGCCTAAAAAAAATAAGTTCTGCAGTCCAAAAATTAAAAAAAAAAAAAAAAAAAAAAACGGTTGTAAAATAGTCATTTACAATTAGCCAGTGACACTTTCTTGCCGAGGCAGTCCAAAGCTTTTCTGTACAACACTCTGGAGCCTCAAGCCAAACACCAAAATGACCACGTCACAAGAAAGTCAAGACCTAATACCCAAGTTTGTTTAAAGCTGCCTTCTGAAATTTCGGCTTCTCTGTATCCACACCGAGCTTCAGAGAACAAATAAATAGTGTTGAGGTTTAATTCCTAGCCAATAAGACTGTGGCAAAGAACACACCCCTCTAAGGACAAAGATGAAACAGGTTTCTCTGTAGCTACACCTGCCATCTATATACACTTGAGGGAAATGGAGTCTTTAGGTCACTTCAAAGCATACAAAAAAAAATTAAATAAAATAATCAAGTGTAACTAGTTTTTTTTTTTAAATGACTAGTTTAAAATTGAATTTCAATGCATAAGCAATTCAATTTTTCCCATAACCTTCAAGTATAACCAAAACCTCTGCAGACCAGAGCAGTGACAGCAGCTTCTGACTTTTCTGTATTACGTCAGAAAACAGCAAAGGTCTGCAGGGGTGTCTGAGGCCTAATGCTCATTTAAGAGCTTGAATAATTAGGATTTGGCTTGCCCCTTAGCCTGCAATGCATAGTTTTTTTTCCTTTTTTTTTTTTTTTTTTTTAAATAGTGAAAACAGCAACAACCCTTGAATTTTAAATTGTGCCATTCTAGCATCCTCCACAAGGATGAGGGGGGGAAAAAAAAAAAACAAGCTAACAAAAAGGATAAATGAACACTGGGGGTCAAGGAACAACCGTACCAGGCTGACAACAGGAGGAATGGAGAAGCTAACAATTTTAGGGGGACACAGCCAGATCACACGACTCCAAATATGCACTTGAGAGGACTTTGAAATTATTTTTCTCTTTTAGATGTCATGCAGACTCATTAGTAGCACCAGTAAATTAAGAGGAATATCACATAAAGCCTATTATACTACCGCCATGACAGTGATAGTGACGATAGTGATGAGTGTGGAATGCCAAAAATGAGGGCTGAACGCAGCTACTCAGCGCATCACAATACGAAGCGGGGGGAACCTCAAGACGTGGGAGAACAGTAAGTACTACGGTGCATGAGTTCATGGAACTCATCTAGTTCTTTAAAACATCAAGTTTGAGGCATGCCTCCTGGGACCCAGCACGATACTGCAATCAGCAGAAAAACAGTAACAAGACAAAAGAAGGGAGGTGGAGTGAGGAAAGCGGTTAATGTGTTAAATGGTACCAATATGAGAGAAAAGGGCATTTCACCCCCGGAACCTTGGAGGCTTCTCTGTAGTATACACCAACAAGCCTGGGGGTAAAAGCTTAACAGGTTTAGTATTTGAGTTTTTTGGGGACCTCCCAAGGGAAGGAGTCTCGGCCAAAGTGGCCGTAGGCTGCGGTCCTCTGATACAAGGGTTTCTTCAGATCCAGATCCCTGGAATACATAATCAGACTCTTTAGCAGCAGTCACATCCAGTGACCTCAAATGCACACACACAGGCATAATACTCGAATTAGCCAGTGGGGAGTGGCGACAGCGAAAAAAATCAATTAGATGGCTGGCTGGTAAAGAGAGGAACGTGAAGACGCAACACTTACCCTGCTAACCACAGGACATTGCAGCTTGCAGAAACCAAACTCCTCCCATTTATAAAACCACTAACTGAGCTAAATAATCCAAATACAAGACCCCCCACTAAATAAGCTGTTTGCCCCCACTGAAGCTTAGGTGTTTAACCTAATGCAATTTGTTTATCACCTCACCCCCTAATTAATAATCTATATATAGTTTATTTGGATATAATAAACTACAGATTGGAGAAACTAACATACAGCAATCCTCCAGGAACTGTGCTATCAGTGAGGAGGTGGCTTCAAAGGTTATACATTACCTGACGATGACTCCAGGCCGGAGATCAAAGTTCTTCTTCACGATGTCAAGTAGCTCCCTCTCACTCTTGTGGGATGTCCCATAGTGGAAGATAGAAATCGAGAGGGGGTGGGCAACTCCAATGGCATACGACACCTAATACAGCACACAGATGTGTTATATCAAGCAGGAAAACAGAAAACTTCAGGCAGGAGTCTGCTGCAGCCTTGCTCCCTGAAATAAAGACTTGGGGGGGGGGGGGGGGGGGGTTGGCTGTGTTTCCACCACAGGAAATCAACCTTTCGAAGATGGGGCTAGGGGTTTAAATTAGTCTTCAGCTGATTTAAAAAAAAAAAAAAAAAAAAAAAGAAAAAAAAAAAAAGAACTAATCTACACCCAGCTTTTAGAGCACAGTGAAACCACAGCTACCCACAAATCTGATGAACCCCAATAGGACAAAATATATTAAAAAAAAGAAAATGTTTCTGAACATGCCGTGTGGAAACGCAGCTTCTACCACTACCACTCACCTGGACCAGCACCCTCCTGCAAAGCTCAGCTTTCACCAGGGACTTGGCCACCCAGCGTGCCGCATAAGCAGCAGAGCGATCCACCTTTGTGTAATCCTTCCCAGAGAAGGCTCCGCCACCATGGGCTCCCCAGCCTCCGTAAGTGTCTACAATGATCTTACGTCCGGTGAGGCCAGCATCTCCCTGCAATGAAGGAATCAAGGTAAACTCAAAGCTCAATAGCTCCCGATAAACAAAACACGCCATGAAAAGGTATTTACCTGTGGACCTCCAATGACAAAACGACCACTGGGCTGCAGGTGGTAGATGGTGTCATCATCCAAGTAAATGCAGGGAACAACCGCCTTGATGACCTTCTCCTTCAGAGCATCTCTCATCTCTTCCAAGCAAATATCTTCATCGTGCTGGACAGAGATGACAATAGTGTGCACACGCACTGGCAGCATGGCACCGCGGTCCTGGCGGTATTGTACAGTAACCTGTGAAAAGAAACAAAATGAGCAACTTTTTAGAACAACCCATTTTGCTAGTGAAAATTAGAAAATAAAATGATGAATACCTGTGTCTTTGAGTCTGGTCGGAGCCATGGAAGGGTGCCATTGCGGCGCAGTTCAGCCATCTTGGCATTCAGCTTGTGGGCAAGAACGATTGTGAGAGGCATGCACTCCTCAGTCTCATCAGTGGCGTATCCAAACATCAAACCCTGCAGAGTGAGACAATTATAGTTTTAAAAAGCTGTTAAAGGACAACATGTTGTATTTGTGGTTTCAGAACACTCAGGCCAATACTAACCTGATCCCCAGCTCCGATGTCCTCCTCATTGCGATCAATGTGAACACCCTGAGCAATGTCAGGAGACTGCTGCTCCAGCGCCACAAGAACATTGCACGTCTTGTAGTCAAAACCTAGGCAGAACACACAGGAGTTTAAGAACAGTCCTTACAGAAAAAAAGAAGAAAAAAAAAGGGAAATAAAATCAGTAAAGCAATGCACACCTTTGGAGGAGTCGTCATATCCAATTTGGCGGATGGTGTCACGAACAATTTTCTGGTAATCCACCGTGGCCCGTGAGGTAATCTCACCTGCCAGTAGGATCATCCCAGTCTTGGCAATGGTCTCTGCATGAGGCAATTCACATGTAGTTCAATACCCTGGTGTCAACACAGGAGTGAAGCCAAAGCAAACAAGATAGGAAATATTTACTTACCACATGCAACTTTGGCATCTGGATCCTGCTTCAGATGGGCGTCCAAAACTGCATCGCTTATCTGGTCACAGATTTTGTCTGAAAAACAAAAACAATAACGTGAGTAAACGGCAACATCGATCACATCACAGGGTCTAAACGTAAAATGCCGCACGTCGGCGCAAACTGTCCCCCTTCATACTCAAGAGGAATAGACCGGAGTCTCGGCGGTCGCCATGTCAGCATGCGCACGTGTGGCGTCAAAGAGAGCCCGCGCAACTCCACGGAGACCGGAAGGCAAGCACGGTACACTTATAAATGTTTGAACCAACTACATATCGACAGACTGATAAAATGCACAGTCTATTTTCATCTTCAGGGATGAAGACGACTGTGTTAGGAGTCACCTACACAAACAGCCGCGTGCTTCATGAATAGGGACGGATGGCAGGATGAGAAAAATAAATAAACCAGTTAAAACGAATAACGATACTGTAAATAAGAAACAATTCACATGACAATGTCATCATGTCCACTATGACTATTGTGCTACATTTGCTGCCGGTGGCGGAGACACGCGACAGAATGACCTATTCACTTAAGATTAGCTAGCTTACATCAGCTAGTAGCGCGTGGTCTCGAAGCCGGCCAAGGTACAAGAAGAGGGAAAAAAGGGCCGCGATGTTGTCATTTCACTCCCTATTTGTTCATTTTAATACAGTAATAGGCTAGTTTGTGGGACAAACTATTAAAAAAAAAAAAAAAAAAAAAGCAAGAGATGTAGCTTATTTCATCAGCCAGAAC
Source organism: Rhamphochromis sp. 'chilingali' (assembly GCF_963969265.1). Taxonomy (NCBI): domain Eukaryota; kingdom Metazoa; phylum Chordata; class Actinopteri; order Cichliformes; family Cichlidae; genus Rhamphochromis; species Rhamphochromis sp. 'chilingali'. The sequence goes on from NC_137937.1 coordinate 21,374,208, forward strand.
GATAGAAGGCCGACATCTCGCGTCTTACCGGGATGTCCTTCCCCGACGGACTCCGAGGTGAACAAGAAGCAGTCCTCGTCAATGAGGGAGTTATGAAAACCATTCATCTGTCCGTTCATCATCGTTAACGGCTGCCACTGGTACGAAAACGTTAAATTACGGGGTTGGTAACGTCTTTAGTCGGTATTACTGGCACTGCCTCGGCGGTTTTCCCAGCTCTTCAAAGGACAACCCCTAACGTCTCGGTGTTCTGAGCCTCATTGCGCAGAGCAGCTGTATTTATCCTGCGAAGTCAGACGCCATGACGTAACGAGTAGGCGGACCGTACCACTGAGCCTATGAAGGGGGCGCACCAACCGAGAATGCGGTGCTGAATTTGATAGCGAACACGTGCCGAGTAGATGCTACAGTGACATGGCCGATATGCAGGTTTTTCCCTAGAAATAATAGTATAATACCTAAAGTATATGGACGTGTGAAGGTGTGGCAAGAATGATGATCTTGTAAATCCGTCCAGGTTGTCCCATCGTATGTGGTAGTTTGGTCAGGTCAGAAGCCCACCTTTAACAGCTAAAACTATTAAAGAATAATTTTTGCTCTGATCTGACTATAAAACAACTCCTTTTGAGATCATAAACTTATTTTGTTTACTCCTGAAACTGTGCGTGGAATTCCTTTTTAGGCATGGATCTATTATAGACTACCAAAGGGGAAATATGGAGTGAAGCTAAGCTGAATACGCACAAACTGTGTAAACAAAGTAGATTTTGGTGCTTTGAGCTGCCAGTGACTGAGTGAAAATTGTAAGGTGAGGAGAGGGGGAGCATTTATTTGGGTTCTAAAGTGGCACAGAGTTTGAAAATCGGTGCCTTCCACCCAAACACATCCTTCTTGAATTTATTAATGCCTTGGACTAAAAAAGAATACAGCATTGTTGTCTTCCAATACAAATATCAAAACTCAAATTGAATTCTCAAGTTACAGGCCACAAATTGAGCACCAAGGATTAACCGGCTGGGGCTGAGCTCGCATGTATGCTGGACTAATAAAAATTCCGGTTAGACAACAAATAGAAAGCATTGTAAATAGTCGGATTTAAGGTATTGTTTGTTTTGTATAATTCCATGCAGCTCCCATTGAGTGCCATATTTTAGTTTTTAAGTATTTGATCATAGGCTTAAGTGTACTGGATGAGAAGTGGGTTTCCTGGAAACAATTATTAAAGTTTGGTATAAACCAGCAGTGGCGTAATTAATCTGATAAGTTGCATTAGTTTTGCTATCGTGGGTACATCAGAACATTCGCTTCCCTGGTGACACAGCCAGAATAACCTGGAAATGCATTTCCACCAATGAAAATTGGACTGTTGGGGGGGGAACAGATGCTGTGGATATTATATCTAAACACAACTTGATTATATTAGAATAAAAATGCTCCTCTCTCTCTCTCATGCTCCAGGGCCTGTTATTTAATATAATCAACATCTATGTTTTGTGAGAATGTACCTTTGTTAGTCCCAGATGGATTTAGTTATTATCTCTAAAACTTAGTACTTAAACAAAAGCAAAGAAGTCACAACATAAAACAAAACAGAGAATAAGATTTGCAAGATTTCATTCCACTTTAGGAGACCAGAGTCTATCTATCTTTAGTTTGGGAACATTGTATTTCTTCACAGGAACACATAGATCTTTGTTTTTTACCCACAAAAGATAAGTTTATCACAAATCTGATATGCATGTAGAAGCTGACAAAACACTTACATAATATCTTAGTGAACCACTTGTTTGCTGAGACATCTTGCATAAATCTATTCTGCATGTCATTGTGAATATTGACATTCTGCATCCATTTCTATTTTTTTCATTAGATATTACAGTGACATAACAGTCACAGTGACATAGTGTTTACAGAGGTTTAGACCACACCCACCCCCCCCACAGTGCCTTTTGAATCAGAGGATTTTCATTGTGAATTTATTAGCTTGGTCAGTATTGCCTTGTATAGTGACACTAAACCAAGCAAATCAGTCCCTGACAGTGTTGCATCAGTGCACTCATCATGAATGTGCAGGGTGGACAGTTTCCTTTCACAGGGCAAAAGTATGATGCAAGATGTACCTGCTGTTGCTTTCTGCACAATGTGTTTGTTGCCGACCATTTTAGACTTCAGAAAATCTAAAATAGCAAACAATAGCAAATCAATAAGTTTTGATTTCTTTTCATTAGATTAATAATGGACTAAAGGTCCCCTTCACTGCTTGTTATCTTTGAAATAAATGTAGCTCGGTAGTGCCGCTACTCTATTTACCTTTATAATGACACCCCAAAGGAGATATGAATATGCAGTAATTTGTGCAAAGGATTTCACAATGTAGACTCTGTTTCTTGTCATTTCTTTGCAAAAGCCCAGAGCCATGCATGGTTTTTGTGAGATTATAATATTATTTTATGCCATGTTATACCCCTAATTAAAGATTGTGAATTATTATGTAGTTTTAGTTTGCATTATTCTCCTGAATTAGAAGAAGGTGATAACTAGTGCATTTGTTAAACTGATTTGCATTACATTAGACTGCTGATTTATTGTGAATGAATGATATTGTTATATGATGCATTATACTGCTGAGTTATAAGAAATACTGTTCGCAGAAAGTCATCGCCTTATTTGTCTGATTAGAAGAGAACAGAACATACTGGAGTTTTCTGTCCCATCTCAGCAGGAGCAGATAAACAGGGAGCCAAGGTCGTAGCTTAGGCGCTGAGTGAGAGAAAGCATGTGAATGTTCAGGCTTTTATGATTAGGTGGGGGCCACTAGAGGCTATAAGAGGTTGATCAATGCTCCACCATTTTGAGATCTGATGCTGTCTGCGTACGGTGTCCATCTCCCACGCGTGTGATCATTAAAATCATCGCTTGACTCAACCCGGCCGGACCAGTGTTGTTCTTTTGGTTTTTCCTCTTGTATCCATCCCCAATATTTGAATCCGTAACATTTTCTTTATGTTTTGCTAGTAAAATGGGAAAGAAATATAGTTTTCAGTGTATGGTTAAGCTTGTTAAACATGTGCAAGCATACATAACAACATAAGGCAAAAACAGAGTTTGTACAATTCCAGTGGGCTTAAAAGTCAATATTTGGTATGAGCACATTTATTTTCCAGCACAGCATGAAATCTCTTAGGAAATTCTCTTGTAATTTCTTTAAGTAGCCTTCAAGAATAGTTCTCCAGGTTTCTTGAAGGACATTCAATGAACTTCTTTGTTGGGTGCCTTTTGTTCTATTCTCTGGGGAGGTCCAATCCATGACTGATTGTGTGCCATTGTGTCGTGTTCTATCCAAGTATGCTTTTGCTACACTGGCAGTGTGTTTGGGATAATTGTCACACTGAATAATTAAGCCATTGCAAATCAGTTGCTTTCCAGATGGTACTGCATGGTGGATACGATACTTATCTTTATAATTCAATCAATTTGAATACGATCCAAATGCCACTGTCTGAAATGTAGCTCCAAACCATGCAGCCTCCACTATGTTTTACATGTGGGTGTAGACACTCACTCCTGACTTCCATTACGTTAGCCTTTATGTCTTGTTTCCCTTCCTTAAGAACGACATTGAGAAACAGTCACCAGAGACCATTTCTAAGGAGGCTGCAGCAAACATGGTTCCATTGAAGGGTCATTTGCATCTCTCGGATCTTGTGTCTTCCTGTTTCTTAACAGCATGACTTTCATTTCACGCAAATAGTTTTTTGGACCTGCGTCTTCTGCCTTTCTCCTCCATCTATCCAGTTTCCTCATATTTTTTTCAGGACACACTGCACACCATGCTACAGAAAAATACTATTTTATGCCTGTTAAACTGTGGTCTTTGGGATTTTTTGGGAAGAAAAATATATGTTTTTGGAAAAGGTTCCTAACAGAGTCTCTAAAGATGCAATTTTAAATTGTTTCTCATCTGTTACGTGTGGACACAACACTGGTTAATTCCTTGAGTAAGGTCCCTTTAAAAAAATAAAAATAAAAAAAAGACTCATAAGGCAGTATTAAGTGGCTCAAACGAAAATACATTCTTCTGAAAATGGTCAAGATAAAGTCTGGACTGAAAAGGAGTGAAAAAGCAACCATTGTCGTAGGAGAAAAAAAAAGCAGGTACTTTATGCATGGTTCTGTACTTTGGTACATTACTGTGTTACTGCATTTTATAATGTATTTTGCAAGTTAACTCACTGTTTTTTGTCTGTATCATTCTCTGTGTTCTCTCCCATAGACACAGTTTTCAGAAAAAACAAAAACAAACACCTTTCATTCAAACTAATTAACCTGAACGATAAAACATGATAAGATAGTTACACATTTTTTAATACAATGATATTAAATATGAAACAATTAAAGAAACAGACAGACAACTTGAAAGGGAGAATATTATTTCTTTGGACAGTATTGCACTAGTTTCCTGGTTGGAGGATAAAGCAAGCAACCCTTTAACAAACTTCCTGCTTCTGTGATTAGACGATCAGAGATAAACCATCATCCTAGGCCAACACAGGATCACACAGGCTTGCTGTATTGTTGTAGTTTCGTTCACAATTATACGAACACCTGTACACTTAACAATCTACACGTCTGACAGTGAAAGCAGAATTTGATATGAAATTACTAATATGTGAAGTGGAGAAATCATCATTTGTCAAAAAAAGAAAAATAATTATTATCAATATTCTGTAATATTGTTTCAGTAGAAATAACGCTCCCTTGCTGGCCAGCAGAATTTAGGCTCATTTTACAGTTAAATAAGAAAATAAATACAGAATTTCAGTAAAATAATCTTTGCGGCATAGATTGTCTCCTATTTGATCATTTCTACCATACTTCATATTTATCCTTCACATATATTTTCTTCTATTGTTGCCACATAAATTACAAAATAATAACATTCTGTAGACAGTTTTCATTAATATTTCACAATACATAGTCACTGGCATTGACTGCAATACAGAACATGATCATCTACTATCTAAAATGTGAGACTTGTCTTTACACGTTATTTCCAATAAAGGTCCAATAGATTTCTTTCCCATTTTAAAACCAAAGAATTACATTTAAATACAATGAAGTGTTTCAAACAGCTCCAGATTTCAGCAAGTATAACTACTCAGCAGTTTATCACCTAACACATACACTTAAGTAATTTTTTTTTACTGCCCTTACCAAGTTTTTCTAACAATTTTCACGGCCACTATTATGACAAGGGAAGTCAAAAACAGCACTTTACGGCACAAAAACCACAGTACTGGAATGTACAGTATGTCCACAGCAGCAAACCATGCAGACAGACCCCATTCACTGCCTCAGCCACACACACACACACACACACACACACACACACACACACACACACACACACACACACACACACACACACACACACACACACACAGAGTTACAGCTACAGTAGTATACACTGTCCTATGCTAAGTGCTTAACAGTATAAAGTGTCTAATAGGTCACACAGTAGCAATCTAACACAACTATTTTGACTACTGTCACTGTCAGCTAATCACCTGGATCATTAAGGGTGGATCTGAGCAAGAGAGAAAACAAGCATCAAATTAAAGTGAAAGTAAAGTATCTGATAGGACCACTCCACTTCTTTAATAAAGAAAATAAATGAACATGATATTTCACAAAAGTGAAGCAAGTCATTTTTTGTATTATACTACCTACAGCAGCGGTCCCCAACCCCCGGGCCTCGGACCGGTACCAGTCCGTGAGTCGTTTGGTACCGGGCCGCGAGAGTTGAGGCTCAGGTGTGAAATGTATAGTTTTTAGGGTTTTTATCGGTTTTCAGCGTTATTTCGTTATCGTTTTTATCGTTTACTCGGTTTTCCTGGGTCTTTTCACGTGTGTTATGAATAAATTTTCTTTTTTTCGGTACCGGTACTAGTTTTATTTTGTTGTATTTATCCGCAACACCTTAAAGGCCGGTCCACGAAAATATTGTCGGGCGTAAACCGGTCCGTGGCGCAAATAAGGTTGGGGACCGCTGACCTACAGTACAATACAAGTCCCTATGGTGGCTCTACACAGTAGAGTTCCTGCTCACATTTTTATGAGATATCCAGATGAGAAATGTATTGATTTTGGGTTTAAACACCATGCGAAAAATAAATTAAATAAAAGATCCATGTTGTTATTCATGTTGTTAATTTGCTTAAAAATTAACAGCTGTTTGCTGTGAGCAAAAGCAGTGCGGCTCATTAACTCACACCAAGCATTGTGTGTAAAAAGCAATTCATGGTGAGTCAGGTATTGCTGTAGGCGTTGCCACAGTTGGTCCAGCAGTAAGTGGCCAGCAATCAATCAGCTAGTTTTTGTAAGACAGCTATGCTGTGTCAGCTGACAGCTAGCCTCCCACACCCATCACATACACACTGCGTGGACATGGCGGCCTATTTAAACGTCCTTACACTCGCGTTCACTCTACACTGGTGTGTGTTGTTCTGACGCCGTGGCTAGTGTCCGAGTCCCCTGAATTACAGCCTCCGCGTACTTTGGCTCTGCTCAGCTTTTATGCACCCTTGAGGGAATTTATTCCCACTGGTGGATCATTTGAAATGCTCCCTGGATATTTTGTAGTATAATGTGTGCTAGGTTAGAACCACATCACCAAGTCAAACTGTATGCTGCACATCTGTCTCCGATTGCAGAAACTAATAATGTGACTGTTTCCAGAGCTGGTGATGACTTTATGGATTGTTTTTGAATTAAATCTTATCTGTATGATAGGATTTGTTCTATAATGGATCCATTACTACAGCAAACATTGAGTGAATTATGTGGAATATCTGTGTCGAGTATAAGTTATAATCCAAATATCGTATATGTAGTGAGCTGACATGACTGCTAGGAACATCAAAGCACTGTCGAAAAACAGTAAAGATGGTTCCTATGAAGTATTAAGTGAGCAAAAATCCTTGAGTAGTTTCTCATGAAAGGTGTCAGCTCCCTGTGCTGACCACACCTGAGAACGGACGAAGAGAGAAGAAACACAGCAGAGAGTGAAGGGTTTACAAATAAAAGACATGCATGTGCACAGCTTACTGAAACAACCCAAGGCAAAGTAAACCTCCTGGACAAACCAGATGGCTATTCCTGAAAAGGATGGCATCGGAAACTGTAAATTTTCTCTACAGAAACTTTACAGTGAGGTGGATGCATGACTTTAAAGACACAACAGGTTTTTAATGTGAGCTGTAAACACAACCGGGCTCACACTCCTGGATCCTGTGAGTTTTTCTCTTGCTCCTCAGGACCAAACAGCTGGCTGCTACTGCCCTCTGTTGGGCCTCTAATGGACTTGCACTCTGTCTCTGCAGTGGTGCTTGATGGAGGAGCCTTGGTGACATCAACCTCTTTCATTTTGACCTGGTGAGGACTGCCAGAGCGGCTGCGGCTTCGGCTGCCGCTGCGATGGCCGCGGTGCTTGCTCTTACGTGGGCTAGGACTGCGGGACCTCATCTTCATGACAACAGTGCTGTCATCTTCTGAAGTGACATCAGAGCTGTCTGAAGAGCTCGTGTCATCGCCTGAGGTAGGAAGCAGGATCTGAAGACAGATGGAAAAGAGTGTAAGTAAAAGTGGAAAACGTGAAATAAAAAGAGTACAGATGCAGATGAGAACACCAAAGGAAAGAGCATTTGGCTGTTTTCACGTCAAACAAGCAGTGGGTTGCAATTACCTGAAATGGCTCTGTTACACCCACAATGCTGCTCATGTTGTTGCTATAGTAACCCAAGATAAAGTCTCCTGAGCCTTTAGGCAATTCCTCCTCAGTAAAGGTTACCTGGAAATCAGTCGATAAGACGTTCATTAAATGTGAAAGAAAATTATCCTTGTATTGAAGCCTACGTGCATCCAGATTACCTGATGTTCCTGTCGAAGAAAATCTGATTCCTCCTGCTTGGCCCACACATATCCCACATAGTCTTTGTAGTGTTTGAAACCCACCTATGGGAGAAGTCAGTAAAATCAGTAATACACAGGATTACTTGTCATGCTCAACCTACTTGTTGTAGTATTAATTTCACGTATTGGTTTGTTACCTTGAAAAGTCCAATCCAGTCCCAAGAACTGCGAGAGTAGTTGGGTGCCAGTTTGAATATCACTGTGGCATCAGCAACACTGTTCCACTCATCCTCCACTATGATTGTGACCAGGGGAAGATCCACCTTGTATGGGAACTACAAAGACACTTATCATAGTTATTTAATACCAAAGTGCTGTGAGGTTTCCACGATGTCCTAAAGGATAACGAGAGCAGAGGATAGACCTCATCTAAAATGTCAGTCATGTGCCTGTCAGCGGAGGCTAAAAACACTGCTCTGATATCCTGGACCTCCACAGCATTGCAACATAAGCCTGTTATATTTCTGTTTCTTAAGACAGATTAAACAAACAGCAGATTTGGGCACTTGTGAGATGAAATTCTCCCTGTAAAAGCTCCACTTTAGCACATTTATGTATTGTGAGGAGAAATCTGTACCACCGGGATGAAAGTCTACAGAAGTACAGACAGTTCTATTTATATCACTCGGAAAAGGTCAATAATGGTGTAATCGAGTAGGTGAAGGACAGCAAAATCAATATGAAAGCAAAGGTAAGACCTAATGTTAGTTATTTACAATCACTTGTTTAAGGGTTACTGTAGTCAGGCAAGTAGGGCACAGCTGACGAGACAGTCATCTTTTGAGTCTAATCAAAACCTGTGTGTAACATCAGTTTAAAATAACCACCAACGGGAATCTGATTTGTTGTGAAGTAGGATGAATTGGTTTGATTTGGTCAATGCGATTTTATAGTAAGGTTTAAAGAACTATGTTCAATGTGACAGTCTATACTTTGCTAGTAGCTATGAACACAGAGCGGTTAGCTGCTGTTAGTTTAACAGCTATCTGACATTTGTCTACACAAACCTGTTGAAAATAACTGTCAGAGCAGAGGAAAGCCCTGTTTAGCCCTCCAGGTGAGACAGATATATGAATTTTATTTATCAAAAATAGTATGGTATCAAAAGCCCGCTCCAAATTCATTTAGCATGTGTATATATTCTTTAAATATTTTCTTTATTTCATTGTCTGACTTTATCATAAATATGCTACATTTCTAGCCAAACTACTCTGATTAGCAATAGAATATGTATTTATTGTATTATCAACTACAGACTAATTTCAAAGATGCAAAGGCCTAATACTGCTCACAATCATCCTCATAACGTACCCTCGGATCCTAAAACAACCATGACCTGGATGACTGAGAGCCTGCACAGACATACCCTAGTGTTTCTCACCTGAAGAGTAAAGATGGAAGAAACTGGTTTGTGGTCACTGACGGTGAATTCCATGTGACTTCGATAGTTGTGCTGCGTCACTTTGGCGCCACTCGTTAGCCCTGAAATGGAGCCACGCTTCCCTGCACCAGCAGGTGCCGTGGCTCTCAGACGCCACAGGATCCGGTCAGTCCAAGCTGGTTTACGTTTCTTCCCACTGGGAAGTTTCCAGAAACAAAAAGATGGGGCATGGCAAAAATAAAGAAATAAATGACGCCATGTTTGAAACCACTAGATCGAGGATAAAATACGAACTGTAAGGATTCATTTAAGCCAGCAAGAGCCTTTCAGAGGATGTGTGTTAAAGGTATCTGGTTAGTGGCCTAGAATTCATAAAAGCACCCCCGGCATCACCAACCTTGTGTCGTATGTATTTGTTCCAACATCAAACTTGTAGGTAGGAGGGAATTTCAGCGGTCCCTCCTGGAATCCCTCTAACACTGTCTCGCTGTCTTTGGCCATGTTTAGCTGTAAATCATAGTACCAATCAGAAGACGTCACATAACTTCAACAATTACTGACGCTGCTCATGGGAATAGTGTGTTTCTGTATCACCCTCTAGTGGCATTCCCTACACACTGCACCACTTCCTGACTAACATCATTTCAGCTTTCGTCTCATAAAATAAAGAACTTCTCTATACAGTTTTACATTCATTTCAGGCTGAATGCACTGAAATAATAATAAGAAAAATAAATATGGATAGAATTTCAATATACACACTCCTCAGTTGCTATGAGATGAGAACTTTTAGTGCTTCTGAGGAAGGCCACATGCAGATGAGCTGAGGTACAATAATTGCATACATATAAACGTTTGGTTTTACCTGATCCTTTTCCCATAATATTGAAAACTTGTTGTTATCAATGGCTGATTTGACCACCTGCATCTCCAGGTCATCGATGCGGAAATTAAGATCCCCGAACCAAAACACCACACTGAAAAAAAAAAGGAGTCATTTTGTGAATTCAAACAAATGTGACGCTTTAAGTTACCTCAATGACTGTGTAATTATTTCCCTCAGAAACCACGAGCATGGAAAAACAACACTAGGTTGATCTTACAGATACATACAGCATATAGAGGGGAAAAAAATGAGGATGGAGATGAAGGTTATATTCAGAGAAAACAGTTTCCTGGGCAAGACCTAAAAATTTATGAGAGAAAAAAAAAAGAGTAGATTTTTTTTTAGGTTATAAAATCATAAATTTACAAGAAAAGATTCAGAAAGATAGTTCCTAAGGTACTAGATTGCTTTACTTTGCGAGAAACTCAATATTACCACTCATCATATCACAGATGCCACAGCTTCGCACCGACAGTGGGAAACCTCATCAAATTATAGCCCACTTTGCAATCAAATTTTACAGCATAACATACTGTTACGTTGAAAAGATGGAGTTCTGGCAGTTTGCAGGTCTGGATCATTCGAGTGTATGCTAACACAATGCCACAATCTTCCCAGGAGTGGATGTCCCAGCAAACTGACCCCAACATCAGACTGTGCAACGCTCAGAGAAAATGCAGAAAACCCAAAAGCTACACCTGAGACTCTCCCAGGCCTCAGTCAACATGTTAAATGATAAATTTCTTGACAATTTCTGTAATAATTTCCTTTGGACAGACAAGACCAAAGTGCAGATGTTTGGCATTAAAGCACAGCACAGTTTTGCAACCCAGGCATCTTCTAGTCACTTAATCGAACATGAACTCCTCCGTATACCAAGGTATTCTAAAGTCAAATGTGAGGCCATCTGTCTGACAGCTAAAGATTGGCCCCAATTGGGTCATGAAACAGGACAATGAATTGAAGTGCAGCAATAAAATCTACTTTAATGGCCCAGTCAAAGTCCAGACTTCAACCAGATTGAAATGCTGTGAGAGGACCTTAAGAGATCTGTGCATAAATGAATGCCTGCAAACCTCAATGAACTGATGCAACGATGTTAAGAAAACCAAACCAAAGTTCTTCCACAATGACGAGAGAGACGGATAAAGTCATACAAACAAATATGGTTTCATCTTATTCTTGCTGAAGGTGATTCTACAAGCTAGTGAATGATGTGGTGTGCTTAGTCACAGGACTGCAGAGAGTCCTGTGAAAACTTTACATACGATTGTAACCTACAATCACCACATAATCATAAGCATTTAGACTTCCAGGAGAAAATGCTGAGAATGTGTCTGCTGAGAAGAAAACATGCTGGTTTGGAGGAGGTAAGGTGCAAAAGGAGCTACAATGCAACTGACAGACGCAGAGATATTTCTCATTAGCTCATCCATAATGTTGAATCCTGCCTTTTGAAAGTCAAACTCTGGGGTTCTGCAACTGTTTCAGCCTTAATGGACCGACGTGAGAGAGCGAATAAGTAGCGTCTGACTTTTGGTCATAGCTTATACATTAACCTAAAGTTTCTGTGTTTCTGTGAACTGACATACTCATGGTCAAGAACCCCAGTGGCAGCCTGGCCCTCAAACTGCTGCTGCTGCAGGATGCTCTCAAAGTCCTCCATCCGCTGATCTGAGTTTTCCATGTGAGCCGGGAGGTGGCAGTTGAGAAAGCAGATGGTGTGACCGTACACTGACATGCGGGCACTCACTCCACCTTTATTCCCCTGTAGCAAGGAGCAAGCAGAAGAGAAGTTAAGTGGAAACAAATGAATTCAATGTATGTTATTAGTGATTAAAAAGCCAATAAAAACAGTAATTAGCATGCTACGATTTTCCACTGTATTATATGTGTCTCAGCCACAAACAGGAAGTTCACTCATTAAGGAATACCGAGGGACAATATCAATATTTAATGATAACAGCAGAGAGCACAAAGGTGGGGTCAAGATGAGTCGGCACACAACTTCCCACTGTTCTGACCCACAACAACACCAAAGATGGTGCGTTATAAAACCCACAGTACACGTCGATGTCATTTGAGTTTATAAAATGAGAATTTTACTTTTGAAAAAAGTGTGCGTAGAAATGCTGCAACTAACCTCCTTTCTAAATAAAACTGTGCTTGTTGACAAAACTGCTGTAAAGCAGTTGCTTTTTGGTAAAAATATATTTTACTTTTCAAGCTTAAAACACATTAAAAAATTATTAGATTGGAATATCACTCCAGCCAGCAGTTTGCCTTTGGTTCATTTTTTTTATGCTTGACTTTTCCAAATGTTAATAACAGCTTGCTGCAAGATACCAGCATCTATCTCTATATTTACATAAAACTGGATGAAGCCATGTTTGACTAACAAAGTGCAAGAGCTGATGTGCAGATATTTGGTGTGTCCCATTTCTATATGAGGGTACGTGGGAAAGAGATACCAGCCTAAAAATAAAACCGAGATATAGTCCACTTCTCTGTAGTGCTTTGTTTTTACGTGGGAAGTTTCCATAATGCAGTGCTGGTCACAACAAAATGTCAGTAGCCAGCTCACCCAGTAACCCCCCAGGCCTGTGCGAGTGGTCTCAGTCTGGACTCCACGCAGGAACGGCAAATGGAAATATTTGGCAAAAACCAGCAGTAACACTCCCTGCATCCGCTGGGATGTAACCTAGAGAAGAGAAAGCCATGAAGAATTAGACGGGATAATGTAAATAGACAGCAGAGTTATGAGGACATGCTTTGCATAATTCGCTAAGGAGAGCAGCTGTAAAGTTCACTTGCACATCAGGCTTACAACATGAATATAAAATCTCCTGGCATCCCTCGCACTCGTCCTCTTTTTACCAACTTGCATTTCCATTTTGGCCTGCAGGAGCATGTGGTCTAGTTCAACAGCTACTTCACATGAAGCCCCGGGCAGCTTTTGCCACAGCATCTACACTTACTGAGGTTAAAAAAACCACTAAAACCTTTGATATTTGCCCCTTACCTTTCTCAAAGCCCTTCAACATCCCACCAAGCGTTTCATGATAATATGCAGGATTTGACATTAGTGCACCTCTGGTGCTATTTTTGTTCAGTACAAGACAGTGAGGAATGTTACATGCCATTTACACGAGATGTCAACCCTTCCCATGTCCATGCCTCCTCCCCGCTGCCTTCTCCAGTTGTCCACACATCCCAACCCCCATCCACAGTCTGAAGAAGCACAATCACACCCAGTCTAAATGCCCGCGGGTGGAAATGGAGGCATACATCTCCGCGTGACAGGAGATCCTCTTGCTTGCACACTAACTGGCTGTTGCATAATGGATTCTAGTGAACCGTAAAGTGGACCAACTTCTTTTTTTTGTCATTTGTGTGAGGACACATAACGATTGGGTCTGCGTGCACTTGGGTAAAGTCTGAGGAGAGGGTACCTTGGCCTGCATACACTGTGGATGAACATAAATTCCCATCATCATAATTAAACAAAGAAAAACAAAACAAAACAGAAATCTGCTGAAGGCTACCAAGCCACATTTTGACCAAGCACAGAAAAGACATTAAAGCCCAAAGACAAATGTGTGAGAGACAGAGACAGAGCGGGGCCATGAGTCCAGCAGCGTATGTTTGACCTTGTACAGCACAAACATGACTAAAGAAATGAGCTGTGAGTGTGATGCTATTTGGAAAAAGTTTAGTGCATTCTTTATCATCTCTAACAGAGATGGACACAGAAACACAGAAAAAGAGAAGTCTTGCATTTAGTGGATTAAACCACGTTGCAATCAGAAAGGCCAGACTGCCTTTGCTATTCAGAGCACTTAAATTGTAGCTTACTTGGTGAACATCAGCAGAAACCGTGCAGTGAATGGCCCGAAAAAATGTGTTGGAAGCTGCACTGCACAAGAAAAGGCTTCCTTGAACAGTCAGTTTGAACCCAACAATGAGTCACAGCGAGCAGAGTATCTCAAGGCAGAAAGTATAGATGGTGTGTCTCGTTACTACGTTTCTTTTGTCATGACTAAACATCTTCCTACTGCCACAACCGTGCATCTCACTTTACTTGTTAGCCTGACAACCCCCACGACCTGTTCACGGCATTGATTTCTACTAGAAACTTAAAAAAGGTCACATCGCGATGATCATTAACAAGGTTTAAACTAACGTAGCAGGACTGCGAGACAGCCAGAGGACAGCATCAGTCACACTGTCAGAGGCCCATCAACACTGACAACAACGAGATCCAAAAATAAAACAGCACCCTGGGAGACGTTTGTCTAGCTCTTTCAACTCGACAGCTGATTCACGCGGCCTGGCTCACCATGCCAACTGAGCCAAGCATTGTTGCAGACGCAGCCAGACAAACACCGACCACAGCGTTTAAACACAAACAATACAAATGAAATCAAAAGGTCTGATTTTTTTATCTGACAATAATGTTTTTATTCCTTTAATGTCGTATTTGATTTTGAAACAATATTCAATATATACTAGAAATATGTGCATAACACTTATTCCACACAAGAATCCCCTTTCTTGACTTTTGTTTTCCTATCAAAACAGTAGTTAACTATGCTTAATCTTTACAGCATCATTATATCTCATCTATGAGCTATAATAGTAGTACCTTTTATTTTGTGGTGAATACCAGGAACAGGAGTTAAAAAAAATAAAGGTGGAAATACTGCAAAAGGGGCTTCAGGAGACTGAGGACAAGCCGCTAAATAAAGCGACCAGTGGAAATAAAAGTGGGCTGAACTTACTGAAGATCAGAGGGGATGACGAGCCTCTCTCTCTTTTTTTCCTGCTGCTGGGTAATTTCTTCTCATCATCAAAGACACTATCTTTTTCATCATAAACTGTGGATTTGCATTACTCTTATCTCTGGATTTTATGGACTTATGGACTTTATGGACTACATGGAATTTTTTCTACTTGTACTCAGACTGACTTATCTATGTGAGCTACGCTGTCTATAAGGAGAGACTGAAGAGTGTGCGCTGGTGTGTGGGACTGTGTGTATGAGCGTACTGGAATGAAATATGATGGAAAATTAATTTAATAAAACGAATCGGTATTTTCGTAACTCCTAGTAACACATGAAACCTACTGGAGATCTTAAGATAGTATTTATCCCCATCTTCTATATTAGTACACCTACAATCGGTAGCTATAGACAGAGAAAGAGGGGCACAGGTCTGAAGGTTCAAAAAGGGAGACCGACAGTCAGTAAGAGCTCGACATTAGCAGCCTGGCAGACAGGATAAGATAACAGATTCGCTGACATTACACGCTTCTAGCAAATTATCACCCCATCCGTTGCTCAGGGAACAAAATGAGCTGAGAGAGTAAGAAGCGGCAAGCTCGTCAGGAATCCCACGATACATCTAAGCTGTTGAGCACTTCACCATAAGAGTGTGCATATGTGTTTACAACAGAAGCCATTACTGACCAGCACATAACCAAAGGGGCTGAGTCTCTCCATGCAGACTTCGCTCCACTGGTCTGTGAAGAGGGCGTCTTTCAGTCTTTTGTTAATCATTGAGTTTACTTCCTGCAGCCTTGAAGAAAAACAAAAAAAGACACAGAGCAGGGTAAAAGGGTCAAGAGCAGACAGACAAGGAAAAGGAGCTAATGAGAGCGTGCTTTGATAATGTAATCAAAGCACTTTTGTTTTTTCCATAAGGAGAGAGAGACATTCAAATCTGGGCCTGACTGCTCATTAGATGCATTGTATTGCAGCGCTGACGTGCATATAAACAGGCCAATCGGCTTTAATGCTGAACAAATGAGATAGTTGAGGCAAAACACTCACCCGATGATGTACATGTCTGTGTTTCCATCACCCACATTCAGCCCGAGCAGAGAAGTGATGTCATCGGGTGGTGTGGCTGAACCCACATTCCAAGTGACGATGTGCAGCCTGTTGGAAAAGGGCGCTATATAAAAAACTCTTGCAAACACTCATCTCCTGCTCACCTGTATCGCAACCTGCAGACAAACCTACAGTGAATGCAACAGCAGATCACATCGACAATAATGCTTTCAGTCGATGTTTCACTACAATGCAAAGCCTTGACCGTCTTTCAACATTACGTGACATCGTCTACAAATCACTTAAACAGAACAGGCTTATTTTAGCTTCACAAAGTCTCTCATTTTGATTCATACTCAGGAAAACTTTACTAAATTACTTAAAAAATATCAAATTAAAATAAATGGCACTGAAAGCCAGCCGCAACAGACAAACTGATAATATTGTTTCCCAGCACCTGGGCCACTCAAAGACATGCATACAAAGTAAATAAAACCTAAATCACTCATATAAATGTAAATGTGAGGACATGTTTGTCTTTGTAGCTCTAATTGGCTCTTTAAAAGACTAGAGACCTCCAGGGTAAACCCTGTCTCTCAGCCAGAGTGTACACTGGGCCAGGATCCAGTTACATGCAATACTGAGAAAATGGATTTTAATGGAGTATAACATGCCTAGATCCTAAAGTTTCTACTTTATATGCCAAACAAATCCAAGGGTGTAAGATGTGGTGAGGATACCGTCACCTCTCTTCATCCTAAATAAAGGACACGTCTCATAATCTGATACTATACTTTAAACATCAAAACTTTTAAGCATACCAATAAGTATGAAACCTCTTCCTAATGCAGGGGGGCTAATTGCTTTTTACAGTGCTCAGCATCTAATAGTGTTATCATTAAATTAATCTTCATTGAACTTCTTATCATTAGCTTAATTTTTGTGCTTCTATAAAAAACGATCCCCTGAGGATCCACTAATCAGTGTTACTACAACCTTGATATTTGGTGTTACGGCTCTGCTGCTATCCCTCTGAAGCCACAGCAGCAGTACAACCAGCAAGTAAGAACAGCCCAGGCATCAACAACAACAATTATTGAGCCTGACACAGCAAGGAAGGTGCAGTGGGGTGGAGGTGGGTTGCCAAGGGGCTTGTAGATGCGCAGCAACTGTGACTAGGCCAAAGCAACTTCAATAACATGGTTTCACTTCGTAAATGGGTTATTATGTAATTTATAAAAACATTAAATGTCTATAATGAAACTTTTCAATATTCAGGCCATTATTCCCAAATTTTTACACACAGAAACAATGATAATAAAAATACAGTGACATCATTCTGCAAAAACTTGCCACACTTTGGCCTCATGTTTACTATAATCGCAACCTTCCAGTGTCACTATCAATGAATATAAATAAATGTGATGTGTGCCACAGTTAATCTGTCTCAGCTGTCTGGGCAGGACAGGGCCTGCCGAGGCATGCTCAGACACACACACACACACAGGAAACTTGCCTGAAGTCTTCCACAGTCTGCGCCTGAGTGTCAGCTGTACCTGCCACAGAGAGAGCTCTCTGTGCATGAGGGTTCAGGTGATGAGGCACATGCCTGCTGGCAGATGGGTGGGGCACGGAGGCAGCTCTTACTGGGTGGTGGCCTGGACCTTTAGGACCAGCCTTAATGCCGGGCCCAGTATACTCTTCTGAGAGCTTGACTGCTGAAGGGTGAGAGGGTTTGGAATGACTGGCCACATTGCCATCAGGGTCACACTCCTCCTGGTTAGGCAGTGCAGTGGATTCTGCTTTGGGCTCGGCTTTGAGTTCAGAGATATCTACAGAGCCCTCAACTCTGGCAGTCCTCTGCGGGCGCCGAGGCCTGGCAGGCACTGCGTGTTGGCCAGTGCTAGAGTCGGTGGCAAGAGCTGACGTATCTGAAGGCGTAGCTGAAGTTGCTGTTACAGCTGCTGCTTCGCTGTTTGGGTTGCCTTCTGAGGTCTGGAGCTGGGTTGGATTATCTTGGTCCATTTCTTAAGATTTCTGTGACGACAAAAACAGACTGTATCAACTCAGATGGCACACATTACGTTTGTATTTTAGAGCATATATTAGAAAATATAACGCTGTGTAATAAATGGAGCTAACAAAGCACACAGTGAACTTGTAACACTGCACAACACAACCTGTAGCCTTTTTAACAAATGACACACCAATTCAGCTGATGACTAAAAGGCCGTCATAAGACTGACCCAGCAGAACAACTGAGTGAGTCATTCTGGCTCCCCGCATCATGAATGTACAATTACCTGGTTTCTTATGGCCTTGGAAACAGCTGAATGTACCGAATACAATGACGAAACAAAACTCACATAACAGAATAAAGAGCATAATGCATAACGAGACACAAAGAGGCATGTTGTCTTACTGTGGCTACAGGATTGGACATTTTGTGAATAAAAGCCTGGACGCAGTTCATCATCCTCTCTGCTTCTACCTAAGCCCCCTGCCCGTCCTCCAGTAACCAGGGAGATACTCAGTCAGTTCATATCAGCTCAAAGCACCTGTCACACACTAACACGAGGAACCACTGCACGGTCCAGAAGAGCAAAAAGCAACAGCCCAGAATAAACCACAACAGCAACAGCGCAGAGAGAGGAAGCTGCAGAGAGATAAATAACAAATTCAAATAGGCCATTTATTCACGCAACGACGTATTCAATCATTGTCCTTATCTCATTTGCGTTTCTCGACTGTGGATTGATAAAATACAAAAGCAGCACAAGCTACTGAAGTCCCATTTAAATGACAATTTTTAATCTAAGTGCAAAAAATGTGCACCATGTAAAAATCTTAGGGACAGGTCGGGGACAAGCTGGAAAAAAAGCTGATTTGGGCACAAAACGGTGACGGATCTGCGAGTCAGTGGCGTTTCAAGTGTAACGTGTGGGGGTGGTGGTGGTAGTGAGGGTGAGGACAAACCTAACCTTCTGGGTGAAAATCACAGGAATCATTGGGGACACAGAGGCAACACAGCTCCCTCGTATTTATTCACATGACCTTGAGCAGCAGGAGGTTGTGGCTTTAACGCAGGGAGGAGGGTCACCTCTGTATTCCACATGTGCTCATTAACATGCTGGTCTTTCAGTTCACCAATAACCTGGTGCCTGACTGGGTATAAAGTATTCTTATGATCCATGTATGACATTTAGTCGGGTGGGGGAGCATGAAGGAGGAGGGTGAGTGGGCACACGTGGGAGTGGGTGGGTGCAAAACGAGCTGAGGGCAGCGGGAGGAAGAGCCAAGCGAGTCAGCCCTTCATTCAGCGACAGCACCGAGTCTTTTTGCAGAATGTCTCCAAATTGATCCTCTCACACTTCCCTCTGGCACTGTGTATTTTTCCAGGCTTTAATCCCCCCTGCTCTCTTATCGTTCCACTTCTCTAATCCTTTCCCTCCCCATCTTCCAAATTCTGTTGTTCCGGCTTCCAACCTTTAGTGTATGGACACCGAACTGCTTCGTTTTTGGATGTAGACTACTCCCGAGCTAAAAACGTTCCATTTCTTTCCTCTCTTAACCCATCTGAACTAAAAGGTGACCCTTGAGGCTCTGTGTCGTCTTCTCTCAGCCAGCCACCTCACAGCCACTATCAACGCAAGACATCATATGCTACCGTCACAACAACCATACAGAGATTGTAATCAATGGTAAAGTATGTTCAAGTGCTCAGAGATGTGGAAAAATGAAAAATGAGAGAGAAGACTGAAAATCTAGATCGAGTTCAGTTCATCTTTCTAACATTCTCATTTCCTTCTTGCATGACGGAGGAAGAGCCAAATATTTGCCTTTCTGGGAACAATTACGACAGGCTGCCAATTTTTATTCCACTCACGTTCAGAGAGGAGAGAGTGGAATGATTTGATAATAACAAATGTGTCATAGTGTTTACATGCAGCCTCTTGAGGGGGTGAGAGCTGAGAGAGCCAGGAAGGATGTGGTGTAACCCAAACAGCAGGCTCCAACCAGCCTCCTTGGCTTCTTTGGTGGGATTCACTGACTATACAGTTTTGGATGACAGTCACACACTATTTTTTCTTCTATTTCCACACACGGACTTTGATCTTTTGTAGTGGCTCTGTGATAGACTGGCAACCTGTCCAAGGTGTAACTGCCTTATGACAGCTGGTATAGACTCAAGGTCAACCATGACCCAAAACTGGATGGATGGGTGGAGGGATTTAAACCACTGGCTCTGAATTACAGTACTGACACCAGTTTTGGGATCCACCAATTAACTAACAATACACTATCATTCATACACTTCACTATCATTATCATTTTTCAGGTTTTAAAATATTGAAGTTGAGCTATTTTTTAAAATTACAGCTGAAAGAAATAGACTTAACAGCAAATGTACTAAGGTCACCTTGCTGGTACTTGATTGGACTCCTTTTGCCTTTAGAACTGCATTAATTATTTGTTGCACAGATTTAACAAGGTCCTGCAAAAATTCCAGGATCTGAGTTCAATTCCACCATCAGGTGGAGTTTCTGTGTGGAGTTTGCGTGTTCCCAGAGTCCAAAGACATGCAGTTAGTGGAGATAGGTTAACTGGAAACACACAACCGTGGAGGTGAGCATGAATGGTTGTCTCTGTCCTGCGACCTGTCCAGGGTGTACCCTGCCTCTCGCCCTAAGACAGCTAGGATAGGCTCCATTGCGACCCTGTAAAGGGTAAGTAGAAATGAATGGATGGATTTTGATCCATTTTGACAAGACAGCATCACATTGTTCCTGCACATTCGTCAGCTGCACGTCCATGATGTTCCACCACACCCTAAAGGTGCTCTGTTGGATCTGGTGACTATGGAGACTATTTGAGTGCAATGAACTAATCATCCATCTATCCATTCGCTTCCGCTTATCCTTTTCAGGGTCGCGGGGGGCGCTGGAGCCTATCCCAGCTGTCATAGGGCGAGAGGCAGGGTACACCCTGGACAGGTCGCCAGTCTGTCGCAGGGCCAACACAGAGGGACAGACAACCATTCGCACTCACATTCATTCGCACATTCACACCTAGTGACAATTTGGATTATCCAATTAACCTATCCCCACAAGTGGGCATAGGTGAACTAATCATGTTCAAAAAATAGTTTGCGCTTCGTGACATGGTGCGCTATCCTGCTGGAAGCAGCCATTAGAAGATGGGTACACTTTGGTGATAAAGGGATGAGCAGGGTCAGCAACAATACTCAGGCAGGCTGTGGCGTTTAAAGAATACTCTGTTGATACTAAAGGGCACAAAGTGTGCCAAAAAAATGTCCCCCCACACTACGCCACTACCGGTAGCCTGAACCATTGACAACAGGCAGGATGGATCCATGCTTTCATGTAGTTTACACCAAATTCTGGCCCTACCATCTGAATGTTGAAGCACAAATCAAGACTCAACAGACCAGGCAATGTCTTTCCAATCTTCTGTTGTCCAATTTTGTGACTTGTAGCCTCAGTTTCCTGTTCTCAGCAGGAGTGGCACCAGGAGTGGTTTTCTGCTGCTGCAGCCCATCAGCTTCAAGGTTTGATGTATATTCAGAGATGTTTTTCTGCATACCTTGGTTATGAGGAGTGGACACTTGAGTTATTGGTACCTTGCCATCACCTCAAAGTAATCAAGTCGTTCTCTCCTCTGACATCTAATATCTACAAGGTACTTTTACCCAGAGAACCTCTAATCACTGAATATTTTCCCTTTTTTTAGACCAGTCTCTGTAAACCTGAGTGATAGTTGAGTGTGAAAACCCCAGCAGACCAGCAGTTTTTGAAATACCGAGACCAGCCCAGCAGCAACCGCGACACATTCAAAGTTACTTAAATCATCTTCCTTCCCCATTCTGATTCTTGGTTTGGACTTCAGCAGGTCGTCTTGACATAACCAAATGCCCTGAGTTCCTGTCATGTGATTTGCTGATTAGATGTTTGCTTTTATATGAATAGGTGTATCTAATATAATGACCAGTGAATGTGGAAAACCTCGGGCTCTATGGACAAGACTGATTTGGGAGAATTTTGAAAGTCTCCTAATTGCTTCTCTTCTAAATTTAATCTGAGGTAACCACACAGCCCCACTGACATTACTGTGTGCACGATCTGATATCCACTTGTTGGCGTTGTTCCCACATCATCATAATTATTGTTGATCCAGGTTCAACATTGTAAGTGACCAGTCACTTTGGTGTGATGTCATAGTTGTGCAACTACAAATAAATGCCTTAAAAAAAACTACTTCACTTGCAAGATCTCTACTAGATCCAGCATTTTGAATTCTTTGCCCTTAAGAAGCATTTTGAGGATATTAGATTGTCTTTAGTGTAGCCTCTTCATTTACTGTGCCCAGCTTGCATGCAGTCTAATAAAAATGGTTCTGGTGTGTTTACATTACAGACACATTCCCCCATACAAGCACCTCCGGGCTTAAAGACTTTAATTGGCTTTCTGAATTGTTTTGCCTTGCTGACCATCAAAGCCCCCCGACTACACCACAAGTTCATTAACGTCTGTTCAGCTGACCCTCATTCATTTGACAAAAGCCACTGCGACGAGTCATGGAATACTGACACAGGTAAGTCCAACTACCAAGGGAATCATTTAGAGCATGGCTTAATTAAAAATTATATCTATATTTTGGATCAAATGGAGAAGGAATTAAATACATTGAAATGCCAATGTTTTATCCTATTCCTTGTTCACACACAGATTCCAGCTGACATGCCAGTCACATTTTGCCCTCTTTAGTGTTGAATGCTGGAGTTACAGCCAAGCAGTACATTGGTGTTGAGAGCCTCCAGAGCCATATGCCCCTGTGACAGGGATACTAATGATGACCCGTACTGAAACGACACCGGCAGCTGCTGCCACAGCTGTAAATGGCTCCTCCAGGTCCTAATGCCACTGAGTATCGCTCCTCTGTATCCAAGGAGCTGCATCTTTCTGATCAGGTCATAGCCAGGGCTGCAGGATGTCACTATGATTTCTCCTACAGTCTAACACTTAAGACACGTGCTGACAACACACAGTGCGCTGTCTGCACTGCAAAACTATGTTGTGAGTTGCAATTTCCAGTTCTGTCCATTACCAATTATAGAAATCAGTCGAATGGAAAGATTCACTTCCTAAAGCTTTCTGCTTCGAAGACTCTCCATAGGGAACATTGGTCACCATGTTGCAAAAGCAGCATCTTATATAGCGAGTTATCTTCATGCATATGTTTGTTGCACACTGTCAAGTAATTGAGATGAATGTAGCTAAAGGAATGTGAAACAGCTTCTGACCGTGTGGACTAATGTCTGCATTTGCAAGATAGCAAAAGGATCTCTCACAGAGACGTTGGTTCATTACTCACAGTTTTCCTTCCTGAGCAGTATTTAAATACAAGCCAAAGAAACTGATTTAAATCACAAAATTCTGCAACTGCATCTTCGCATCATCGCTGTAATCATTCTTGTATACACTGACACAAGCGTTGAGTAATAATCAGTCCTTTGAGCTGACATTACACACACTGTTTTGAAATACGGAGTGGAGACATTCTATCATGACCCCCACCCCCCACCCCCAATAACTCCTATTACATGTAAGGGATTAAGTAACTGAATGGTTTACCTCATAATGCTACATTTATAACAAGAGTCAGTTAAATGACACACACACATTGTGTAATATGCAAACATCCCTAACAAGCCAACAGTGCTTTTCATTCATCTGATATCTTGTATGTAAACATTAGAATCTTGCATGTAAGCCTGCTGTAAATATTCACATTTCCTGTGCCACAGATGGCTGTGACACCTCGGCTGGAACAAGAACAGCAGCCGAGTACTTGGCCTAATTACACTCTTCCTTCAAGGACAGGAAAAGAGAATGAAGGTCAGTTTTAACAGTGCTGTGTTGTGCATCACATCTGAGTTGAGATACTAAGTCTGCATGTGTTTGTGAGCCCTTATGTATGAGATGAGGGTGGAAAAGATGACAAGCAGCCTGTGGGCATGCGTGTGTAAAGCGATGCAAAAGGTGGAAAGACAGTTTTTAATTTTAATTTTTTTTTTTTGTTAATGCCTTGTCATACTTTCATATTATAAACAAATGATGTAGCGCGCACGTGTACGCACACATCCACGGCAACGAAGTCAGGTTTCTGGAATTTTTCTGCAGCTGCTCTTAAGGCGTAACAGCAATTAACACTTCCTGTCTCGGTAACGCAAGCGTCTCTATATGTATTCTGTTTTAAGAAAAGCTGAAAGTTGTGTAACATAAGCTCCTAATAGGTTTCAATCGAGAACATAACGCATGCGTGTCTCATTAATTATCACCTTTACCTGTTTGCGATCGTCTGCGCCGAAAAATTTTAAGAGCTGGGGTTCTGCAGAGTCTGTCTGTCTGTCTGTCCGGAGCGCCGATGGAAGATGGGAATTTACAGGAAATTATAGAAAGAAAAAATTGGGGAAAAAGAAACGCGCTCAACTTTTATTTCCAGTCGCCTCTCTGATGAAACCATCGGCATCTCAAGCGCTTTTCTCGCCTTCCTTCCTTCCTTCCTCAGCGGGAGGTAGGAGAGAGGAGGAGCTGGTGGGTTTAGCCAGGCAGGCTACATGCCTCAGAAACACATTCCCCCTTCTTGTGTTTAAAGACACAGGCTTCAAATTACAGAAGACGTCCCGGACGGTATGAGAGAGCGCGAGCGACCAAGAGCGCTTCCGTAAACGAGCAGCCGCTGTCTGCCAATGTTGGCGGACGATTACTGTGCAGAGTGAGTCAGAGTCTGCCAGAACTGCGACTACCAGAAAGGACACTGGGCAATTAGGCTGCAACTACAAACATGGCTTCCGCGCGGATGTACACTGTTTGCCACGAGAACACACTAAATGATGCACAATGTCAGGGTGCAAGTTTTTTTTAAAAAGAAAGAAAGAAAAGACAAGAAAAGAAAGATGGAAAACGTACATTAGGAACGTCAGATCTATGTATTCTCACTCTATGATGGCGCACTCCTGCTGTCTGGTGGTTACTGTGTTGAAGAGCGTGGGAGAAAATTAGCGAGGCTTGTATGCCTTTAACTTTCAATCAAATAGCAGTGACTGAGTCATTTTAATGCTCTTTATAGTAACAGCTGAACAAACCCCCAGATGTGCTTCTTTCTGTTTGTGGATTTAGGATTTGGCACAGCCCCCAAGCGCAACAGCGCCATTGCCGGTCAACAGTGGTAGCGCCTGTGCTTTGGTGACACTAAGAAAAAGGCAGGGCCGACAGGATTAGAAATGAGTACATCAGAGGGACAGCTCAGGCTGAGGTTTGGAGACACAGTTCAAGAGGCGAGGCTGAGATGACGTGGACATGTGCAGAGGAGGTATAGTGGATATACTGGGCACAATTATGCTGAATATGAAGCTGTCAGGCAGGAGGAAAAGAAAGACCTCGGAGAGAGCTCATGGATGTAGTGAAGGAGGACATGCCACAAAGGACACAGGTGTGACATAGGAGGATGCTAGGGATAGGGTGAGATGGTGGTGACCCCTAAACTCTGTTGCGGGGCATATTATTTAAACCAATTTTTGACAGTCCTCAGATCTCATCTCACTGCTTAGAGACACTAGCTGGAGTTCCATAAATTGCTGCACTGTTCTTCCTCCTCTTAGATGTCTTTTTACACTGTCCATTAACAACAAAAGGCAATAAATGGCCTTCCACGGCTCCTCAGTGGTGAACATGGTCTCCTACAGCCTGGGTGTTGGGTACGCAGGGGCCACAACTGAGAACAGGAAGGCTGTGCAGAGGGAAACTAACACCAACCAAAAAAATCCTTGGCCGCTCTCTGCCACCCCTGGAGGCGATCGCCAGATCTTCCTATCTCAGAAAAACCAGGTCCCACACCTTCACACTCATAAACAGCTTCTTCCCCTGGGCCACTCAGACTGTCAATAAACACTATGCCCCCCACACCCCACCTCTGCTCACCTTCCTCACCAACCTGAGCCATGGTCTGAGAAACCCTCATCACTCAGGCCACTCACACATGGACTCTACTCAGACCAAGTCTTATCTCTGCACTGCTTCCAAGCAACTATTGTTCTCTAATGTGTGCCTTTGTCTTATTGTTGTGTATATTCCTCTTGGTTGTATATATTTCTCCTGTTTGCTGTTTATTCCTGCCATCTACCATTTATATTTTATTCCGGTACAGGATGTACAATGACACAAAAGGACTATACTATTCTAAATAATTTAATCAGGGCAGGTTTCTTAAGTTTCCTTTCTTACTTTTGATTGATGGGTGGGGGCTTTATTATAATAGAACAGGGGAGAAAAGAATGAAGAGCAGGGAGAAAGACAATCAGTAAATAGCCTCAGGCCAGATTCTAACCCAGCATTTAGCCTCCCGTCAGACCACAATAGTTTTATTCCATTTCATTCCAATTAGTTTTAAGTCATATGGGTCACCTGCTTTGCCTGATGAACTAAACCATCACCCAGTGTTGCACATTTGTACCTTATGTCACTTATTAAACATGTAATATACTCACTTCCTAGTTATGGGTCAATGATACAGTGATAATGATGTATCTTTGTGTAATGTTTTTTCATTACTTCTAATTATCGTTATTGTATTTACTGCATATAAATGTCAAAATAAAGACTTGGAACTAGTGCACTCACTGTCATAAATACCGGTTTATTCAAAGAGGGGAAAAAAACTAATTAATTCTACGTTAGCCTGTGGAAACACCTGAGGGTACCTCATGAGTCTCACTGGTACTTAAAAATGCATGAGTCAAAAACGGAGTGTGTGTTTATGTCTGTGCTATTTAGGGCCAAGACTTGGGAAAAGCCGTGCACTGTGGTTAGCTTGAAGCTGCTAACAGTACCTACACTAGACCTTCATAACACTACCTGTAACAAACAGTTAATTATTTATCTTAACTTAATGCATGAACATTGATGCATTTTCACATTACTACAGAAAAAAAATATAACAGCATGCACAATCCTTAGTCTAGGACACTCCTTATTCTCAAGAATTCTGCTCAATGTTTACAAGCTGCTACACTGGTCACTTTAAATCACTTAAAGGTCACTTTAAATAATTCAAACTATAAATTTTAAATTGTTATTGATACTTTTATCTCCTAATCTTAAAGTGTATATTTATTTTCTTACCCTTCTTATATTTATTGTTTGTTTTTCTTTTGCACTGATGTAACCATTCCTCCCTCCTTTGAATTTTATACAACCAACGTCCCTTCCTTTCCTCCTCCCACTGCTTTTGCCATCTTGCTCCGGAAAAGTGACTGCTGAATTTCCGCCAAAGCATCTGCTCTACTGTCTGAGTGACTATGCTGTAGACTGACCAATGATGAACTTGAATCTGAACAAATGACAGCATGTAAAGGTCTCACGTCTTCTTTAACCTTTCATCAAACCACAATCCAAGAAACTTAAATTTACTCACCCTTTCTAATTCTTGATCATACAACTTAAGCTTGATGTCTTTACCAACTCTCTTCCTTGTAAAAAAAACATCACCTTGGTTTTATCAACCGAAAATTTAAAACCCCACTTATAAGACCACTCTTCGACTCTTCTAATTGTTCCCTGCAGTTTCTTCACAATATACTCTATATTTTCCCCTCTCTTCCATATTGCTCCATCATCAGCAAAAAGTGAACATCCCACCCCTGCCTCTATATCATTAAACACATCATCTATCATCAAAGAAAATAACATAGGGCTCACTATGCTCCCTTGAGGTGTACCATTTTCTACCAAAAACCTTTCAGAAAAAACCTTCCCAATCCTCACTTGAATATGTCGCCCCTTTAAAAAAATCCATTATCCACCCATACATCCTCCCCCTAATACCCAATTTACAGAGTTTAATTAGTAGGCCATCTCTCCACATCATATCATAGGCCGTTTCTATATCAAAACTACACTCTCACTGTTTGTTTGTGCTTTTCGAACTTCATGTTCCAAACATAAAACTGGATCCATAGTATTCCTCCTTCTTCTAAACCCACTTTGATATTTAGAGATAAATCCACAAAAGATCTTTAGCGGACTCACTGAGTTGTTTTAACATGGTATAGCATACCTGATCTTTTCCCGGTGCTGATAATTTAGATATTTGAGCATTCAGTACCTTTGAGGTTTTTCTGAAGAGTATTTTGGACTTTTCATTGTTTTGAATTGTTGCAATAAAAACATATTTGCATAAAGCAAGTATATTTGTTCACTCCCATACTGTTAAGGGTATTAGAAACATGAAGAGTATGCTGTTGAAGTTTCTTTAGAACAGATTTAAAAAACAAATCTGATTAATTTGCTATTAATCTTGAGTTAACTATTGATAAGTATGCGATTAATCGCGACTAAATATTTTAATCGACTGACAGCCCTAATAAAAACATAACATTTGTCCCAGTGTTGTGACTGACTTATTTGTCACCGGTGGCACCAGTGAAGTCTATTTATAAACGAGTTTCACACAAATGAGCTTCACTTGACGCGTAAGAAGTCTCAGCACAGCAGTCCTGAAAGGGACATCCTGAAAACAAAGAAGCTGATCAACAGCACAGTGAGTTCAGGGAGGTGAGCTGTGAAGTTGTAGTTTACCTCATTGATGTTGGCGCAACTTATTTCCACGGTTTTTTCAAGTGAGATTGTAAACCTGACACCCTTCTTAACTCAAGGGGAGGTCCTCCTCCTTCCTGTTGTTTCAACTAATGGTTTACATACCGTCACCTGCTTTAACCCCGGAAACAGAGCAGTGCAAACACAGCAAACAGCTCCAGTTTTTCTTCTTCCCAGAAATGTTTATATAGGAAGATCTATCCTTTATATTTAAACAGGAGAACAGCGAAAGAAGGTAAAATACAAGTAAGTTGGATTTATTTCATATTCGGATCTAATATTTCTTGAGCTCAGCGCTCACCGGTCACTGTGAGAACTTTTGTAGTGCGGGGATCAGACACCTGAAAAGTCTGCTCCCACACAGGGTTGTGACTCATTAAGGTCAAGGTCAAGGTCAGATTTATTTATATAGCACATTTCCAACAGCCGATGCTGCACAAAGTGCTTAACAATAACAATAAAATTAAATAGTCCTTGACTTGGTAAATATCACATTTCCTTCACGGGACTCTGAGTTTTTCAACCACAATCCTTTACAACAATCGATCTTCTTTAATCCTCCTAAATCCAAAATTACACAGACTAAATAACTTTGCATAGTTCACCTTCAGGATCAGTCTACCATATAATCCAGTGCATTTAGGAATTTAAAATTATGCTGTTATTAATGTAACATGTGTCACTTTGCACAAAAGGACATCAAAAAAAAGAAGAGCACGCAGACAATAACAGAGCTCTTTCCGTTGTCCATCTCTACAATTACACCGCCTGTGACAGCCTATAGAGTGCGCATGAAATCCATAAGGAAGCCTGGAATAACCAATGAGCGCGCTAACCACGCCTGCTCCTCTCTCCGCCACAAAAATATTTGACGTGGCAAAAGGTCCGGACGTGACATAGCTGCTCATCATCTCTCCTCCCTCCTCTTCCATAGCTCGGTTACCTTCAATCATCTGCAGGTACTGGTCCCGGTGAAGAGCGAGTGCGGCTCCTCGATCTGAAGCAGGAGAAATGTGGCTGATCGTGTTGGCCAGTTTACTTCACTGCGCCTCGGCTTATGATGTGGATCTGAAGAAGCTGGAGGGGCTGGCAAGAGCGAGGGTGGAGGTAACATAAGGCTTTATTTTTTCATAATCCTCCGCATAAAGAAGAACACGGAAATAATCGTGTCAGGGCCAATTATCGTTTAAACGTGTGAATGGGTGCCCTGCTTTTAAACATTTTTGGATTGGGCGCATGCGTGACCAGGACAGATGTGTACTAAGGTGAATGGATGCCTCCGTGCTTGAATGGCCTGCGATCTAATGAAGAACACGGTCTCTAATTCACATTGTTACTATTTTAGTAACCCTAAAATCGTCATCACAAAGTGACTTGGTGGAAGCTTAAAAGGGGGGCACAGGGTGTGTAACAGGCGGTCCTGCACAAAGACTGAAACTCTACACCTTTTTCTTTTGAGATCTGTGCAGTTTCCCCCAGGGTGTCACCTTCCCAGTCACCTACTTGCCAGCATCACTGAAGCAAATCATGATCTGTTGTTATTGTAGTGTTAGTCACGCCTTATACCTGAGGCTCAGATATCAGCAAAAATAGGTCGGGTGGCCTTCCCTGGGGCCGTACTAAGCGTTCTTCAAAGTAAAAGCTCGCAGTGATACCAGCACATAAATGATTTTTTTTCTGTATAAAGATGCATTACAGTTGCAGATGACGTGTGTTCAGTAATCATGTTTCCAGTTCTTGTAAAGCCCCATTTCTGAAACACGAGCTCTGCATGTAACTTTTTCTTGTTTCTTGTGTTGTTGTCTTTCCTCAGACGTGTGGTGGATGACAGCTGAACAGGCTCAGAGAGGCAAGTTGCCCTGTTATGTGAACAAAAGTGACAAAACACTGAGAGCCAGGGGTCAGAGGCAGGCTAAAGCCTTACTCCTGCCTAGAAGTTTTTTCTCTCTGAGGAACATTTTAGTTTAGAGTTTCACATAATCCCTGACACATTTGCCACTGAAACCCAAACTGAGTGGAAAACACTAATCCAAACCTCTGTCTGCAGGTCAAAGCCTTTGTGATCCAGGATATTCCTCTTTAGTATCCTTTCACTGAAGTGCACTGTTACTCTTTAGAAATATCTGCTCATAAACTGCACGCTGTTTAATCCCTGAGCACCACCTCAGCCATAACCTGGTGATGAAGCACATTCCTGGCGCAGACCCTGAGCTTGTCCTCCTGAACCATTATTATGAAGAGCTGGACGTAAGTGTGTGTTGTGCCTTTCTTTTATTTTACTTTTTTAAATTGTATTTGTTGTTTACTTGCAGCAAATATGACACTCGTTTGTGCTGAATGTCAGATTCAGTTTAACAACTGAAGTAAAGCATCTCACCACCAACACTTGACATCATTACTCGAAGAGATTACAGCTGAAATGATGACAAACAGGTGTCCTGTGACCGCTGAGCAGGCTCTGAGCTTTTCCCGTCTTTTGGATTAAAATAACTTCAGAAGGAAACAAGAAATCTGCAGAGCACAGGTCATTCTACAGATATATCCCACTTTGATATGACAAGAACTTACTTCTAACATTTAAACTTGAACTAAATTATTACTTAACTGACTATTTATTTACAAAAAATGACAGCTTTTTTCCCACCAAATTTCAAAGCCTGGTTGTGCTGTGATTCTTTTTTTTTCCCTCAACGGTGTTTCCTTACTCCTTCTGCAAGTCTTCAGGCGTTTTAATGAATATTATTTCCTCAGGCTCTTCAGCCACGTAGTCGGTTATAATAATCGTGCAACAAATCAGCAGATTGTCTTATTAATTTCATACAGTTAAAAGTAAGTAATCCTTCATATGTTAAGCCTTAAGTGTAACAAAATTCAATGGCTGTGAAATTATCTGGTCAAATATGACATGTTTTATTTTATGTGACAAAAAAACAGTGACGCAGTGAACCATCTGCTGAGATATTAGACACCCAAATTAGACGTACTTGATAAAAAGATTGATAATGATACAGAACAGTTAGAATTTACATAAAATACTAAAGTTTTACTCCAGAAACAGCTTGTAATGTTTTTGTGTAATTGGGAGTCACAGCATGTCAGTCACCTGACATGCTGTCAGTCACCTCATATTCATTAAGTTCTGTCATTTAATCAATTTATGTATTTTGCACTTCCCTAAAAGTAAAGTGAGTAACACCAGTGACT
This sequence comes from Rhamphochromis sp. 'chilingali', assembly GCF_963969265.1. NCBI lineage: Eukaryota > Metazoa > Chordata > Actinopteri > Cichliformes > Cichlidae > Rhamphochromis > Rhamphochromis sp. 'chilingali'. The sequence goes on from NC_137937.1 coordinate 21,406,157, forward strand.
TTAACTAAAAGCTTCAAATTATTAAATAAGAGAGGAATTCAGATAAACCACTTACCACTAGCAATTCAAAACAATAGACTTTTCTCATGCAGTTACATAAGTTCAGCTTTGTTGTGTCATGTTTAAAATATATGTGGTAGTCCTATTATGGCGTTTTAAATGGTAAAAAGCATATTTTTGTGGTCAAAATACAGCATTGAATCACTATACTTGACTGTGGGGATGAGCATTTTTGTGATGGTCAAACTTATTTATCACTTAACAAACAAAAAAAAATTGTTGAACTGAATATTCGAGAAGATGTAATAGTTCGGATAACGTTTTATTTGAATGTGGAAATAAATTGTAACCCTAAAGTGTTTTTCAAGTGTAATATTTTTGTAAATGCCGGGAGCATTTCCGTGGAATGACTCGCAGATCACTTTGTTTGATCTGAGGCTTCTTTGAAATTTTAAAGTACTGTTATGATTTAATCAGATTTTTCTCCTTTTTACTTTTCCTGTTCTCAGGTGTTATTTTGTTTTTAACTTCAGCCATATCTTTTATATAGCCTTATTTTTTCTTAACTCCTGCATTTGTTGCCGTGGTTGTGGTTAACAGCCTTTATCGCTTTTTTTTTTTTTTTGCACCTGTTGTTCCTTCCTGTGACGTCTTGTATGTTTGCATTGTTAATCAGCCTCCACTGGAAAGCTCTTTGGGCCAGTTCCCATGCTTTTGAATGGGTTGTATAAATACAACTGTCTGTTATGACATTAAAAAGAGCAGCACATTGGCCAGAAAACTGTAACAAGGATCCAAAAGAAATGTAAAATGTTTCAGAGCTTTGTAGTTTCATCACGAGTGATCTTTTCACACGACACATAATTCATTTGTGCAGGTTTAATGTTTTTTCAGGTTTCTTTAAACCCATCAATGTTCAGCTCAGCTTTACTGCACTATTAATATATCGCAGATCAGTGTCTTTTGTTTAGAGCACAGTTTAATGGTCCTTTTATAACAAGTGTGTTTCCTCCGCAGCGCGTCGCCCTGTCTGACATGACCCGCTCTGAGATAAATGAGCTGCTGGGGAAACTGGGTTTCTACAAGAAGGCTCAGGCCGAGGCTGAGGTGCCGGAGGAGTTCCGCTTCTCTCCTGCCAAAGACAGCCCGTTCAAAAATGAGCCTGCCTACCAGCCTTCTGCTTCATCTATAGCCACCGAGAGTGGCTCCTCAGAGCCCAGCACAGAAGTCAAACACACTGACCTGTAAGAGTAGACATCAGCAGTAACAGTACCCCTCTAGCTCCCTTAGCTGCTCCACAACCAGCTGATTATCACAGGTGACAGAAATGTTTGTAATTTCAGAGCCTAGCAGATTACAGATGAGCCCGTCAGCAGGCCTTTGTAGACGCTCCACAGTCTGAATTTGCACCATTTTTTTTACGCCACTGTCCATTGTGTTGTCATCTGTTGTAATGAGCTTGAGCTCTTTTGTGTGTCTATGATTGCCTCTGACCTACTGTGAAACTAAATGAAGCCTCAGGCTGAAAATCGTCTGACTAGCCTGGGGTTGATGCTGCGTGTTCTGGTGGGTTGGGCTGATGCGCACAAAAAGACTCAAGTGCATGGAAAGTAAACCATTTTTAAAAAGAAGTGTGCTCTGGCTCTTGTTGTGCTGAGTGTTTGTGTGCAGATATCCCACGCTGCCGGGACCATGGATAGCCTTCCAAGCAATAATCCCACACAAACACACGTTTGTTTCTCAAATTGGTTTATTTCACATTTAACTGTGGTGCACAGAAAAATGAAATAATGTGTTTTAGCTCTCATATATATACACACACACACATACACACATACAATACTCCACTGCTTCATGAAAGCTTTTTTTTCTGTCGGCAGCAGATAGTTCTCAAATAATCTCTCAAATCTAAGAAATAAGCTTCTTTTAAATCAACTCTGAAACCAAATTTTCTTCTCGTAGAAACCCAAATTTTATACAAGTGAAATAAAATATTCATTTAAAATTATTTTTGTCCCGTTTCCTCTTAGCTACATTTAGTTAAATATACAGTTGGCTGGTTATCAGTCATGAATCCTCATGTTTGTACTGAAAGCCGGCTTTCACACAGGAAAAAATAACATTGTGGCATCTTAAGCTTATCGACAAAACCTTTTAAAAGCACGATGTGCACACCAGCGTTAACCGTATTAAAAACTACTCAAGCATAAATAAGGAGCCCTCTAACAGCTGTGTGAGAATGTGTGTGGCAGGGCAATGCAGCGGTGGTGGGAGGTGTGTGTGTGTTGTCCACCAAACAGCCAGTAATGACACAAATCAGCTGAATGACTTCTTTGTACCGAAATACAAAAAAAATCCAAACCTCAGTTTAACAGCTAGCATCTTTCATCCATACTTATATGATGGTGGTGGTGGTGTGGTCATACAGGATGGATCAAATGTCCAGTAAATGTCCTCAGTAGCTGTTTGGACTTCAGAAAAGTGAGATTACAGCAACGATGTTGAATCCATTTGAATAACAAATGCAGAAAATCCCTGTGCTCACGTAATAAGAATCCTTATACTCATCAATTACATCAAAATGAAAATAACTTAATTAAAACACTTCAAGCAACATGAGTTTGGTTTAAAAAAAGAAGTAAAAGTACCAAAATTGAATAGAAATAATAAGTTTTTTCTTTTTCAGTGAGATTACTGAGAGAAGTGCAAACACATTACAGTACTTACAAAAGTGTAGCAGAGAAAAACGCACGTACAAATACTGCAAAAAACTGCAAATACTAGAAAACTATTTTTCTTTTTTCTCTCTTGAGCCGTTTCTCAGTACAACAGCAATGTGATCAAACTACTGCCTGTTGAATATTACTTGGAGTTTTTTTTTTTTTTTAAACAAAGGGGTCTTTTTAAGAATCATGCTGCTGCTGATCTCTTACTGGACTTTTGTGTCGACAGTGTGTGTGTGTCCAGAATAAGCAACACACATTATCACTGCCGGAAAACATTTTAAGCTGATTTTAACTGATACATACACACATGCTTACAATCCCCAAGCCGACCATCAGAGATGTGCAACTGTTTGACCCAGCCTGCTGTCAGAGCGGAGGCCATCATCAGGTGAAGGTTAGGGGGGGGGAGGAGCCCGAAAACAGGTCAGAGGTCACAGGGCCGACCCATGGACATCTCATACCTGCGCAGGTGGTTGACCAGAGACTGCACGTAGGTGAAGACGCATTTGGAGTCTGGTTTGTTACCCATGATCATCATGTCTTCCACCTCCAGCAAAGGCATGCAGTTGGCGTGGGTCCTGAGGAACAGGCGTACAGGACAGCGTGCATGAGAAAGCAGAACAGACAGAAGACCAGCTGGGAAGGAGAAATCATCATGTTCACTACAAGTTTCTTTTTCTTTTTCAAATAGATGATTCTTTATCTATGAATATAGTATAAATGGCCATGGAGGAGGTCTTTAACAGTAGAAACTTTGCTGCTCTTCACATTTTCCAAAGCTGTTTAGTGTGCTAGAGTCTTTGGCACATTTGCTCTAAACCATTATGGACCCTTTAAAAGCTCTGTATAAATAAACTTGGGTAATGTTGGGCATTTCAATAAACAGTTTTAAGAACTGAGACCTCCAGTGTGAGCTATGCAGAGTGTAACCACAAGGTGGCAACATCTCCTCACACTCTAACCCCTGAGAAATCCCACAAAGAGAAAAAGCACCTAAAAACAGCAGATGGGCCGATGAGATAATAAACGTCAACAACGTAACATTTTTTCAGTAATTTCAGGAACTGTGGACATAAATCAGTCTGCACTTTATTTCTATTAGAGTATCTTTACAAGGCTTGACAAGCCAAGTGCATAAACACCTGTAACCTTACACTTGATAAAAACTTGGTGCACAAAGCAGGCTTCATCCTTCTCTGTTTTTTTTCCTTAACTCTGTTTGAAACGTTGTGATCCGGCAGTTCCTTTTAAAGCACTGATCTGCAGATGGTCCTGGCCCTCTGCCTGAGCCATAGTCTCAGAATACAGATACACACATGCTATCACACACACACCATGTTTGGTACTTTGGAGCTTCAGATTAACATGAAGCATCAAATATCCAAAAGAAGCCAATAAAGGAGTTTTTCTGTGTTTTACATTTTAAGTCTGTCGGGAACCACAGAGTGTGTGCGGTTCCCTCACAAGCTCGTCCCCTCTCTCACCATAGGCTCAGTTTTAGCTGGGGTGCAACTTTAGGAGGAATTTTTGGTTTTAACCAGGCCCTTCGTCACCAGACCCCTGTAGAACTCCTGCAGGTACGTGTACACACACTTCCAATCTGGCTCACGCATCTTCACCATGTCGTCCACATCCAGCAGCTGGGGACAGTCCACTAGTTTCCTGCACCCACGGCCAGCGGGGGAAGGGGGTAGAGGAAGGGAATAGGGAGAGGAAGGAAAGGACCCAAAAAGACAGAAACAACGTGGATAGAACAGGAAACACAAAAGGCAAAGGACAGATAAAAAGACACAGAAGGAACGGGACGGAGAGAGTAGACAAAGAGATGGAGAGTGTGGGAAAATGAGGAAGTGGGAGTGGGAAAAAAAAAAGAAAGCAGTGAGCAGCCAGTGAAAAACAAAAACAGAAGGAGTGAGAAAGAACACAAAGAAAAAACAATCACATTACATTCTGTGTTCACAAATATATCCATGAGCTGACATGCTTCATGAACATCTCAGTACATACATACAGTGCGTGACAAAAACACGTACGCACACACACAAAGGCAAAACAAAATGTCAAATGAGCGCCAGGCGATGCTCATTTAGCCTTTTTGTTTGCTGTTGTTTTTTTCTGTGCACTGAGACGAGGATGTTTTTGTTGTTGTTGTTGTTTTTTTTAACCATAATCAATGTGAAATACGAGACACGATGAAAAAAACAACGTGGATTCTGCAAAAAACACACAAAAAAAACCCCAAAGTTACAACGACAGAGTGACTAACAAAAACAACCACACTGGTGCACAGTATAGTGTGTGTTTGAGTGCGTATCAAGAATCCAGATAGTAAACATAAACTATTGGCGGGGATTTGGAGTGCCCGGGGAGGTGAGTGATAGTGCAACACAAAGGTGAGAAGATCTGGGGGAGTGGGTGGGGCTGTGGCTGAGTGACAGCACAGTGCTGAGTACGATTCGCTACTTGAGATATCTCAGCTTTACATTATCCTGCTGGGAGCACGTGAAGATGCACACACAGCTGGGTGGGGGTACCAAAAGTGAAGACTGGTGGCATAAAAGAGGAATTTGAAAAAGAAAAGAACAAGGAGAGGAAAGAGTTTTAGACTAAAATAGAGGGACATGACTCAAGGCACAGAGGCGAGCTTAGAAGTTTTTTTTTTTTAACCTGTTTGCTGTTTGGAGTGGGATTGCCTGTGGGGATCTGGTTTGGAGGAGATTGGGGTGTCAGAGCGGTTACTCATAGGAGAGGGAAGAGTGGAGGTTTAGAGGCAGCGGTATTAGAGTAGTAATGGGCTCAGTCGTGAGTGGGGTTTTGATAAACCTGGGAGAAAGGGGGAAAGCAGGACATCGGTCGAGAAGTTTTCCCATACCACTGGTCTGCAAATGCCGGCATACAGCGACACAGAATAAAGGGGAGCGGGGCAGCGAATCAAACTGGCTCATCACTTCTACACCTATAGGCCTAACACAGTAGTTCTTCCATTGGTTTCCTACAGTCACTGCAAATGTTAGGAAGAACCTGTCTTCAGCATGTACTCACTCTGCAGCGCTAAAGGCCACCTCAAAGTTTTGCCTGCGGTTGCTCGGGCTCAGGGAGTTGTAGTCAAAGGCTTCGGGGAAGAAATTGTGCACCAGGGCACAGAACGCCATGCCGTTACTCCAGCTGGATGAAAAATTCTGAATATCCACATGCTGACGAAGAAAAAGAAACAAAAGAAATACGCAGACGGGGATGGATAAGCAGTGGAAACTTTCCCAAAGTATCATCTCAGCTCAGGTTCAAGATTAAAAATGAGCACTTAGCGTGGAGGATCGCTGGCTCACCTCATACGAGCGGGTCTTGGCACGACACCAGTCGAGGAGCATCTGCTTGATGGAGTTTGCATTGGGTACGCCAAAGCTGGTGGAGCGCTGGACTTTGTTTACCTTGGCCACCGCCTGATTTCCAGGGCTAAAAGAAAAGTCAGTTTTGTGTTAATATTTACATGCCTCCATCTGCTCCTTTTCTTTCTTTGGTAGCACTACCTTTCTGTTTATTCTTACCCGCCTCCCTCCTTCTCCAGCTTCTCTATCATGGCTTTGCGGGCCTGCATGGCCGATGTCTTCGGCAGCGTCTGAGCCCTCATCAGCTCCTTGCGCCTCTCCGCCTGCCTTCGCTCGATGGCGGCCAACCCGCCGCTGCCGCTTCGCGACGACGCGTCGTCCTCGCGGTCGAACACACTGAGCCCAGGAGGTTAATTTGAGAGAGTGCACAGATGTTTAAATCTGCTGTAGTTAACAGTACAAATGCCTCGTGACCAACCTTCCTATTTTTTTGCTCGTGTTAGTGGAGGTGGAAGAGGTGAAGCTGAATGATTTTGACTGGACTGTCCCTCCTAGAACGACAATCACACGGACACATTAATGAGAAGATTAAGAAAAAAAATGCAATGCACTCGAGTGAATGTGTTTTTGTAAATCCAGCAAGCAAAACTCACTGTCTGTTTTCTGCACATAACTGGACTCGACAATAGTACTGCGTGTTGATTTGCTCCCATCATCTGAAAACACACAAAAACTTTTTAAAATTGACCATTCTTTATAAAATTCTTCCCATCTCTGTCTTTATAATCAATTTTTTTGATGCAACACAATTTTACTCTTTTTACTTTCAAGCTAATGTCTTTGTTTTGAATGTTTATAGATTGGTTTTATTGTTTTGGTTTTACTTCAGTGAAATGCTGGTTCAAGAAAGATTAGAGACTACCAGACTGAGCAAAGCGGTTCGTTTTGGTGATTTGGCCGACGGCTGACCCATCTGCCGACTTCTCCACCTTGCTCGTGACCACCTCTCCCGCTCCAACCCCGGCACGACCTTTCTGCACCCGGTCTTCTCTCTGCTGCCGGAGCTCCTGCAGGCGGGTTTCGCGTTCCTTTTCTCTCTGGTCTGGAGGAGAGGAGACGGGAATGGTAGAGAGATGATGTCAGTGGAAAAAGAGGAGGAGGAGAAGGAGGGAGGTCCTAAATAAGCTGACAGGACCTCATCTGACTGCCACAAAGTTGGATTAAGTGAGGCCTTCCAGATTTGAGGCAATATGTTTGAGAATTCTTTCCACGGGACTGTGAGGGTTTCTGAGCACACAAACACCCACAGGTGGGAGTCTTAACAGGCAAGCCAAAGCTGTCAAATAAGATGTTCTGCGCAAACACCATAGACCACAGAGAGCAAATACACACTGCGATGTTGAAAACGCTGGTACCTGCACTGATGGCTGTAGTTTTTCTCAGAAAACACGCATGCATTTACACATACTGCACAGTATTAATGATTTACTAACTTAAATTGTGTCTAATATCTAGATCACCGAGGCCCTCTTGGACCCTTTGCATGCTCATTTCCACCGAATCCACTGACGCATCCACTCTAAATTTGAGCTCACCATTAGCAGGTGCCTAATGAAACCACGTGGTGAGTGCCCGCAGAAAAACAGATCTTAACTGTTGTAGGGTGAGTGTTTAACACATTAAAAAACCCAAAAACAAAACACAGGATGCATGCAAGATACCAAAAAATTTCATAATATCCTCCATCACAAACCACATCTAAGATTGTTGTGGTCTCACAATGACAGGGTGTGTGCACACAAAAAGGCAAACACAGGCAAGTATAAATTGTTATTGCACACTGCACACCACCTGTCCTACCCATTTCTTCTTGAGTACATCCCAGCATGGCCTCTGAGGGCAGAATTAAAGGCAATTACGTGTCAAGATAAGGTATAAACAATAACAAAAAAGTAGATGAAAATTAGAAATCATCAGGCCTGACTGCTTTTAAATATCTAAAAAGAAAGCCTTCATGCAGTTTGGAGTAACAGTAAGATGCATGATGTTACCTCTCTTTCTTTTACGGAGGTCTCTCATGGCTGCGCGGATCATCTTCCTCTCCTCAAAGTCTTTTGACTCATCGAGCTGTGAAAGAGGGGATGGAAACATGAGGGGTCGTTCTATGCAAATTTGCCCAATTGGTACTTTCTATGCTACAAATCTGCACACACACAATGCAGAGCTGTGACAAGGTTTAGTGTCAATGCACAAACTTTCCACACGCCTGAATCAAAACACACTTTTATCGAAATAATAACTTAAATCATTGAGAATTATGGCTCCGGCGTGACGTACCATTTTGTCGAGGAGCTCTTCATCCTCGATCGCAGCCAGCTTTTCAGCTGTTAGTTTCCCGGAGAATTCAGCAGGTTTGGTCTGAGCGCCAGAGCCATTGGGAATGAGTGGGACGTGACGCTGGACAGACGAGACAGCTGAAAACACTGGCTCAGAAGCAACGACGGGCCCCGTCTCCATCTGCGCGCAAAACGAACACAGTAACACAACACAGAGCGTGAACAGGAGCACATTTATTATCATAGACTGCAAAGAAAACCGTGACCTTAGTTGGAAATCAGTGAGCTACTGGGAGGACACTTCTTAAACCAGAGCCAGAACCAAAATGAAGGAGGGTAAAAAAGAAAACTTATTTGAAAGTGGCTGACATTTAAGATGTAATCAGAACAAGCCGAGGGCTGCTCTAACACATCGCAGGGACAGTACGTCTGACACTTCCTGTCCAGTAATAACTTCCTTGTCTCTAGGCCAGCTCCAGCGGGATGATCTGCGAGGGAGTGACAATAAGCACACGAGGCTAAAAGAAACCCTGCCAAGTTACTGTTCACTAGTTTATGGAGTGCTGCTGACACATGGATTTTTCTTAATCATACAACACTGCTGCCAACCCGAGTTTATGTGACAGATGCAATGCTTTACTCTCACTGTAAAATAGGGACAACGCATTACTATATAAAAAAGTCCAGAGGAAAAATATCTCCTAAGGGCTGAGGAGCAGAGCTGAGGAACGTGGGAATGTGTTGCATTATTGAGAGTTACCATGAATCCTATAGCAAATTCCTTTTACATGTTCATATGGTGCCGAATGCCTGTGGCAGACTATATGTTCTAGCTGTGGCCTCAATGCTTTTGCTGTAAACGACTCTGGGTCCAGATATAGCTCAGGCAGCTGGTCCCATCTGTATCCACAGCCGCCGAGTCCTGCCCACTGAAGTCCCCCAGCCAAACCAGGTCTCAGCAGGGAGGGACAATGCCCAGCTCAGCCACAGAACTGGGTGATCAAAGGTGGTCCCTGGTTTTCAACTCTTTTCTGGACACAGAGTTCTGACCCATGGGACAGGCTGGACTGAGAGGCCCGCGACCGATGAAGAATGTTCTGGGAGGCAATGCAGCCAGACAAGGTCTCTGAGTCAGGCCACAGGGGGAATGCACACGGGGTGAGAAGCTCCCCGATAACCTTTGTGGTCGAGTCATGTATAACTAAGCCTAAGTGTACCTATAAACATCCAAGTCATTGTGGAATTTTAAAAAAGCCTGTTTTGATAGTTTTTTTTTCTGTGATGGGAGACTGCTTTGACCAGTTCCAGGTGAAAAAGTATAAATAGAAAAAATGGCAAAATAAGCTGAAACTGGGCAAAGACATACAGAAACACGATCAGATAAGATCACCCCTCATTATCACATCGGTCTGCTGAAAGGATTACCACTTAATGGAAACCAGTCACCTTGACTTAAAGTAGTTGACTGGCGGTCCCAGCTGCCTCCACAAGATTAGACTCTTCATGGTTCAATAACTGAATCTCATGCTGCAAATTTAAAATATCCCTGGAAAGGTTACAAGTGCACACACAGAGGGTATGTTACATAGTTGCAAAAGCAAACAAGCCTCAAGATGAGGACCACATCTAATCAGAGCCTTTCAGTCTTTTCTAACCTGACGTCTTGCTACTAGGCTCCTTTCTGAAAAACACTGTGCCACACGAGTTAAAAACGCCTTCAGTGGCTTTGCGGGACCTGCTTTCCTTCCTTGCATTTTCTTTCTAACTCGTGATTCCAACTTTATAAATGAAAAGGAACAAAAAGCAGAAGAAAGACTTCAAACGTTCAATTCTATCTTCATGTGCCTGCCAAAGTGAGCACGGCACACAATCTGCAGATGGCAAACTAAAAGGCTGCTGCTAAATGTAATCATCCTTCCCTCCGCCGGGAAGTGCATCCACTCAACAGAACACTTGCAGGCATCCATGAATGCGAGCCGGGACACAATTAGAGACGCATGGTGTTACAGCACAGGAATACCTCTGTGACAGACTGCGGTGGAGTCCTTCACATAAACACAATCTGTCAGAATCTGTGGCAGCTGAGACGGTCAGCTGAGACGGTCAAGCTTACTGAGAGATTTGAAAGAGGTGACCAGAGTATGTGGTTTGAACACGGGATCGCTGCTGCGGCACATAAAATTAATGGTCTGCGGATCCGCAGGTATTGGCAACACTGGCACAAAAAGACAGTCCCATTCTTCAAGTGGCTTATCTGAATTAAAGGGATCATGATCAGAATCATTAACAGAGCAGTACCATGCTGTTGCAGAGAGAAATGTTTGCCATCAGAGAGGGAGCAGAGAGGGAGCGGCACGTAGCAAAGGTTGGCGGGTGAGGGGCCGGTGAAGGTGCGTTTGTCCTGGGAGACAGAGAGACTGAGTGCTGGATGGGCGTTAGAGGCTCCTGGGGTACACTTAACTGACTATGCAGGAGACGGTGTGCTTGGGTTTCCTGAGGTGCACTGGAAAGAGAGTGTTGGGGAGTGCAGCTGGAAGCATCCTGGAGTTTTTCAGACCCAGTCTCTTGCATGCAGGATGGAGCACCACCGGATGAAGTTTTGCTTTTATTAGAAATTAAACTGGAGCAGTCTTTGCTGTAAAGTTCATGCAGTGATGGATCAGGTAGCCCCATCACCTGACACAGGGCCTCAACTTGCCTCATCAGCCTTTCCTGCTGAATCCTCAGTCTCAGGTTCTCCTCCTGCAACCTGGACATTGTCTCAGCCAGAGGAGCCACCTCAGCCGCAGCCTCATCCAGCCGGGCATCCACTCGCTTCCCAAAGGCTTGCAGGTCACTGTGGATCTCCCCCACGGCACAGCGCAATGTTGCCTCAAATTTCTTCACACCAAATTGCTCCTCTTCATCCTCAGCTTCATCCTGAGCAAGCAGGTCCCCAATTACTTCTTCGAGGCCAGACTCAGCACAAGCACTGTCTGGGCTTCCCAAAGCCTTAGGAGACTGAGAGGCTGGGAGGAAGTCCAGGTTCACTCCAGGCATGGCCAGACAAACTTTAACTCACACTGGCCAATGTCCTCTTTGCTGAAATACCCACAAGTTTCCAAAAAGTTTATCCTGAGGTGTCAGATCAGGGCTGTGTCCTATGCCTCAGTGAGAATAAAAGTGTCCTCTCAGAAAACAATGCATGACCTTTATACCCCCAGCAAATCCCCCCCTGCAACCAATGAGTATGCAGGGAATCCTGTTTCCCAGGCAGCCCACACCTACTCATTTCTAAGTGCCCTGGACGTGTATATTTATCTCCTGCCCCGCTGTTATTCCACTGAGCTGGTTAGATCTGGGGCACTGGGGGAGGTGGAATTGTAGTGACCACAAGTCAGGAAACTCACACCTCCCAGTTCAACTTTCCTTTTATCTAAAGCACGTCCTTCACACCTCCACTGGCAGGCAGCAGGCATTTAGATGTGGCTCTAGGCCTGGGCTGAGGTGAAAAAGTTGCACACTGGTTGTACACCTCCTTTACTAAAGGCTTTCTAACAAAATACAACCTGATTCATCAGCTCAGCCATTTTGCATGATTACCATTCAAGATATAGCTCCAGATTTGGGAAGAGGGCAAAGAATTTAGGTCCATGAGAAAACCAGACATGCTGTGGATATGAAGTAAAGCCCTGTTTTCAGAGCTCTGGGCAAGGATGTTAGGAAGGACAGCAATTCAAAAATTTCGTTCAAGGGTAAAGTCAAATCAGCCAGTGCTGATGTCAAGTACTTCTGTGTTAAATTAAAACTTCTTAAGATGAAGTTACTCAAAGGCGTTTTGCTGCACCACAGTACAGAAATCAAATAGTACTGTGCATACTGCATCTATGAACACAGTGTGAACAGAAGCATTTCATGATAAATATGTGATCATTGATGACAAACATAAAGACGTAAAGTAAAGTGCATCAATCTAGGATTAAAATGAGGACTGGAACTGGGGAGAAATTTGACAAAGTGCAACAGTCGCTGGAATTTAAAGATAAGCAAATGAGAATGACGTGGGCTCGAAGAGTGAATACAAATGCTTAGCGGCAGCAGGAACAATAGCCCAACCCATGGAGGACATCGCTCTACTCTATTAATTAAGTACATCCCCAGCCTTTACCCTCCGGTCTGTGAACCAAGCTTAAATCTGTGACACACATGAACCGGTTGTGTACCCAGCATGCGTCATGGATCGACAGCATGCTAACAATAGAGTTTTCATCCATCTGTGTGACAGCGAGACAATCTGCCACTGACTTTGAGCCTAGACGTCCACGTTCATGCGGCAGCACCACCAGCGTGACCGAGAGCTTTGAAATAATCTCTGCGACTTTTGGAAAGGCCAACTGTCCTGTCATCGCCATGGTTATAAAGCTAAGGCATCATTTGTACTTGTGTTCAAGGCCAGCGATCAGCATGGACAGACAGCGGACAAAACAGGCAGGAGCAGCTGCGATCACTTAGAGCAGAAGCCAACATTAATTAGCCACCACCTAAAATGAACTCTCATTGTAATGAAACACTGCGAGCACTTAGCCGAAATAAAAAACTACAAGTCACTCAGTATTTGGACTTTTTCATTGTTATTTGATCTTAACCGGTCTCTCAAATGGCTCCTGATTTAAAAGTGATCGTCTAGAAAAGAAAAGCCGATGCTATCAGCGTCTTTTATTGGGATAGAAATAAATTGCAAGTGCTCAGGTTAGACCACCAAAGTGAAGGCCAGACCACCCAAACAGATCACAGTTTCATCTCAAAACCACTCTGGTCAATTAACATCACTAAACAGGAAGAGTTTATTCAAACGCATGCCATCCTGTGCACTCTCTTATAGTCACTAATGTGAAAAGGGTATGTGGGTAAGCTTCTTTAAGGTCAATCCTCCTGACATGTCACCTTCTCTCTCTCTTACACACACACACACACACACACACACACACACACACACACACACACACACACACACACACACACACACACACACACACACACACACACACACACACACACACACACAAGCTAAACCAGAGAAAGTCAGGCAACAGGTGGTCTCTGCATCTGCCTGAACCAACCCACCAACCTCTGAGCTCAGCTTAACCAACGGTGTCTGTTGTTTTTCTCAGTCTCATTAGCGTGGTGACTGAGGCTTAGTCTTCGATGGTGAGCAGAAGCTGTTGAAATATCAGCAGCAGCCTTAATGCAGCTCTGCGCTTTCTCACTGAAGGTGTTTACGTTAAACTTATACAACTACGACGCAGCTGTCTGGATGTTGTAAACCACTGCCTGCTGCTGCCAGCATGCAGTCATACCTGTGCTGTGTCGCTGGAGCCCATTGCTGATCCACCAACCTCAACAGTTACAGATAGCACAGTTGTTGTCTGGTAACTGTTTAGAAGTAATCCTATGCACAGCTGCACTTAAAGACATTACCTGCATGCTAGGATAAACCTCACATCTTGCAGAAGATTTATCTTCTTCATGCAAAAATCTGTCTTTTATAAGAAAGCTGTTATGCTAAAGGAGGGTCCACAGGCACAGCCTTGTGGACCCTCTTCCCAGCCCTAATTAACCTACTCTCAAATCTCATAATCAGATTACCACTGCGCTCAACACACGGGGGGAGGGGGGACACAAAGCCATTAAAGAGTAAACAGAACAGTGTTTGTTGTGCCTTTCCTCTCTCAATCACCCACTCTCCATTAACTAGGATGCTTCCTTTCATGGTAGAGTGAAGGATTTAAGAAATGGGGCAAATGGGAGTTTATCTGTTCTCCCAGACCTCAGAGGTTATAGTTTGGTCATTTCTGACTGCTGTAACTTTCCAATCCTATGGAAAGACCAATCCACCCAATCAGTGCAGTGTGTGCACATGCAGCACTGTGCAAATGATCCACACCTCATTTCTTTATGTTTTGCTAGGAAAATGGGCGCAGTGCAGCTTTGGCACACAGTAGATTGATCAGCTGACGGGGCAGACGTATCTCTCAGGTCCCGTGTCAGGTTTTTCCTGGATTCTTTCCAATTTTGTAAGGGAATGACTTTCAGATAGTGCTGTAGTGGGGGTTTAGGTCCAAGACTTCCAGTTTTCTCCTCCACTTGTTCAGTTTTCTCAGTTTTTTTAAGAGATAAGATAAGAGAGACACTGTACACCAGGATGAGATAGTCCAAGTTTTCAGCTAATAGCACTTTTGGAGTCATGCTGATAAAAAAATATATATAATTTGATATCCGTCAAACTGTGTTATCTTTGGCATTTTTCATAAAGAAATGTTCTTTGCTAAGTTGTCTAGATACAACACAGGTTGATCCCTTGAGTTATATGTTGTTTCATGCTTGAACGACTCATAGGTCACCGTTAACTGGCTTAAAAAGCAAAAAAAATGTTCATTTGAATGTTTACAAGGCCTTATAATTAGTGAAAAAGTAGCCAATGTCCAGGGAAAACTTTAAAAAATCTCTAGAAAGCCTGAAGAAATAGGTTTTCTAAAAATTACAAAAAGGAAATGAGGGATAGTTCAAGACTTTTGCACAGCACTGAAGGTGTATTTAGGAAACATTTCCTGGATAATTTTCAGCGTGCATGACCTACAGAGAAAAACGGGAATACCCAGAACACCTCCCTCCCTCCCTCTTTCTCTCTCTCTCTCCTTCTCTCTTTCATATACCCTACAAGGGCAGATGTGACTGGCTCTGTGTTTGATAAACACTGTTCTTCCCTCCTCTCCCTCCTTTTCTTACACATGGTGTCCTTCACTCCCCTGGCTCTCTAGCTTTTCAGACCTTATAGGTGATTGTTGTGACAGAAACGCAGCAGAAACCGTGCAATTTAACTGGGTCCGCTGGAAATAAAACAGAAGATGAAAAAAAGCTCAAACTATAAATTAATAGCAGATCTTATCAAGCCTGTTACACGAGCTTGATAAGATCTGTCAGGTTTATGTGTAGCCACAATTTTGTGACCATTTGTCAAAACCATTTTGTAAGGCAGTTTGTACCTTGATGGAGGGTCCAGAGGAGAAGCTGGAGGAAGAGATCTTAAATGGTGTGGCTCTTAGGCCGAGGGTCAACTCTGAAACAGAGAAACAAAGATTTGAGAAATGTAAGACCTTAAGCTGGTGTGAAAACAAACACACACCACTACAGTGTCATACACAGCACACAAGTCTAATGACTGAAGATAGCACCACCTTTTAACATAAGCACTTTCTTCACTGGCCTGGTGTGCACATTTCTATGTGACCCGCTTCCACCCACATCCAGACACGCACACATGAAAGCTATATCATAAAATACAGGACTGATGCAAACCAGCAAAGCTCGGTCTACATTTAAGAGAGTTTGCAGTGCTTTTGCAGGAAACTGGAGACACATTAACAGGCTGCTGTTACTCAGAGCAGGACAGGCAGGATTCCAAAAAAGGAGCCTAAAAACATTAAAGCGAACATGACATGAAAAAGAGCCGTGCGAGGCTCGTGACAGAGCGCAGCGCGGCTCTCGGAGTACGAGGGAGCTGTAAGTGGTGAGCGGGCTGGAATCGCACGTGTTCAGACTGAGTTTAAAATAAACTGTTTGGGTTTTAGATGCTGGTCGCTGAGAAGAGCTGAAGCTTTAGACATCTTTGTTTGGACAGACTGTAACAGCAGCCGTAGCGCTCGCGCTTCTGTAAAGTTTTTCTATCATGCAGATAATTCGTCTCTGTTACATCACGACATACTGTCCTGAGTGTACTATCAAGATGTTGAGCCACATTCAAAGTGAATGTGTTCCCTCTCTGATGGCATTTTTCTCTCATTTTAAAATTCACACTCAAACCACTGACTGTAAAAAGTAAGTGTGTTGCAGACAATAACTACAGAATATGACACACAAAGGCCTGTACTGTGTGGGCGGGCAGGCTAATTCATTTGCACTGTAACAATATTCCCATTGAGTTTCGTCTGAGACAACCAGTTGCTGTTTCTCTTGTCCAAGTTTGTTCTCTTCTGTTGACCCCACAGCTCCGTACTCCCGACATGCCCACGCTCTAACAAATACCATTCAGTGCGACCGTGCCGTTTATACACTCAACTCTAACATCTATCCCCACTCATCCATGTGCTTCTTCAGATGCACAAAACCCCCCTTGACATTATCCCACTTGTGACATTATTCCTTCAATCTGAGTACTCCTTGTAGCAGCTGATATTAATGCTGACATTTGGAAGAAAAGACATATAGTCCATTAGAAATAACGTGGGCTGCAGCTTGGCAACCTTAATGAGTCCAAACAAAAACACTAGTGTGTGGTAGCTCAGAGTAAAATCTCTACACTACACTATGTCAACCATCGCTGCTCCTGGTGACCATTTAAGGACGTAGTGAGCTCCGGGTTGATGCTCCTACCTTGCCTTTGCCCCACCAGGGCATTGGGAGTGATGCGTGGGGTCATGTGGGTGATGGGTATAATGTTGCCTCTACTGGTGGTTGATGAGGAGGAAGTGGTGGTGCGTCCATCCTTGATCTCAATGGTGAGGAAGGTCTTCATGTCTGGGTCTGCCTCTCCCTGGGTGACCTTTTCTCCAGCTGCTATCCCTGGGGTCCCGTCTTCCTTTGACTTATCGGAGGCGTGCGCATCTTTTTGAGCTGGATGTCCCATCCCACCCATGGAGCTCTGCGATTGGTCAGCTGAAGACAGAGACTTGTTAGCCACGCCTCTTGGCTGAGGCACGACCTGACTCACGGATGCAGATGCAGAGCCCACACGTGACCGTGCTGGCCTGTCTTCAGATGTGCTGAGGGATGCTGCTGAGTGTGTAAACAGCTCGGTAGCTCTGGAGACATTTGCATGGCCAGTGCTGCTGGAGAAGGAACCATTCCTCAAAGGAGTTTTCTTTAAAGATGAGACATTTGAACTCTGTTCAAGTTCTGCAAACTTGCGCATTCGATCACGAACAGAGGTGGTGCGACTTAACTGCTCCGATATAACAGCTTTCTTCTCGGGTGCTGTGAAGACAGAATGAAAGAGGGGAGTTTAAATCAAAGAAAGAGACAGCTCCGTACAGGAGAGATAAGTAACTCCACTGCCCAGGCTGAATTTAGCACCGTTACAACTTATTGCTCTTGTAATCCCCCTCCTTCACCTCAAAAGCTTTCTACAAATCCTATTCCTCTTTTCTTTCCTCATGTTTAGCCTTTGTTCCAGCCCCATGTTTTACTTGACTTAACTTGTGCTTCACCCTCTCATTGTTCCTATATTTTTGGACTTTTCAGGGAATGTTTCTCTCACTTAGAGGTGATATGTACAACGCTCATGGTTTGGGATATCTAAGGATTAGAGTAGATGATATTTACTGGGGTCATACTTACAAAGATGAAACAAGATGTGACACTTAAGAGGAAAAGAAAATTATAGCACAGCTTGTAGGACATGACATGACATGAGATCTAGGAGAGAGCGCTGAAGATATGGTGCATTAACAAAATGCTCCCTTCCCAGCCGTCCATTCCTTTATGGTCAACCTAACAGCCCCTACATAATTCTCAGAACTGATCTAGCAATAATTTCAATGAGAATTTCTCCAGATATATTCAAGAAAATGTAAAGATGAATGTTTAAAGGTTTTCCTTGATAAGTATCTTAAAAAGATGATCTAGCTTGATATTGACAGGCTTTCTACTTATACATCAGAGCAGGGATCTTACCAGAATCCCTCGTTTTGCCATAAGAGCGGGACAGGTCACTGCCCACAGTTATCTAAACACGGGAAAAAACAAAAACACGACAGAACAATTAGTACAGGAAGAAGAGGAGAGCAGAGGTCAACGGGCAGAGCGAAAAATACACATTCATGAGGACTACATGGGCGGCTCCGGGGACTCCTGACCTACACAGTCCTAAATACAGAATCGACTGGTGGTGTTTTCATTATGTAACATTGTACTCGGCATGAAGATGTGAGCATCTGTTCTTTTTTTGGCACTGTGGCCACGACGGATCCCAGAGTGTTTACATTACTGCGAGGAGCCTGAGGATCAGCTTGTATAGCACGGGGAACAATAAAAAAAAGTTTGGGGCCAGTCTTGAGTAAACACATTAAGCGAAGCGACACGATGGCGTCATGGTCACCGTAGCCCCCCTCCCGCTCCATGTGAAGATCTTGCTTTTAACAGTTTAACAGAGTCAGTGCAGAAAAACAGAGAGAGAGGGATTGTTTGGCCTTTAACGCTGTGTACTCCTCTCTGACACCAGGTGAGGCCGAAGCGCCGCTGAGGTGAAACAGAGACAAGTCAGGTGCACAGTTTGTTTGTGTAACCAAGTAACAAAAGTCAAACAACATCCAGCGGGAGTTCGAAGTGGAGTGTTTATGGATGCCGATGTGACCTGGGTGTCACTGAACAATGAAGTGTCGGCTTTCGTGTCAAGAATAATGACGTGGAAGGAAAGAAAAAAGGAGCGCTCGGACGGTTTGTGCGCTTCAGTTTGGCTACGCAGCTCAGCACCCCACTCTAGTGGCGCAGTCACGATATACGGCGTGTGTCGCTCAGTGTTCAGCGGGCTCAAAGAGACAGACAGCTGACAAATGCACCACAAAGCATTCATGTAAGACTCCAGGACAGCCTGAGTACAAGACAGAGTAGCTTAAAAAGGTGCAAAAACATGGATTACTTAATTTAAGTTGTTAATTCATGAATATGACTGAATCCTGAAGCACACACACACACTCCACCTTTTGCCTCTGGATGTCAGTTTTCCCGCTGAGCAGGCCATTTACGGGATCTCTCCGAGATAAAACCGCCCCATCAGGCTCCTCCTGGTTAGACTCAGCTTGGGTGCCGGCTGAACCTCGGCTTCTGCTGTCAGTTTCTGAATCTGTGCTGCAAGTCGATTCACTCCCGGCTACCTCCGCCTCCTCCGATGACGCCCGCTCCTCTGAGGACATGCTCGCACTCTGATCAGATGTGCCAGAGACCGTCCGCTTCCTTGACAACAGGCCGATGCTGTCTGAAGTCTCGGAGCCCAGACGGGGTCTGACGCATGAATCCGAGACATCTGAGCCCACTCTCTGTCTGGCACAGGACTGGGAGTTGATGCTTCTGTCTGATGCCCCGGAGTTCAGCCGACCACGCTGGGAGGAACTCTGGCTCTTGTCTGAGGCTCCAGAGTCCAGCCGGGCTCTGTAAGCTGAGCCCAGACCTTTCTCTGAGGCCACAGAATCCAGATTGGGCTTGGAAAGCATCGAGGCTGCGCTAAGATCGGAGGAGTCTGACCTCTGACAGTGAGACATAACCAGGTCGGCCTCCTTGGTCACAGCTTCTCGCTGAGGCTGGATCAACAGAGGTCCATCATCCTTTACCAGGTGATCCAGAACCAACACCATCCCTGAGTTGGAACCTGCTATAAAAAACACAAATGAAATATATGAAGTAACTTTCTGTACCATTCAAGTTTTCTCTTCTGTAAAAACACATTTTCATGTTACCTAGATTCTTCTTGTATTACTAGTACACTAGAGGGCAATGGAAGAAGTAGATGGGTATGTTGGAGACTTAAATGAAATCTTTCCACAACACTGGGGCCCCAGAAAGGCCAGGCTAGAAAATACACTCAGGATCACAGGGCAGGCATGTGGAGACATGAAGGGATGTAGACATTTCCTCCAGACTGGCCTCAAGTTCCTGAGTGAGATTTGCAACTGGGCCGGTGAATGTGCGTCAAGTAGGAAGAAGGCTTTCCACGAGTGTGGAAAGCGATCATGTGGCACAGTTATATCTGGGACACGATTAAAAAAAAGGAGTCAGGGAGAGAGTGGGTTAAAAAGAGAGACGAACAGGAAACCACACTCCAAACATCACAGCCCTGCCCGCATCCTCCCCCCTGCGACAAGCATCTACCTCCAACACCCCACCATGCTGCTATATGAATATCTGAGGTTATGCACACACACCGCAGATAAGAAAAACAGAGAAAACCAAGATGTGTATCCACTTCCTACAGCACATGTACAAAGAAAGACCTAAAAACACTTCTGACTGACCTTAGTTTGCACCAGCTTGGCAACCAAATGGAGTTCACCAAGTATGCATGTCTGTCATTTACTAACCAAATCAAAGAGGGACTCCAGTCTGACCGGAGGCAGCCGACAGTCTCTTTCAACTTTCGAGCAGATGTAATCACGGCTGAGCATTCACAGCTTCACCAAGCATAGCTGACCTTTATCGGCTCATTACTGCTTTGTAGATTCTGCACAATAAGTTTATTAATAATAGTTTATCGCTTTTAAAGCAATTTCCCAAAATAATCCTGTGAATTGTTTCAGATATGAGAGAAGCTAAAAATGGCAGCAAGCTGTTGATTAAACAGACCGAATGCTTATGTAATACAGCCTGAATAGAAAACGTGATCGGGACACACAATTAGGACAATAATGGTCCGCTACACAGTAGTGTCTATAGCTCGCAATGCACTCAACCAAAGCTCAATTACTGGTCTTTAATAAGTGTAATAACCGAGGTGAGAGCCAGCACACGCGCGCGCGCACACACACACACACACACACAGCTGCTCTCCAGCAAACTCACGTTATTGTTCACGTCGTTGCCGTTGGGAAGCTGTCGTATCTATTGTGTGGCCATTTCTGGGAAAATCCCCACTGCTACTGCATAATGAGAGGCTTGCATTTTTTTTATATATATTTCAAAATAGCAACAAAACGCTACAGCCTTCTGCCAGTATATATACGGAGCACAAACAAAGGACAACCAAGAGCTTTCTTTATACTGCTTTGACAGTGAAGCAATGACCCCAGAGGAAGCCTGCCCAGTATTTGTGCTGGCTGTGAAGGGGTCAACACGAGTTCGTTTCAGCTGCTCATGAGCAGTTCCATGGTTTAATCAAACCTTAAATTTGTTGTAACAGGCTGGGCACAGGCTTCTGTAGCAAGGTGATGAAGGCAACAGTTAGCCCTGTTAGCCACAAAGTATTTTAAAAGAAGTTGTTATATTAGATGTAAACACAATATTAACCCCATTGTAGATTTGGAGCCATGCCAGCAGCTCTGGACTTTCATTATTAGTATTTTTTATTCAATTTGACAACTCATACAATACACAGTAATACAATATGATTTGATATTTTACTCAAATCTACAAGTTTAACCTCACCGTGGTGAAAAAAAAAGGAAAAAGAAAAGAAACAGTCTGGATTACTAGAGTCTGAATGATTCATCCTCAGGAACAATGAATGTCTGTCCGTGCATGTAGTTGCTGTTGAAACTTTTCAGTGGCAACCAAATGGAAGAGCAACACTGACAGAGAGGTTAAAAAAAAACAAAAACGTACGTAATCTTTCAATGATCCGACCTGTGGTGGGATTAAGCAACTTGTTTTTAGAGCTAGTACACGCTTGTGCTACGGTACTGCGGGGTCTGTGTTATTAGGTGGTTGCTAGGAACCGTGATTAGGTCATATCACGCATCATTAAAGCTTTGTGGATATAAATTAGATGTTATTGTTGCAAAATGAGATGATGCTTTCATAATTTGTTACTTTTTCTTTTCTTTTCTTTTTTTCTTTTTTGTTGCGTTGGCAGGTGGTTGCCAGGCAACATAATAAGATCTAATATAGGGGGCCTAAGATATACCTGTGTGCCAATTTTGGTTGCTCAGCTTGTGATTGTGTAAAGAGATTTCATGTGTTATAGCAATATTTGCACTGGTGCTGTGACACTATGGTTAATCAGCGATTTGTTGGTTTAGACCAAAGACTATAGCGAATGACAGGGGACTTGTACTTATACTAATAGCTAGACAAATCACCTGGCCACTTGTGCCTTTGAGCATGTCCATTCTTTCTAATGATCAGCAGCGAGGAATTCACTTGTTTGCAAACAAAATCCGTGAAACTGTGTGTGTACTGTATACAGACCACAAAATCCTGAGGAGTTAGTGGTCTCAGCTGTTAGCTTCACGTACTATTGAATAGCAAATGACGCTCTTTTTGCAAATTATGACCCAAATAGAGTCAAAAGGATAATATTTTTGTGCAAAACCTTTAGATTAATAAGTTACTGTATGGGGATCACTTTCTCAGTCTGAACTACCCCTATCCCACATCACCTCCAAAACGATCAGCTCAAAGCTTTAAAATTGCATAAGATACGTTCAAAGGAACTCGCTCTCCCCTGAGAACTTAAAGCATTGAGAAACTCTTGAAATCATAACCTTACCGGTATAGTGACACATGGTCACTGACGTAAGCATGTAAATATAAGCTTCTTCTTTGTATGTGAAACGCGGAATTATGCGTTTATGCTCAGGGCTTAAGACGACCACACCTTCAGGAACCACATGCCCACCCTGCCTACACTGTATTACACCAACCACAAATGTCCCATGTCTTTGTTGATCCATTTTAAAAAAGCTCCCTTTCCTCTTTACATTTCTATGGTGGTCTTTTTTTTTTTATTGACCCTAGCTTCACCCTGGCTTAAATTGTAAGGCACAGCTAAATGCAGAACAGTGGGGAGTTTCACGGCCACGTAAAGGAGGCTTCAGTTCTGTTCTGGTATCAGCTTTATTTAGCAGAGGTGTGGTTGCTGGGTT
Source organism: Rhamphochromis sp. 'chilingali' (assembly GCF_963969265.1). Classification (NCBI taxonomy): domain Eukaryota; kingdom Metazoa; phylum Chordata; class Actinopteri; order Cichliformes; family Cichlidae; genus Rhamphochromis; species Rhamphochromis sp. 'chilingali'. The sequence goes on from NC_137937.1 coordinate 21,429,151, forward strand.
TCCCTCTGTTGCTTCCCAGAACCCCATCACCAACCCCTCATCCATGTGAAGGACACCAAGAGCCAAGCCCATGGCTGACCAGGCCACACAGAATGACATTATGACTATGAGCCTTGGGCCAACCTCCAGTTAGCCAAATGTGTGCTGAAATCAGCTAAGGATGGCCAAAGTTAAATTTGGTCTTAAGTTATACAAAGTGGATGTTATACGTGGTCATTGGGATAAAAAAAAAAGTAAAAATGACAAAAAACACAAACAGGCTTGCAACAAGACTTCAATCACTTTTACACGTTTTACAAGCTGCTCGTGTTAGCTCTGCAAGTGTTGCTGCAAATGTAGCACACTTGTTTCCTCTTAAAGGCATGAACTGACATTACTTTATTGATGGCTGGACTGACAGAGTGGCTAATGAAATTACTTTACACTTAAAAAAAGAAAAAGTAAAGGACGTGTAGCCAAAGAGATTTAGTCGTGGCTGTGAGTTACCCCAAACACTTAATAAAGTTAGATGAAGGAGCATAAAAAGGCTGAACTAACATGACCTCCCGACGACCACCTCATGAGGAGAATGGCTCCTTTGGCCAACTATTTTAACAGGCGCTCCAGAGGAAAAGGCATCAAGAGAGGCGTATGCATTTACACATACGTGTAACAGAGGTGACCAGTGTTGGTTTTGTGTTGATATTGCCTGACTAAACTTGACCTTTAGGGCATGTTTACAGTATATACAAACTTCTATATGGCAGTGATCCCTAAGTGTGACAGAAGTAATATCCTGCAAGCGTGAGGTTGTGCAGCTTCTCTTTTTTTCTTATGAAAAACAAACCATAAAACGGTGAAAATTTCCCTCTCTTTTGAAGAGTACTCGCATTCATTCTCACCTATTCTCTGTTGCTCTCTGTTTTGTTGTGTCTGCTGGCTGCTTAACTCCCAGATCTGAGATCGGATACGCTCACTGCGGCTCTCCTTCTCAGTCTCCTGTGAAAAAAAAAGAAGAAAAGAATAACATGTGCTTAGTGATCTTCAATTCAGCTGCAAAAAGCAAAGCTGCACTCAACTGAGCTGAAATTCTCAAAAGGCTCAATGCGTTCAGCCATTGCTCCGAGCAGCAGGCAGCCACTCCTCCAATCAAAACCAGAATGAAAGATCAGTTACTGTCGTAGGTCTGAGGTTAGCTGGTGATCACAACTGTCTTTTGTTTGAGGTCGAGGTCAAATGCTCGAGGCGTTGAGCATGGATGAGCAACACAGCTTGGCCAGCTGGAAAAGTAAGGATGTTTACTTTAGATTGTGTATGGCTGAGAAAGAGAGAGAGGCGCCCTGAGTGGCTAAAAAGCAAACATGTGCATTCACCACCTGGTTTACTGCTATATTAGGCCCATGATTTGACCATCTTTAGATTACCTCAGCACTTTAACCAATGCAGGAGGTCACGGGGAGGAGGCGGCAGCATTTTGGATTGAAGAAAAGAAACAGGAGAGAGAGAACAGAGAGGGAAAGATGTGGATGCCGACACTACTGTTGGGCCTCTGGTGCTTGACCTTGAGCTACTCCACGGGAAAATCAGCTGCACAAATAGGGCTTCTCTGAGCACACACACACACACACACACACACACACACACACACACACACACACACACACACACACACACACACACACACACACACACACACACACACAGTCTTCAAATCACCAACAAACATACTCTTAACTCAAACTTCTGGAGACTTAAACTTTTCTACTAAAGGGCAAAATTGTCTTGTGTGGAGCTTCAGGTGTTGCTCATCACTCAGCAGCTCATTTGAAATGATGAATGACATCACAGCGCAAAAATCACTTTAAAAGAGGCATCTGGGTTAAGAATAGCACAACAAATGCTGGGGTGGATCCTGAAAAAACATACAATACATGAAAATATAATACTTAAACCAGATTTACAGCCTACTATTACTGCCAAATGCTCCTTAAACACATTCACTATCTCTCAGGCATGGAAAGAAAGTGCACACACCCAACCGCACAATCAGTTCCCCATGTGTAAATTATGTTATTCAAGACAAAAGGCTGGCCTGGTTGTTAACAGCAGAAGCAGAGTGAAAATCCTACAAATCACACCTTTGGTGTTTTAAATGGAATTTAATCAGTGCAATGTGTGATCCGTGCAGACAGAGGACCAACCACAAAGCCTGCTCCAAGTCAAACACAAGCAAGAGGCAAGAAAGAAACCCGACAGCTTTATGCTCTCTTGACTGTGACCTTCCCCTCCTTGAGCAGATCACAGGAGATAGTGGCTTGAAAGCAGAGGAGAAAATGTGATGAGACGCAGGCAAAAGGTGAATGTGGAAAATGCACAGCTCGGGTTGGGACACATGATTACATTTTGTTGCTAAAATAAGCCAAAAGGGGAGTTGAACTCCTAAATGTGATATTATAACAGTATAAATCTACGTAGCAGGTGCCCTGATGTCACTTTTTCCAGGTTTCCATATGGAGCTAAAAGCAGAGCACAGACTCAGGGGCTCGAGAAAAAGGTTTTCTGAGCTTTTCTAGACAACAATAAATGTCACCTATACACTGCGGCAAGCCACAGAAACATAGCAGAATGCTCCTATAATGAGTCATTAAAGCGTCTGATGGTTTTGCAGGGCACAAACAGTCTCCTGTAATGAAGGCACTATGGTGCACTGAGGCGAGAGGATGCTCGCATCCTGAGCGCAGTCACCCAATCAAAGAGTCGCAGGGGGAGATAATTGTGTTCGAGCAACAAACACAATTAAAGAGAACAAGCCTTCCCTCACGTGCTCACCCCCCTCACCCTCTGCTGCTCCTACCGGGCCTCAGACAGACAGCCGTCATTTAAAACTCCCACTAAACCACAGGGAACATATTTCTCACAGACAGCGAGGCTGAGTGAAAAAAAAGGGGAAGATAAAGTGGAAATAGAGATCGAGACCAGAGTACAGGACCTGCTGCCAGCCGCCATGCTATCATTAGCGGCTTCGCTCTGGCCCTGATGGCTGGGACCTGACAGAGGGGAACCAACACCGACACCCTGTCGCTCCAGCCAATTGTCCCATACGGCCTCAAGGGCCTGTTTGTGTCAGACTATAACTGCAAAATCTCAACCTCGTAAACACAAAAACAACTGTCCTCTCCCGTGACCGCAGCGAGACGTGGGCCATCTGGACTCCTCTGAACCCTCAACTCCACAAAAAACAACAATGAGAGCTCAGAATGAGACACAAGCACCTCTTTTACCAACCAGCTCACACAAGTGAGCTCAACTGTGGATTAACACGCCGGGTTTTAATCCATAGTTGGATTAAATGACGGGGTTTAACTTCCAGTTTTCCGTGGAAGTTAAATCCATCACTCCACTGGTGAGGTCAGACCCATTTGAGGGTCTTCCATGCCGCTACGTGGAAGAAGAAGAAGAAAAGAAGAAGGAACCTGGCGGCTCACTTTCCATTACGGCAGCCTGAGGAACCACACGCTCGGCTAACCTCCAACAAATGAAATACAATATCTGGAATGAAGCAGGAATCATCTCTGCATCACATATACACTCAGTCTGGAGTGAGGAAACCCGCAGAAGTCGTCAGACCAGAGTCTCATTCCCATTTTTACTTACTGCAGATCAGCACATGCCAGTCTAAGCTTTCCTTCTGGTCTTTTTTAGACTTTTCCTCCTACAGGACGCTTTCACAATTTACCTCTAAGAAGTCTGCTAAACCCTCTCTATTGCACATACTGGGGCTTGTTTTTGACAACTAAGGTTCCTTATTGTAGCAATTTTATGATTAAACAACAAACCAACAAGCAGCCTGTCTGAACTGAACACGCCTAGATAGTAAGCGAACCTGCAAACTTTCAAAGTTTAGTTTAATAAATCCATTTTAAAATCCAGCATTAAATATTACAGTTTCTGTTAAACTTGTTAAACAACACTTTGACTATTTGAATGGATCTTCATGCAAAACGTGAAAACTTTCAGCTGTAGTTAGTCTACCTGTTGGCTAAAATGCGCACCGAGCGATCTAAGTGAGCAATAAACCATTAAGTACACATACCTGAAATGTAAACACAGAGGCAGGCACATCCCATTCTCCGCTCAGAAAGAAATGAGCACAGACTGACGAGGAAAGATATTTACATGCCTTTTCAGGACAAGGAAAAAAAACAAAAAAAAAAACAAAGGTTAAGAAAATGAGAGGCGTGTTTAGCCTGCGATAAAATCAGAGTGACATTTACCTTCTCTTCACGCGACTGACTGCCTCTCTCTCTCCCTCTCTATCAGCAGCAACCCTCTTGGAGTCAGGACGTCCGCTATTCTGACGCTCTGCTCCCGCAGCCACATCATACACACCCACGCACAAACATTTACACCACCACAAACACCACACACATACACATATAATACCAAGAAGCCACTCCCTTGACTTCCCCTCCCTCCCATTCTGTCTCCAGAGGGATCTGACCCCCACCACACTCAGACTCACGGACACTTTTACAGGTTAATGGGTTGCCTGGTTGACACATTAACTTCTGACACACTCTGCTCTCGTTTTGACTTCTTTTTTGGGGAGTTGTGCTCTTCAAAAAAAACAAAAAACACAATTTAAATATTTTGTGCCTTTATGTGTTGCAATAATCAAAAGGACCCTTTCTGTGTGCTGACATTTTTTTCTGCTACATACATATAATTAAAGTTTCCACGTGGTTACTAGAAAATGGGCAAAAGGAAACTTTAAGTGTACCTCAGCTACCCGCGCATGTGAGCATTAGAAACATTAAATTCTAAATGCGATCGGAATCTAGCATAAATACAGACAAACAGCCGTATTAACCTACTAATTAAACACCTTCGTTCATCATTTTGTATACAGGCAACTTCTTGAGTCCGGGCTCACATACACATACTGCATGCCGCTTGTGCCTGCGTGCTGCTTTTCAGGCCTATCTAAGACCATCTTCAACGGAACAATTGTAAGAGGCTCAAAGAGATCCGACACTGTGATGTGACTGGAAGGAGCCCTGCTGCTGCTGCTGTTGCTGGCTGATGTTTTTTTTGGCCCACATTCCCATTTCAGTACAGACTTTTAAGACTGCCGGGGCACAGCTGGTGGGCCGTCTGTCTGTCCATCCTTCCGAATTCAACCCCCGACCTCCGCATTTTCCCACTCCCCCTCCTCGTCCATCCTCACAATTTCACCAACGTACTGTTCAGCTGTCTTGAAGGAAGTGAGGTAAAATAGGCTTGAGTGATAGGGCATCCTGTTACGCCAACATGCCATCATCACTTCCTAGCTGAGGAGAACACACACACACAGGAATGCAAGCAAAGCACAGGCTCCAGCAGACAATGGGACTGATACTAAAAGCCTTTCATTTCTCCCCCTTTGCATCTCTGTGGTGGGAAAAACAAGTGCTTTTAAATGAAACACCAGAACTCTGATAAGGTGAGTGACTGTATTTTTCCCCTCTTTAAAAGCACAGATATGGGAGGTGGTCTCATCACTCAGGGACTTAGTCTTAAGAGCAGTGACTGCATACAAAATGAATTTTCCCTATAGAAATCCTATCCACTGGAAAGAGAGCTTTTATCAAGAAACTGATCACTGACAGCGGATAACCTAACGTCTCCTCCTGTAAGGCTCCGCTGCTCAGCCACAAGAGGGCACACCAGCTGTGAGGGACCTCTGAGACAAGGCCGAATACTCCAGCTAAAAGTAGTTGTCCGACAGATGTAACAGAAATCTTAAGAAATCCATACTTTAAAACTTTTTTTTTCTTCAAAAATGAGACAGGCTTTTCAGTTACATGTGTGTGAAATGACAGCACCTGGGAGACTCTCCCTGTCAAAAACAATTTTCCGCCCTCACACCAAAGTCAAAGCACATTTTATCATTTTCCTCGGTTTGGTCGAACCTGAATAGGAATATGTGACAAACACATTCCTCCCTCTGTGGCGCCTCAGGCATGTGTTTTTTTGTTTTGTGTGCAGCTATATTCCCGCTCCGGTAAGTGACTCAAGTCTCATTGTTTGTTGTTTTGTGCATTCTTCACTGCGGCAGCAGAGAAACCTCGGTGGTCACTGCTGCCATGCAACAGAACGTGACACCCGTAAACGGCCCCATGCATAGATGATTTTTGTAAATGGAAGTTGACACCAGACGGTTTACCGGTCAGATATAAGTGAGATGTCAGGACTGCACCAGCACAGCGCTGTGACATTTAATCGTTCTTCTTCCCACTCCAGTAACTCTGCAGTACTCACCCCAGTTCCCATGCTGCTCTGGGACTGCACACCCTCAGGCTCCAAGCCAGAAGTCTTCCCCCTCTCCACGACCACTAACAAACAGGGGCACACAATAGAAATACAGTACAGGAATATTTAGAGCAAAGTAGATACCTTCTCATAATCTCATCTCATGTTAACATTCTGGTCATGTGTGATTTTAAAAGAAGAGGAAACACAGGGGGACACAAGTTAAATTGAAAATGGGTTGCTTTTTTGTGTGCGTGTATCACCCTGTACATACAGCCTCCTACGTGCAGTTCAATGTTCACACGGGCCAGACAGCACTTAGGCATGACAGGAATCCCCTATCTGACCCAGCATCGTAGATCTGCCCTAGTAACTATGGCACTGAGCGCTCACACGTGAACATACTTTATGGCCAAGACAATGATAAGGCCAACTTACTTTTACTTTCACGTTCCACAATGAATAGCTAAGTTCATTTCTTTACCTTTAATTCTAGCACCCTCTTCTGGATGTGCACATGGTGCCTGGATGGCTCTTGAAGTATTGATGTCCAAGTGCTACAATGATGGATGCTGTAGCACATGGAATCAGTGAATGTGCAAGATAACTCTAAGCCAAAAGCGCATGCACGAGACTATGCAAACGGCTTGATTTTTAGGCAGTTTTTCAGCCTAGTTAGTGCCGTTGCCTCACAGCAAGAAGGTCCTGGGTTCAAATCCACCATCTGGCCGAGGTCTTTCTATGTGCATGTGTTTGCATGTTCTCCCTGTCTATTGTTGCACCAAGGCCCAGTATGAGAGAACCAGGGATTATTTCATAACAATGTAATAATTTTCATCTGTAAATGAGCAATAATTAGTCCATCTCTGGAATTTCTTCCTCTCTGCATCCTCATCAAACCAATTTACATCTTTTGCAACAAACCGCAAACATCTGAAGACTTGAAATTCTGACATATTTCCCTCTGGTGCATTTCTCTCTAATTACACTGGTGCAAATTATAGCTTGGTTAAACTGTTTGAGATGCCACCGTGGCATGAAGACTGCAACACCCTAATTTGATTTGTCATTATAAGACAAGATGTTTCTGATTCCGCTCCGTCAGACAAGTGTTACTGGATCCCACTCACCCTGCTGCTGCTCCTCTTGAACTTGCCGAATGGCCGCTCGGATCATTCTCCTCTCCTTGAACTCGCTGGCTGCGTTGAGCTATGAGCAAACACACGCAAAAGCTCAGTGAAACTACAAAGTGATGTGAGACGTTAGCATTACTGATATTACGATACGATATTCACCATTTGCTGAAGCTCGTCGATGTCCCGGATTGATTGCAGTTTCTGTTTCAGCCCATCCAAGTTCTCGTTGGATTCTGACCTGAGAAAGAAACGCAAAGACATTTTAATGGATCTTCAACTAGTCCCCACTCACCATGAAACAAACTAGAAAGCCTAATAGTTTAAAATATCAGACTGTAAAACTTTGGCTCCTCTGACTCTAATCTGAAGCTTCTGCCCATATATTACAGGCAGCTGAAGGTAATTTGAAAGATAAAGGACGGTTTTCTTGGCAGAGAGAAAACCCAGAGGGAACACTCCCAAATCGAGCATGGAAGAAGTGATATTACGACGTGACAGATTTGACAGCCAATGACATTCCCCCCCACCCCTAAAAAAAAGCTGCATTTATTTTCCCTTTTTCAGCCTCATATTCTCCATTTCACTCCTTGCTTTTATGGTGGTTTCTATTACTCACATACTCATTATCCTCGCTTCTCTCCGCTCTTTGGCATTAAAAAGATGCGCAGCAATGCCGGAGTGGAATACTTCACATTCCACCACTGTGAGGCACGGGACAATGGCCTTTCCTCCTACCCCATTTCTATCCCACTTTCAGATGGGTTTCTGTGTCCTGGCATATGAATACGTGCATGCATGTGCAAAAGCATGCTTTCTTTAGCAGCTTCACTGAGGCACCTCCTGTGTTATTGTAACGCAAGTCATTCGAGAGCAGCACTGAATGGAAACAATCAGGGCCCCGTCACCACTCTTATATTAGGATTCGGCGATGGAGGAGGAGAGTGGCGGCTGATTCTGTGCGTCTGCTTCTTATCCAATAATGTCACTTCTTCCCTTTACTCCAGAACAGATGATGGGATTGTGGTGCAGTCTTGAACTTTAATGAAAACCTATAAAATATGTCGCAGATCACGTGGAACTTGGGATTTTTCTCAAATCATCCACACTTTGAGTTCCTGCTTGATTCTTGTTCCTTATTGTCTTTATTTAGCAAACGATTCGACCTTTTTCCCCCCTTTTGTCATCTGAAAGAAACTTGTTTCAATTTTGCTGTAAATTTGTTTGCTTTTCATTTTTAATTCTCTAGTCGGTCATTACTGGAGAGATTTCAAGAGATAATATTTTAATTTTACTCGGGTTTACCAGAATCTGTGCTATGTTTATGGCAACATAAAGTGATTCAAATAAGTAACCCATTAGTCCACGCTGCTTAGCTGGATGACAGGTCCTGGAAAGTCTCTGAAAGGTAAATAATCAAACAGACTGCGATAGCTGATCTACGTTAATGTGACACATGACGGTGTGGGATATTTGAAAGTGAAAGTATTTATTGTAAAACAGCCACACTAGGTGGAAATTTTAGGGATGGGAAACTTTACTGTTGCAGTTTTCTCTCTCCTGTGATTTGCTAACTTGACTTTTCCAGAGCTTTCCCAGTGGAGTTGAAGATTGTTTTTTCAGCATTTCCAGTTCACCTGGCCTAGTAAACTGTCATCAGCACAGACATCTGTGTGTCTGTGTGTGCAGCTTCACCTGTGCTGGTTCTCCTTGTCCTCCTGCTGATTGAGGCGTGTGGGTCGAAATCTCTTGCTAGCCAGAGCTGCCTCCATGTCCTCAATCTCCCTCCTCCTCAGCTCCCGGATGGCTGAACGGATGCAGCGCCTCTCATCCAGATCCACAGTTCCATCCAGCTGCAGACACCATAATAAAAGACAAACAGAATAAAGTGCATGAAGGATGGAGGCTGCACAGAGCGGCAAACATTTGGCTTGCAAAGTTTAGTCTTACGTTTGCATATCTGCACATATTCACAAGTAAATACAGCGCAGAGGCTTGCTCACATTTCAGGAAATGGCCACATAGTTACATGAGAGTCTGCAGGTAAAGAGTCACACACCTGCTGACAGTGTAAGTACAAGGTGGCGAGCAGCACTGAGCGTAACACGTAACAAAAGTAACACATTACTGCGATCACATTTTATTTCACCAGTAATGCAGTAATGTGACGTTATAGTACTAAATTTGGTAATTACATTATAGTTACAATATGTTGTTACTTTTGGTCTCAGTAATTAATCCCAGCTCTCTCACACACACACACACACACACACACACACACACACACACACACACACACACACACACACACACACACACACACACACACACACACACACACACACACGAGAGACAGCGTATCCAATAAAGTTTGGGACTCAACTCAGCGATTTTTAATTATGCGAGCCTAATTGCGATTAGGTGTGACTGCGATTAGGATAATAAATGGTGTAAATGGTGTTGAGGAATGTGTTGGAAGAGCTAGAGAATTAATTGGAGAGATTTGGGATTTTTTCCATGCATTGCAGATAACTTTGGATGACACCGTTATCATTTGCTCATGCAGGCATGGTTGGCATGTAGGATAAGCTTTTCACGCAACCTTCAGCTGTTTGAAAAAATACAAATCTGGAATCATTGAACTCCAGCTCCAAGTATGTGCGCGTACTCAGTAGTATAATTAGCTTTCCCACCGATCTCATGGCTTGGTCAGACTATAGTTTGTGGTGACAAAGGTCATGGATGTATCCCTGGTAGGGCTGAGAGAGTACTGTGTACTGTGGCTCAGGAAGTGGAGTGGGTTATCTACTAATCAGAAGGTCGTTTGTTCGATCCCTGGCTCCTCTAGTTATTCTAGTTATCCTTTGGCAAAATACTGAACCCTGACTTCAGTGTGTTTTTTTTTCCAACAAGAAAAAAAATGCTTAGATGCTTCAGATGCTCCATTTAGACATTTTGAGAGTTCAAATAGAGTAGAAGTTCCCATCCATGCACTGCTGGCTTACTTTCGAACATGTAGTAAAGAGTTATAGGGTCAGTAGGGTGATGGGCGCTTTAGAGATTTGCGATGACAAGTGATCAGAGTTCACTAATGTGACGAGACAGAGCGCAGGATTAGAAATTGGCCTGGCAACAGCTGGTGCTCAGCACTAAGGATGAGAAGTGTGTTTGTCTCCCCGGGTCAACACACTACTGTGGTGTCTTACCCTGTCTCGCTGAATGGCAGCCAGACTGCAGCGGGACCCAGAAAAGTTGAATGGCCCACTTAAAACACTGAGTGAGCCATTTCATCGCTCTGAGTGGCTGTTACTTAAAAGGCACATCTTTTCCTCGAGCCAAAGAGGACTAATTAAGGTGTTCAAGTGTATATAAAAGCACACCTGCAGACAGAAACACCACTTCAACAAGACAGGCGCCTTCGTGTCAGCAACAGCCGTGAGCGCAGGGTAGAGAGAGCCCTCTCCTGTCAAACGGGAGATAAATCTCTCTTTTTAAAACAAAAAAACAAAAAAACACAACAGCAGGAACCTGTCAACACACGCAGAGAGGAACAGCTCCTCTGGCAGGCTTTTCTTATGAATCTCATGCTCACACACTTTAAGGTTTCCCGCTGCACCGGTTAAAACCTGCAGTGTTGTGACTCAAACCTGTGTGTGCCAACTGCCTTCTTCTGAAGGGAGCTGGATGTGGTTGTTAAGCTAAGCCCCACATGCTGATGGCTTGAAAAAGGGGGTTGATGTAGCCCCACTGCTAGGCCCATGGGAGGAAGAGGAGGAGGAGGCACTTCTCACAAGAGATGAAGAGGTCCAGTGGTTTTTGAGGTTTCACAAAATATGCAGCCCAAGCTACTCCGGCTCACAGGGGCTCTTTCTTTATGCTGCAATTTGTGTAAATTCAATGTGCTGAGCTGACTGAAAAGAAAGGGTAAGAAGAGAAAGTGCTCATAAACAGCTGGAAAGAAAGGATATGAGAAAGCAGGAGATGGATAATAGGTTATAGTAAAGAAATGGAGCGTTAGGATGACAAAGAAAAACGAAGGAGAAACTAGACCTGTGCATGACTAAAAATGGGCAGATGAGAGCTGGGTGGGAAACAGTCAGTCCTCGCAAAGGTCATTCCTCACATTCCTACTGACTCACAAGAGAAAAAGAAGGCAGCGAAATACAGCAATCAGGCACTGGGTTTGTTTCTAGCCCAGCACAGAGAAACTATGACCTGGTGAGACAATGGCTGGTTTCTGATTGTGAAGCAGGAAAATGAGATCACATTCGCTCATCACTGGCCAGTGTGTCCTTCACACGCCCGTGTTACACTAACTCAAACACTCTCCCTCGAGTCATCCCTTACCACACTGCCGGGCTCTGCGCTGAGCGAGTGTCAGGATGTGATGGTACAGCCAGTACTCTTTTCACCAAGTATCAGGGCTAACTAATTTATTTATTCATGATTTAGAGCAGCACAGCTTCAACCCTCAATTCAAAGACAGTAATGTGTGCCTAGCATTCTCTAGCAGGCTCCAATTCAGCTTAAACTTAAAACAAAAATCATGAGAAATGATTAAACAGTGTGGAGAGAATCAGAGCATGTGACTTAAATGGAGGAATTAAAGTCATTAAGAGCAGACTCGAGCACTTCGACTTGACCTGCTCTAAAAACAACTTCAAATAGTAACGTCTAACATGTACAGGGGGTTTAAACGGACCAATCAGCAGACAGATGGCTGCTGGATTGGTTGCAACATTTATTTGTTGAATTCAACTGGCCAGTGCCGCCAAAGACTGTAACCCACTTTCTCCCTTTACATATCTGCACTTCCTCGCACAGGAAAGAAATGAGCGGGCTTAACCCAGACTAATAAAACACACCTTACACCTGGATGCCTGCCAAACAAAACAGAATAACGGTCAAAGAAGCAGAGACGGAAACATGCGCTTGGGTAGTAACAGAGTCCAGTTGGCGCCTCGTGACAGCGGCCTTGACAAAGAGTGAGCTGTGTCATGAGAGCGGAGAAGGGGAAAAATATCCCTTTGGTTACACGCTGACAGCATCTCACACCAGTGACCGTCCCTGCAGGCATTTTTCAAACCAGACCACAAACCTCTGGCTCACCAACTGTCACTGTGGCTCCAAACAGCGACACAGTGACCCAGAAAGAGGCCGTTACACCCAGACAGAAAACGTTGCTCGTGCCTCTAACAAGACGCATGACTCAGAAATCGCACATGACGACGTCGTCACACACGCAGAGTACGTTTTTACAGAAAATGATGCAGTCACTGAGACATCAGCGCCAGATATCAGCACCTTTAATGACTGCAGACAGTCATGCTGCAGTCTGGTCTGCTGTGCTGAAAGACCTTCAAGGAAAATGCCGCCACACCTGTCAGCCTCACCTGACTCAGCCGGTGAGATCCAGGAGGAAGGAGGTGGATATGAGAGGGTGATGAGAGAACAATCCTTGCTGGGAGACAGGTATTAGAGACATTACGCCATGATATTTGTGAGGAAACAAGGAGAGAGGAGGCGAATGACAAAAGAAAGTTGCTTCACAAGGGAGTTGGTAAAAACTTGCACTTGAAGGGTGCTTTGAGTCACTTCCTGCCAAGCAGCAGCTTTCTATGGAGTCAAAACCTCAAACCTCCAAAAGACATCCGACTGAAGCAGCTCAATCAATCACAGCCAATTAGAGAGCTCCTGCGGTTTACCAGTAATCCCAACCAGCTGACGACATGCTCCTGAGGACAGGAGCACCCTCTGAAGTCATCTGGTACACATGAGAGACACAGGTTTCAATAGGACTATGTTTCGGGAGGCCAATTTAATTTTAATTTGCCCGATATAGAAACTGCACCAGATGTGGTTAAAAAGGTGGGGATTTAAGGTAGTCACAATATTGGCATCAACTACATCATAAAAACTGCCCTCTGTGGGTCTTGTGCTGTCAAAACAGCTTAGGCTAGGGGAGGTGCTGTCCCACACACTCAGATTTGGTTGGCTCAAGTGGAGGCAACTTTTCTAAAACTTGAAGATGTTACCAGACAGAGTAGCTTGTGACATCTTGTCTAGTGACATCAGTTTTAATATGTAAAACTTTTTAAAAAATTAGCCAAAAAAAAAAAACAAACCTTTATCTTCTGTTTTTGCTTATACTTATACTTATATATACTTACTTATACTGTTTATTAACTGAGAGTGTTACATTCAAATGCCAAACATATTAGATAGGTTTGTTAGATATGTCAAAATGAACTCCTAGCATAGTCCCACACAAAGACAGGTTACTCTTTGTCCTGCATTTAATGTGCTGGAGTCTTTTCACCGTAGTTGTAGCCTGTCAATCATGGACCCACAAGACCTCCAAGGCGACTTGGCAAAAATCTGTCCACAGACAAATCAAAGCCTGCCAAAGTACTCAAAACTGCCTTTGTAGTAGTTCCCATGACCGCTGGTATTTTCAGGACTACATTTTGACATTGTGAAACATGTGAAAACATGCAGTGCTTAGACAGGATTAATATACAAATGATGTGTCAACCTCTATTCTTTTCCCAGCGTTAGATCATTGTTTGGTAATAACGCAGAGCAGTACACAGCCTCTGAATGTCTGAGCATCTTTAACAAATAGACCACTTATTATATGAAAGCTCTGGCTTTCAGACGTTTTTGTGCACTGGGTTGAATGGTAACACACAGGAGCCTTGATGGGAACATGAAACGTTGCGTGCTGAAAATTTCTTCTTTTTTTTTTAATTTTACATTTTTTAATTTGCCTGTATTTGTCAAAAAATATGATTTCTTCTGCAGCTGTATATATTTAAATATATAAGAGGTTTGCATGTACTTTACAACACTAAACTCAGGTATTACAAGTATAAAAGTTAGCTGTAAAAACTGCATTACTGTTGAACAACGCTGTGAGAAGAGGTTCACAAAAGTTGGGTCAAACGTTGCAGCTTGTTTTGTGAACCACATCATTCACACACACACACACACACACACACACACACACACACACACACACACACACACACACACACACACACACACACACACACACACACACACACACACACACTGCTTGTGTAAATAAGAATATATGAAGCTGAAGGAGAATCTAAAATAATAATAAATAATATATACGGAAAAGCTTGACATGGCATGCAAACGAAAAACCAAATACAGTAAATAAACAAACCAAAGGTTTTATAATTAAAAATTCTCCAAAACCAACATTTTCTTTGATTGACTCATAACAAATTAATAGGGGTCAAATTTAGTGTGAACAATATCACAAAAATGCATTTTCTGAAGAAACTGCAGTGTGAATGCTGATAGCTGAATGTCTTGAGCTCATATGACATATCTGCTGAATTTTAAGTTAAAAAATGTTGAATGAGCTGAAAAATACAGAATTTTTCACCTGAAAACAAAAGTGCAGAACTGTTGAAAGCTGACATTCACACAGAAGAAGTTGAAAAGTAGCTCACAATGTTTTAAAGTGTAAATTAGAAAAAGCTGAGTAATGAGAAAAGAAAATTCAGAGTCAGAAAACATCTGAATGAATATTAAAAGTTCATATTCATTCTGAATGACTGAAATGTGATCCCTCTACTTGGATCCACACAGTTCAAAAAGTTTACAACTCTGAGCTTTGGAAGACACACTGTTGGAAAGAGAATAACGATGGCTACGTTTTGAGGGTAAAATGATGGCTGTAGAGCAAACACTGTGGACACAGCAGCAGTTTTAAGATGAATCTTGGCAGAGTGACAAACAGAGCTCATTAAGCAGGCAGGTGTGAGCCTGGTTGCTATAGCAACTCCAGCCAGTGGCACCAGACACACACAGACAGACATGCGCCCGTCTGCTGCTGGTTTAAATAAACAGAAAAGTGAGCCCAAAACAAATGCTTCCCAAGAGAAAACTACAAGTCGTATTGACAAAATCCTTTTGCTGTGAGCGCCAGCAATGTCCAGTCTACAGAATTCTCAGTTTTCATGCCTGTGGAGTTTATTATATGGACGTGGCTATTAAAATAAACAAGAGCAAACCTGAAATTTTGCAACAGACAAAATTGATCAAAACCTGTGGGACTACATAAAGGATCAGAATTACCAGGGTCTCCCCATAAGAGAATTGAGGCCAATTTTACAAATTATCGAATGAAATGAAATCAAATATCAAATGCTCTGTACCACCTCAGTTCTTTGGGAATAGTGCATGCTGACCTCAAACCTGGAAACATAATAGTTGTGAACCGCCATGAGTCTCCCGTCAAAGTCAAAGTTATTGACTTTGGCCTAGCACGTCCTGTGTCTGTAGTGATTCCTGGTACCTGTGTGCAGACAATTTGGTATGAAGTTATGCCTCATATTCCATATAATGAAGCAATTGACATGTGGTCTCTGGGGCTGGTAGCTGTGGAACTTGCTATGGGGGTGCCCCTACCCTGGGAAAATGGATTACGATGCTTTAAAATTCAGACTGTGGCATGGCCAAAACGACCACAGCAAACAGCGCTGGACATTTAAGGCAGAAGAACAATTTCAGTATGAGACAGGATACCAATCCAACGACACTCGAAATATAACACTGCAGCATCTTGATGACCTCAAACAAGTAATCACAGTTAGAACAGGACCTGAAAGTGATACAGATTTATTGGTCAGCCTGATTAAACGGATGTTGGCCTTGGATGCAAACCAGCGCATCAAACCCTTGGAGGTTCTCAAGCATCCCTTTTTTGACCCTGGCCTGAGAGTTCCCCCTGCATTAAAATGAGAAGCAGAGGGAGACAAAAGTCTCCAGCATTGCTTCTTTGACCCCAGACAAAAGTGACAAAACCACAAGCAGGGGTTGGAAAAAGCAATCAGAAGAAGAAATCAGCAGAAATCCACTGCAAACACTTATCTACAATTCAAACCCAATACTCCTTTAAAACTGATAACAACAGCTTAAGATTTTAACAAAAAAGTAATTAAGTTGCTCCAATATTTATCACTTTGGCTTTTTAAAAAAAAAAAAAATTATTTTCACTCCCCCCACCCCAACCAGTCGCGGCTCACAGGGAATCCTCTGATTGTTGGAGTGGCCAAATACTGTAAGGTAGGGGTCTCAAACTCCAGTCCTCAAGAGCTACTGTGTGTTATAGTAGCTCTCGAGGACTGGAGTTATAGAGACTCCTGCTCTAGGGGAACTAGCAATTCTTGTGAAAATTTAAAAAACATCCTTAAAAACAACAACAATAACAACAACCAGCAAATATGGTCTTGAACGTGGGCACAATTTTGGTGAAAATCCACTAAGTACTCACTGTTTCAAGTTCATACCAATATTCAAAGTGGAGCAGCGGACACCTTACCATGACATCAATCCTTCAATGAGACCCCAAACACCATGTTTACACTGGTAAATTGGATACAAATTAATTAAATAAACCAGCTTTAAGCATCAACTAAGTCTTGTCTGTAATTCTTTAAAAATACAGAGCTACCCTTCAGCTTCCTAGTAGACAAACTGTCATGGTACTGGGTCTGGTGACCCAGGGTTCTTATGTTTTTGAGTTGTGTTAATATTGCAGTGTCAGTCATGTTTTTTTTGTTGTTGTTGTTGTTTTTTTTGTCTGTATGGGATTTGTGCTTATGTATAGTTTTTAGTCTTTAGGGTTCTGTCTCAGTTTCTTCCCTGTCTTTCCGTATTTCATGTTCCCTCTCTGTCTCTCCAGTCAGTAATGCTTCTCCATATTTTTCATGCTTCCTGTTTTATCTTGATAGTCCTTGTCCTGCATTCGATGTATTCAATTTTGCTTCCCCTTTGTCATGTTATGTCAGATTAGCCCCCAGCTGTGTTCCCACCTGTTCCCACCTCTCATTATCCTGCCTGTCCTCAGTCTCCCTCTGTTTGAACATTTTCTCTGAAATTAAAATACATTTTCGAAGTGGCAATCCTTCTTGCCCGGATGGACTCTTTTATTTTGTGTTATAGGCTACAGCTTCATAGTGTTCATAGTAAGCAAGTCTCCGTTTCAAGTATGAAGAGAAGACTTCAAGCTGCAGGTTTGAGAGGACGAGTTGCAGCAAGAAAGCCATTGCTAAGACATCAGAAGAAGACAAAGAGGCTTGCCTGGGCCATGAAACACTGCTATTGGACTACTGTAGACTGGAAGAAGGTATTATGGACTGATGAATGATAATTTGAAATCTTTGGTTCGTCACACAGGATCTTTGTACGCCTTCGAGTAGGCAAAATGATAGTTCCACAGTGTGTGGCATCAACTGTTAAACAAGGAGGAGGAAATGTGATAGTCTGGATCCAGGGTCGGTGACTGAGAGTGAGAGACACCCTGAACCCAAACGGCTACCACAGCATTCTGCAGCACCCTCTGGTATGCGCCTAGTTGGTGAAGGTTTTATCCTACAGCAAGATAATGACCCAAAACATAAGCCCAGTGTCTGAGACCCCTCAGACCAAGTGACCTTTTGACTCTCAGTGGGTGTGTGCAGGTCTCGTCTCATTTTGCTGTTTTTTTACTGAAAGCTAGGACTTGTACAGTTTTACACAAAGGTCTCAAGTATGTGGTTGTGCATCCATGTGCATGAATATAAAGGAGAGGTAGGGGGTACTGTGTTTTTGTGCATGAACAGAGCCCTAGAGTAATAATTTCCAGAGTAGACTGAGGTTTGAGTGCAGCCAGGCAGCTGATTGGATCAGTCCTGTGTCAAGTCCACAAGTGAGTGTGGCCTTATAAGGAAACACGGGACGCTTCTTTAAGCAAAAGCTGAAATAGATTAGCAGCTGCCACCGAGGAAGCTGGGCTGCTACTGACAAACAAACAAACAAACAAACAAAAAAAAAAAAAACAGAGAAGTGAGGGTGAGTAAAGCTCAGAGTAATTTTAATTACCATATAATGCCCTTGTTGGTTTTCTTCAGGGCAAAACTCCAAGATTTAATGATTGATCAAGTGGATCAATTACCTCACAATGCCTGCATACAGTAGGTCTCCACACACACAGACAAAGATAGGTGGAAATATAATCAGGATAGCAACAGAAAGCCCTGCGAGGCAGAGGACACCTGGTTCTGGAGAGGAGGCAGTTTCAGTTGCCTTTCAGCTGAAAACCAAACTCAAGGTTAGAAGTCATTGTGTTACAGAGCACTCTGAGCCTCCATTGTCTGTGATGAAGAAAAAGAAGGAGCATCTATGAAATATACAGGTAAGTGAGGGAGAGATAACTGTGCATGTGCCAACGTGCTTGCAGCAAGTGCAGTTGCACGTGTAGGAAAGCTTAAAATGATTTCAATAGACAGACCTGGGAAAACACTGTCCCCCTTTACACTAGAGGTAGCAGCCACAAAGAACAGACACATAGAGGAATGCGCGGGGGCCACGAGGGTGGGGTGGGGGGGGGGTGGGGGTATAGTAATCAACAATGCCCTATAGGGCCGTAATGATGCACTGAAGACAGATCTGGACTCGAATGTGCTGTATTCATTTAGTCTCACATTAGTGCAAACAACTCCACACACTGAAGGATTAATCAGCGCATGCTTCATTGTGCACACATGGTCGGCACTCTGATCTAAACTGCAAAATAATTACTGTTCGGCTGTGTGCAGGACCTCAAAGTTATTTCAGATCTTTGCTGCACTGCTGCGTCTCAGCACACTAAAAATCAGCTCTGCTGTGTAATTCTCTTTGGTCTCGTTCAGCCACTCCTGTGAAAGTGCTTGCCTCCAGACCCGCTGGTCAGGTCGCAGTGAGGTATCCAGGTCGAGCAGGAAAACTGTGACCCACATTTGGGAGCCACTCTCGTAACAGGGTTTATGCCTCACTGTTCCTTAGTACTTTCATTTCTGATACTGAATCTTATCTGTAGGAGCTGGTTCTTGAAGCTGAAATTGTAGTTTAAAACCCCCCCCAAAACACCTTATTTGCTTTTAAAAAAAACATTTGTATATTCCCATCCAGGAGGAACGAGCCTTTCAAAAATCCCACTGCATCCTACACTACAGTTGCACTGTCCTGTGAGAAGACTTTGAAAGTGTATGATGAATCTTCTCTAAATATGCTACATCGCTGGTCAAACCAAAGCCCTGCGTGACCGACTCATTTAGTTTAATGATGGAGGGCCAGAAGGCAGAAGTGGTGTCCCACAGGAAGAAAAAGAGAGGGATAAATGAAGCAATTTGGGATGCTGCAGAGCACAAACTGTTTGTTATAAAAGATCCCAGAGAGGCAGCAATAAAAATCCTGCGTATAACAATGATACAGAGACAGACTGAGAGAGGCAAACAAAATTTAACAGATCAGCAGTGTACATCTCAAGAATGCCACGACATTAACAAGGCCGAGCTGGAAAGCAAAACATAAACATCCGCCTGATGAGTTCTAGGGACTCAGGAAATGCCTCTTTCCTCAGGAAGTTAATATAGAAAAAAAAACTAACAAAGAAAAACAGTGTTTTTAAATTTCTTCAATTGCTCATTTAAAAAGCATTATCCAGCGCCATACAATCATCCTTTTTTATTAACTCTCTATGTGACTTAATAAAAAACTTTTTTTCTCCCTCCTGCTGAATGCAGATCCTTATATGTTCCATTTTCCTCTATAAACAGAGCAACAGCTTAGTATTTAAATGGGAGCAAAATCTGTGTCGACTCCCTCCAGCAGTACAGCTGAGAATCAGAGCTTGGGAAGTAGCATTAGATGGCATCTTAATGGCATCTCAATGAGAGTTAATTTTCTCTTCCCCCTGAGAGAACAACAGATTTCTCATCACATCGAAAAAACTGTATGTTTCATCCACATCTGCTGAGTATTTTTTGTCTAAAAACTGGACAAAGAGAAGACTTTGGAACCCAAAAATCTCCAGACACTAAATTCATAAAGCTCAAGGGAAGGTTGCTGTCCATCTCAGAGACGACTCTGACAGCAGACAGGGACAAGGAGGGGAAGAAAGAAAGCACACGTTCAATGTCTTATTCAGACCTTTTCCATTTGGCTGACTGATGATCCGGACAGAGATCAGTCGCACAAACTGCCTCTGCTGGATCACTTACCAAACAGAGGAAAAGACCAGAGCAGCTGTGACAGCAGCAGCAGTCTCATATCTGACAGTTACAAAACTCGGTGCACCGCCTGCTTGACAGCTACACAATATACTGAGTCTAAACTTCACAGGCGGAGTCTCCTCAGTCGTTCTGAATATCTCCTGGCTGACTGCATCAGAAGTACTGGAAGTAGGAATTCTTCTGACAAGCTGCAGACTGCAAGTTTCTAAGAGTGAAGCGCCATTAGTTTGAGTCAAACCAGACACAGCAACACAACCCACATTGTGCTCAATTTATTTTCAACAATAAACAGAAACTAATTTAGGGAAAAAATATTTTTTTAAACATACACAAAAATAAAGCAACACTACACTACATTGATGTTCCCTTCCTGACACAGTCGTGAAGGGTTCTGCATCTTCTCCTGAGAACAAACTGCTGATATTTTGTTTGCTGGGTGAATGTATAAACAGATAAAACAGAGATGTCAAACTCATTTTACATCGCGCACCACATACAGCCCGCTTTGATCCGGTGAAAATACCCTTTATGTCAGTGTAAAGTAGCTCCACTGCACATTTAATCCCGGAGATCTCAATGCAAGAAAAAGAAGAGCAACATCAACACTACATGTTCCAGTTTTTCTACATGATAAAGTCAGTGTGACTCAATGCGAGCGTAAATCGTAAGAAATAAATATATAAAATGACTGAAAATTCTGGTAGCTCAATGCCCATATTGTCCTGTAATTATACAGTGCAAAGATTTGTTAACTCACAGAAAATGTCCTCTTGTACTTATTTATGTATTTTACTGTGGACACTAAAAAAATAGATATTTCTGTAGTAGATATTGAAAACTGGAATTCTCCTGTCATTTTATTTACCTCTTTATCTATTACTTTATTACTGTAGTTAGAATGGCTGTGGAGAGATATTTATCATTAGGACAAGCTGTAAAATTTATAAAAGCAATTAAAAGTCCAAAAGTGTCCTCCTTCACATTTTCCAAAGATGTTCAGTGAGCCGGACTGGTTTCTCTGCCAGGCCGATTCTGGGCCGCGGACCTTGTGTTTGACACACCTTCACTAAAATATGGAGCCCCACTGATTTGCTGATTTAGTTTACCTACCCACAAAGGACTGGGAAAAAGTGCACACTTATTTAATCCCACTTCTACTCTATAAGTCACCAAATAGTCTCCATCAAGCTTGTTTGATATAGACCATGTGTGTCAAATATAAGGCCCAGGGGCCGCAATCAGCCCAGGAAAGACTGCAATCTGGTCCACTTGACAGCTTAGGAAAATGTAAAAAATATTACGGGATAAATTTTGGACTTTACAGTGTTTCCTATGGATAAAGACCTCCCCCACGAGCATTATTACTACACCGTAGTAATAAAGTAAACAATCAAATGACAGAAAAGTTCCTGTTTCTACTATATATTACAAACATTTGTTTTTTAACAGTGTTTCCACAGTAAAATAAAACAAAAAAGTATTTTCTGTGACTCAACAAAAACTGTTTTTAAAATAATTACAGGACAGACTGAGCAATGAGCTACCAGAACTTGTTTTGTCATTTTACACATTTATTTCTTACTGAAAGTCATCAGATATCTTTGTTTTATTACAACAACATTTCTTTATCATGTGAAGGAACTGAGATGTACTGTAGAAATGGCACTTCTTGCTCTTATACTAAGACATCTCAATGCAGGATTCAATGTATAGTTAAACTTTGTGAGCTTCACTTAAGATCAAAGTGGGCTGTATGTAGCCCATCAGTTTGACATCCCTGATATAAAGAGTAACGTTTTGTGATAAATGAAATGCACTCAACCCATTTGTTTTGGTGGATAAACACTTTAAAAGTCTACCTGTCATTTTCTTTTAAATAACCCATTTTTTCACTCTGTCTTGCAGAGTACGGGGTTTGATAGTCGTTAAAGTGAAACTCCTGAAATTTAAGCTTGCTGTTGGGCTCCAAAGGCCACGGTGACAATTAGTTTAACTTTGTATCGCAAAATATTTAGTAAAGTTTCCAAACACCGCCTCATGAGAACTATATAACTCACAGACAAGGAGTCTAAGCAGTAACAATTTATGTACAAGCTAATACACAATCTTATAATAATGTAATCACATTACTACACTGTTGAGCGCTGTTTGTTCAGCGTACTGCCACATTATTCTCTAATGGCATTACAAAAAAAGACTGCTAAAAATAAAATACTGCTTCAGATTTTAAAGGCCGTTCGTCCTTCTGGAGAACCCACCTTTTCAAAAATGACATAACAATAGTAAATATACGCTTAAAGAAGAAAAACTGACACACTGAACTCAGTTTCAACTTTGCCTTCTAAACACAAACACTTAAATACTTTCTGAGCTGCGCTAAACAGTGTTACGTTCACTCTGAATGATTGTCCCACAATAACAAACTACTGAGGGGTCAAAGACCAGATGATCTCAAAGTTCATGGTTTTTCTTTTCTCATCTGTTCAGAGCTAAAATCGTAGAGCACTATTTATAGCAGAACAAAAGTTTCCAAACATGCAGCTTCTTATCTTAGCTGAGCACGGCCATTTATTTGGATATTTGCTTCAAAGACTGAAGCCAGGAACTAAATGGTTCACTATAATAGGCTGTCACTGCAGCAGTGCAGATAACTCATCCTGCGTCAGAGGGAGCGCTGCCCTGAATATTAAACTGCTCCAGTCTTCATCATCACCTCCCTTTAATCCTTCGGAAAATGGAGCACAAACACACATACACATCTGCATAGGTCAAAGGCAGCCAAGTTCACAAACCCTAAAGCTCGAGATGTAGGAGATACTTCAGGTTAAGTTTTCTTGTCTTTACAGGTGTTTGTGGTGGGATGCAGGTGTGCATTCGGAGGGAGATGTAATGTATGCAACAGGACACTTCACTCAATTTTCCAAAAAAGGTATGAAGGAATGAAAATGGTTTTCAGGATTGTTGAGGCGACAGCAATACCTGATCATTTCAGCTTCAATTTGATTTATATCACTTTAAAAAGGTGCCACTACTGTACTGTTCTGTCACACACCGGCTGTTACAGCCGTGGATGATTTTTGAATAATGTAGGTCAGTGTATTTACAAGTAATCCCGGCCAGTTGAAAGCTCAGACGTGAAACGGTTCTTAATGCTCAGGCATGTTTTACTGCTCTTGGCTCTGTGTGGTGCTAAAGAAAGAGGAGATTGATGATGATGAACACAGCAGCCGCAACCCACCTGCTGTTCAAATCTTCTGTTTGCAAGTGGGCAACCAATCAGAAGACAGCTAAAACAACTTGTTTCAGACTGCGGCCACACTAAGGCCACGTTTTAAATGAAATCTCTTTGCGTGTGTCTGTATGCGATTTAGTCCGCAAGGAGTTGAGCAACAAAACTTGGCACAAAGTTTAGACTCCTGGATGCGCTTATCTATATCAGATATTATAAGGCTGTCACGTTGCCAAGCAACCACTTACCAAATGACCTTTTTTTTTAAGGTTTTACACACTTACAACACCTTAAAAGCATCGCATAGTTTGAATTTTCATCACATTTATACCCACACAGTTGAGTTATTTATCATACCACGACCCCTATTCCATTACTACTTACTCAGATTGACTGGGCACGGTTTTAAGGGTGTTCCATTAGGTCAGGGGTGTCGAACTCCAGGCCTCGAGGGCCGGTGTCCTGCAGGTTTTAGATAACACCCTGGGCCATCACAGCTGATTTACAACTCTAGGCCTTGGAGGCCTAGAGTTCGACACCTGTGCATTAGGTCATAGCACCTGGTACCAGGTGCTATGTGGTACCAGTACCTGCTTGGCCGGGTGACGTCGTCAGACTGCATGCCACCAATTGGCTGGTCAGTAGAGTCACTCGATGAGTCATGAGATCATCTCATTCACGAAAATCAAACCTGCCATTTCTGGAAACGGTTACAAAAAAGCAAAAAACAAAAAAACCCAAAACGCAGTGTTCTCCGTCTCAGCAGACCGAGCAGCAGGTATTCTTGCTTCTACGTCAAGCTTTGTTGTAGAGTTTGTTACGTCGCAGGACGCTCGAACGCGTTGCGGTCCAAGTAGGTAGTAATGGAAAAGAGGCCTAATGTGATTAAATATTTGAGTTTGCCAACAGCACCAAACGCTCCAGTTAATACTGTAAGCATGGCCATCTATTGGTATAAGAAAATGAAGGATTATTTTGAACTGTGTATCAGATATTAACTCTAATTCACTTAAAATTTTCCAGCTCTTACATTTTATAGTTGGTACAAGCATAACCAGTCCCCTTGACTGAAATTTCATGGAAACAATTTTTTTTTTCTAATTTTAGCTTGGAGTGTATAAAAACACACAGCCTGCATATCTATGAAACTGTCCCAGACAAGAGTTATGTAATATAGTGCAACTCCTGCAATTTATATCTTCCTAATGACAAGGCTGACATTTTGGACCCCCGTCTCTGGGGGTTAAGCAAAATCTGCACACTATACCAAGATCCTTCAAAACAAGTCCATTCTTCCTCTCAGACTGTAACCGTTGAGCCCCTGTCAACTCACAAAGGGTCCACAGAGCCATAAAATAAAGGCCCAGGGGTCCCATATATCAACGAGGCTGGACCACAGAGCAAAATCGGCTATTTTAAACATGTGTGAATGCCTCTCGCTCACCAGGGAGAAAGGGACAGTCACACAGCTGGCAAGACAGGTTACAAATCATTATGCGAGACATCCAGCCCGTGTGAAACCAGCCCAGCAGGCGCCGCAGGCAGAAAAGTCTCCAAGCGGTCAAATCAATTCATAAATAATAAAACGTCTGAGTTGTACATTAACTGCAATGTGATTTTTATGCAAATACTGATTTCAGGTCTGTTACAGTGCAGCCAGAGAACCAACAGACACTTTCACGACAGAGCAGGATGACGCAAGATTGCCACATCAACAGACACCTGCAGACCCAACCCGTCCTGCAGGTTTAATCCACAAGAAAACTGTTACCGCACAGCACATTGATGGGAATAACAGCAGATAACCATCACCCTCAGAGCTTGAAACCATCAGATAAAGTCTGCTATTAAGTAACAGCGGTTGGAGTGGTTTGGAAGGAAAGGGGTTTTCTCTGAGTGGCCTCAGCAGCTTTTGTGTTTTTGTGGCCACACAAGCACCATTCAGACAGATGACCCGCTGCAAACACTCCCCCTCCCCACCTCAACTCTTCTCCTGAGGAAACCAGGACACCAACCGATTATTCCTGTGGACATTTAAATAATTGTGGTAGCTGAGAGAAGAAGACAACTGCTTTCCCTTGTTGCCATGGAGGGGATTAAATGAGCAGTATAAAAGGCTGGCCGGGCTTTCAATACAAGTGTAGAGACGGGATTAGTGGCGTTAGAGAGGCCGCCGTATGACCTTCTGACTGCTTAGTTCATTAGGTACAACACAGGCCTGGAACTTGTGTTCGTTATCCAACTGTTTAATAGCAGCTCCTCCACCCGGATTTACGATGAGCTTAATTAAAGCCCAGCCATCTCCAAACGCCCGTGTCCTGAATAAAGGCAGATTCACAGAGAGCATAAACCCCACACAATGAGGTGTTATGTTTCATAAAAAACTTAAAACACAAAAAAGGCTCCATTCACAGCTGTCATGCCGCGTTTAAATTACACCGCAACCTCATGTGAACTTCTCCTCCGGGTTTGTTTCGTTTGAATCTGAGTTCACCACGGAAAACCCTGACACTCGAGTCACCACAAACATCATCAGTGAAAATGTGGGATCTCTGTGACCTACAGGCTGCTGGTCACGTCTGAGGGAGGAAAACTGAGCGGAAAGACGCTCAGCCGAAAGAGCCCCATTCGCTCCAGCTCAGTAAAGGCTTGACTAATGGGCGTCAGGATAAGAACACAAGTTTTTTTTAATTCTCCTGCTGATGCTGCTGCTCCTCTCTGGACAGCATTTTCTCACAGGCCACACAGCAAGAGGCAGACAAGCACCCTTAAAACCAATGAGCTGGGGTCTCATGGGACCATAATTTGGTGAAAAATGTGTCTGAAATTAAATATTCCCAAACGAAATCTCCCAATACAGTCTTTGAAACCTTCCCAGCTAAATTTGTGGCTTTCCTCCCTCGCACTCAGTTCATCTTCCTGCTCCGTCTTCGTATAAATAAACTCATAAAGCCCCTGATCAAAGCAGCCAGTGCCACCGCTTCAAAGTAAATCACTGTGCTGAAGGATAAATATTATTTCCTGCATGTTCTACTGTGCTCCCACCAGTGTAACGTCACTCATGGTGAGAGCGATTTATGGGAAAACAGGGACTGTGTCTGTCGGCAAGATGATTCCAGACTCTAATGGATTTGGTTTAAGGAACAGCACGCAGGTCAGCTAAACATCGCATTCATACCCTGACTCGCTTCAAAAGCAAACAGCTCTTTTCTTGTCAGGTTAAACGATCTTTAAAAACAGCAATCAAGGGTTTTTTCTTCCCCTTCTTCTTTTCCATCTTAAAGTGCACATTCTTCTGAAATCAGCCAGTGAGGGTAATGACAGAAAAGCAAAGCCACACAGAGTTGCAGCTGAGAGATGCAAACTTGAAGGCTTTAAGTCATTACAAATTTTAAAAAACTAAGGAATGAATCTGTTGCATGTATGACTGTTGCGTATGTGTCTGTGATTCAGACAAACTCATGCCTAAACAAGGGCAGCTGACTCATACTTCCTCGTAGGCATGTCTGCAGGTGTTACTTTCCCCTCTTCCATAATTAATTACAACCTTCCTGATAAGAACTAATAAATGTTTCTAGACTTCCTGGTGAATGATACATTCCTCCTGTCAGTACTGACTGATGCTCCTGTGACGTAATGCCTCATGAATAACTTTATTAATCATGAACTACTTTGAATATTCTGCATCAGACATTTTTAGATATTAACTTTTTTAAACAGCTACTTTAAACAGCTACTGACAGCTGTTTGCTTTGATTATACACAAAACTACTCATTTATTAAAGATTCAAATACCCTTTAATATCCTGCCACCAGTAGCAAACCCTCATAATTTTTGTACTGCCGTTGTGTTTGGGATATACTGGAGATGAATTACTCCCACTGTAGTGGTAAGCACTGGGAGTAGATGGCCCTGTATGCGTGCAGACCACCTGTCTGGACACTCTTACCTGTGAGGTATCAAAAGGTGAGACAAATACTGAATATATCAACAGCACTGGGCTCAATCACCGGTGATCAGACAGACATTTACCTGGATTAAAAGCACACATTTCATTTAAAGACATTTTCCCCCAGAACAAATGAATCACTTAGCCCCCTAACACACTTATATCCCACAGTGCTCAGCATTAGTATTCCCATTCATCTACTCACCAAAGCTCGGAGAGAGGGCTCATCCAACGCTGAATAGCTTTCCATGGACATTTCTGAGTGTCCTGTCGAGCTCAGGTGAGACGAGGTCTGGATAGGGATAGGTGTCCCGATCAACAACAACAACGTCTGTACCCACCTGCACGGCACGTAGGCTGTTGTTATCGTCTTTTTAAAAATTATCCGCACTGTCTATAACTTTCTACTCAGCACAGCAGAAACTTTTTTTTACTTCTGACAACAGAAATAAACCCTCGTCCTGCTACAAGAGCATACCTCGGTCGTCTTCGTCCGTTTCTCGAGTCACAATGAAAGCACACACAGTCCGAAGTTCTCACGAGGAGACGTTGGGAGCTTTTTGAACCGAGGATTCCCTCGGAAAGGTGTAACCCCGCCCCTCGCTGGATCTGGCCTCTCCCGGCGCTCATTCAAAGCGCGCCGCTGTGTGGGGAGACGTAAAATAGCCTCCAGGTATATATGGCACTCAAATCTTTAAGACTCTCATTAAAATCCTACCTTTTTATAATATTAATGAAACCTCCCTAAAATAATACTAATAATTATACATGCCTGTTACCAATAATTATAATAATAATTACATCTATTTATAGTCTGTAATTACCTGTTTATACAGTAAATAAGGGAATAGTTTATATGATAGTACTTATCTAATAAATGTAGATTTTTAAGTTTTATTGTTGATAACAGGGCAGTAGAGCAGACCGGAAAGGTGGGACAGAGACCAGGGAGGGAATGACACACAGGAAATAGCCCAGAGTTGAACTAGAGCCAGGCCCCTGCAGTAACCTTTCAGCAGATGGACATCCACTCACCCCACTAAGCTAAACTGACGCCCAAAGTGTGCCTTCACTACTGCCTTCATTCAAGATTTTGTGCAAATGTTCCAGAGAGATTTTGGTTTATGTTGACACTGATAGCATCACACAACTCCACCACATCCCAAAGGTGCTCTGTTGGATTGAGATCTGGTGATTGTGGAGGTCATTTGAGTACAGTGAAGTCATTATGTTCAAGAAATCAGTTTGAGACTATTTGGCCGTTGTGACATCAGAGTAAGGTTACACTGTGGTTATGGACATAGTCAGCAATGACAGTCGGACTGTTTGACACTATGGAGCCCAAAGTGTGCCAAATAAATGTATCCTACACTATTGCACCATCAGCAGCCTGAACCACTGATAGGCATTCATGCTTTCATGTTGTTCACACCAAATTCTGATCCTACCATCTGAATGAAATCAAGACTCAGACCAGGCAGCATTTCTCCAATCATCTATTCATGAGGTTTTGCAAATTGTTTCCTGTTCTTAGCTGACAGAAGTGATAACCAGTGTGGTCTTCTGCTGCTGTAGCCTATCTGCATCATGGTCCCTCATGTTGTCCATTTAGAGATGCTTTTCTGCATACTTTGGTTGTAACGATTGGTTATTTGAGTTACTTTTTTGAAGCAGTCTGGCCTTTTTCCTCTGGCCATTGACATCAACAAAACATTTTCACTCACAGAACTGCCACTCACAGGATATTTTCTGTTTTGGGACGGTTCTCTGTAAACCCCAGAGATGGTAGTGTGGGAAAATCCCAGATCAGCAGTTTGTGAAAAACTCAGAGCAGCCCATCTGGCACCAACAACCAAGCTACGTTCACAGTCACATAGATTACCTTTCTTCCTCATTGTGATGCTCAGTTTGAATTTCAGCAGGTCATCTCAAGCATGCCTACGTGCCTAAATACACTCAGTTTAACACAGAAAGCAAAGCAATTTACTCAAACTTAAAGTAAAATAATTAATAAATAAATAATCAGAGATTCTGGATTTCTGATTTTCATGCACTTTAACCCAAAAATCATCCAAATTAAAACAAAATAAGTCTTGACATACAGGTATTTAACTTTACATTTAATGAATATATAATATATTAAAATTTAACATTTTAAATATTATTAAAATAAAAACATTTATACTGTATTCTTACTGTTAGAGACACTAGTATTTCACTTCCCTAGCCACGCTGTTGGCGGTAGAAAAGAAATGAGCAGTGGATTAAGTGAAGAACATGAGCAGATATTTTAGTCTTTCTGCCACTTTGTTACAACCAGGTTTATTCATGTGATGTATATGGAAAAGAAAATACAAACACCAGTCACAAAACTATCAAAGTGCGCCTTAAAACTTTTAATAACTACACAAGACAAAGAGCATCAAGACAGCTGTTCTTAAACAGCACGTCAGCCTAAAATCCAACAAAAACAACACACAAGGTGATTTCGCTCATGAGCTGCTGTCTACTTGGGCATTTTGATCACAAAGGCAAAATGTGCAGATCTCATTATATGAGCAGGCCCTATGTTACACACAAAATACATCCTATCTATCCTAACTACTTAGAGGAGAAACATACAAAACTTTTAACACTACTTCATAAAATATTAGAAAACATCTTATAACACCACAAATATAATTCTATAAGCTTTCTATATGAATTCTATATGATCCGAGATATGATGGTATTTAAATACAAATGAAAACATTACTGAGTAGTTACAAACAAATTATTAAAGACAAAAGTTTAACAGTATAAAAAGACAAGTGTTCAATCGAACCGAAAAATCTTCTCTTGGTCAAAGATGTAGAAATTAAAATTGTTCCTCAAGCCCTTTAAACTAAATGTAAAATCTATCAAAGTGCTTTAGGTTATAGAAAGACGAAGAAACGGCAAATAGTGGTTACAAAAAAAATTTAAAAAAATTAAACGTAATAATAATAGGCTCGAGTAACAAACGAAATATAAAGTCTAACAAATGCACACTGTTGGGGTCGGGTGACTGCCCTTGACACACACACAGTTTTCTTCATAAACCAAGATGTGATTTTTAAGGTCTTAAAAAAAAAGCAAAAAAAAACAACAACCTTATATTCAGTATAAATTAAGTCCATCTTAGCATTTATAGTGAAGGCTTCATGTTAGCCATAAAACATCTGATATAAAGTAGAATATGTATGAATAAACCAAACAGACTTAAGTGCCCCTATTATACTTTGTAGGCTTTCCCTATTCGTTAGTGTGTTATGCATATAATCTGTATGTGAATGATGGACATAACCTCCAGGTATGCCTGAGGCCTGCATCCTTTTAAGCGGTCAGTCTCCTCTGGTTGTAGGCTATGTGAAAAATGGTCCTCGGCTCCTTGGCTCTCGGGATACCTACCCTGAGGAGTATTTATGGGCTCAGTAGCTAGCTTCAGCTCATACTGGATAAAACATGAAGTTCATTTTATAAATTATGCTCCTTGTCGGAGTCATCTGTCAGCATCTTGTCAATCAGAAATTGATAACTAATGAGTGTGCAGTTTTAAAGATCAGCTCGAGGCTTCCTAACAGGACTTCTCTAATGAACAGGTGACGCTACCCTGGCTACACTATTTAGCTTTTCTGTGCAGGTTTGCAAAGTTATAAAGTCCATAAGGAGTTACAACCCCCAGAAAACACTGCTCCTGAACTCATTCTAGATCGCTATGCACCACACTCCTATAATGCCACAAGACTGGCACTCCCTCAAACAAAGAACGAGCAGCTGCCTCACAGTCTGCCATGATTTTCACAGTAGAGTCATTTCTGCTCATTCCAAAATATCTTAGTTTAGAGCAAAGCATGCCCAATGTTCTGCTGACTGAAAGACGGTATGCAGGAGTCTTCATGCACCCCTGATATCTGAGGAGGCAGAGTTCAGCACTCCTATAATCTTGATGTTAGAACAGCCACATCATGATGGTTCAGATAAGTAAGAGATAATGGTTGTGCTGTGATTTCATTTATATTTACATGTAAACTAATCACAGAAAGTTAGAAGTAATCAAAATTCTCTCTATTCTGGACTATCTTAAGTATATAATCAGAGCTGTCCTTGCTTTCATGCCAGCTGACCAATCAGAGCAGGGTTTTGTGCAACGGGGGTTCTTAAAATGAGAGGAGCTTAAATGGGAGCTTTTGAAGATTTCACAAGTATACAGTTTGAGAAAATTGTAGTTTTGAACATTAAGGCATGTAAGCTTACTGTAGCAGTCTCCCAAAATAAAAATTACAAAGCTACAAAGAAGCATAATAGGGGCACTCTATTTTTTTATACTAAGAGTAAAATTCCTCAAGATATAAACTTTAAAATCCAAACACTCTCACAGGCACTTAGCAGATAGCTATATGTTTCATTAAGTTTCAAAAAGTGCAAAAAGTTACACGAAAAGCAGAAGAGTAGAAGATTTGGTTATTCCATTTCTGCACCAGTCTCAGCTCTCACTCTTCGTCCTGCTCTTCATTTTGCTTCTTGGGTAACTGCAGTTGAAAAAAAAAAAGTGAAAATGCTTTTAAAATCATGCTGTGTGGCCCTCACGTTAATTATACAGTTATTCTGCGATCAAATGTCTTCAAACTTTTCTTCTTCTTTTTTTAACTCGTTCTGTGTGCAGAGAATTAATGATCTCACTTATTTCATAGTAATAATTACATCCTTGTATTTATATTTGCATCATCCTATGATCACCATGAAGAGCGCACATGGTCTGCATCAGTGTGCAGTTACATTTCTATCAAACCTTCTTTTTAGCATAGTGCTGGCCTTACTTTACTGGGTAAGGTCCACCTTTTGTGCACATTGGACAGAACTGCAAACAGCTGTGATGCAGCGTGAGATCCATCTATCAAAGCTAGCAGTATGATTTGGAGCAGTTTGTGCGGTAATGGCTCTTTTGTGATGGCCTAGCTGCACCATAGACATATAAATAGGTTTTTGTCACCCATGACCCCGTTGCTGGGTTCACTGGTTGCTATGACTTGGACCACTTTCAGTAAATGTTACCAAGAGCTCCCATGACCTGCTGTTTTGGACCTGCTCTATCCTCAATGTTTTCCTTGTGAAAGTTTCACAGAGGGGCGTTGAACAAAGTTCTTTCTTTGTGCTAGCTGGTTTAACAAAACCTAAACCCCAGTCAGAGATAACAGGTATCACGAGTGGTTATCAACTTTCTCTGTTAAGCTGTGTGCCCACATAAAAAGGGGCGCTTCACCCCTCATGTGACTTTTGTTCCTGTCCAAAATAATCCCTACGAGTGTCGTCTACTGTCATCAGAGATGCTATCAGATAGTGCTGATAAAATGGTGATTAAAAATCTATAAAGAACCTAAAAACCATAGCAGTGAAATGCAACACTGTCACAAATAAGATAAGAGATGAAATAATCTGGTGATTTAGTGTACAGACCAGTAAAATAAACATTATGTTAATTGGCAGAGGTGGAAAGTAACAAAGTACAAATACTGTACTTAAGTACAATTTTCAGGTATCTGTACTTGAATAGTTTTTGTTTTCTCACTACTCTTTGCTTTTCCTTCCTACAGTTGTTTGTTGAGGTACTTCAGCATCTAGCTAGCCATACTGAAGACGAGTAAGCATTAAGGGAATGTGAGGTCATTACAAATGCAGCGTTTTTAAATCAGCTCAACAAACATCAGCTAAAGGTCCAGCTGCTGTATTTCACTCCCAGATGGAGAAAGATAAGAAAGGGGACAGGAGAGAAAGAAGAGAGGTTAATCTAAAGGTAAGAATTGCTTAGTGGGATTTGATAAACTGTAAATTTAAAGCTTACATGTAAGTCCTCATGTTTTTAAATCAGATATTGGGTCTGTACATGTGACATTATGTTTTTTTCATATTGTCAAACTTGCTGCAAAGCAAACTGAGGTAGACTAACTGCTATTTAAAGGCTGCATGAAAATCCTCTGCAGGTTAGTGGAGGATAAACAGGTTAGAGTCCTGTGCTGTGATTGGTTTAAAGTAAAGAACAGTGTGCACAGACTGGTGCACAGAGGCTGTGGTTTTATGGTCAGAGCTATACTATAAACCACCGAATGTATGTCAGTAGAGATTGTGCACAGTGTATGCACTGTTTGGAAGGTAAAGACACTGTCAAGGTACGTCACTCGTTATGCATGAATGTGCTGTGTTTTTATTGTTAATCAAATTACGATTATTAGCAGAAACATCTTATTTGGTTTAACTTCAATTTTTTCTACTTTTACTTTTTTATGCCACCTGCAAAACAAAAAGTTTCGGCTTTCGCTTTGTTTTTTTTTTTTACATTTTATTTTATTATTAACAGGTTACTTTGAATAGGTTAACTTTATCCTACTGCTCTGTCATTAATTTAAAGTTTAAGTTTTGGCAAAAACAATTGAGGAACAAACAAACAAACAAAAAAACAAGCAGGAAAATTAGCTGGTGTTGCCTGGGTTAACTTTTTGCTTTTTCACCATGTACATGCTCTGATCCTACAAACATGCAAACAAATATCAATGTAGGTGAATGGGATTTTAAAAGTTGTGTACCTTTGATACTTGATTCCTTCTGTTACCTCTTCCTTCTTTGTTTTCTGGATAATGAAGTCTGGTGGAAAAATACATTTAAATGAGAATATTAATAACATATCAGGTCCATTCATCTATTTTCTTTACTACTTGTTAAGAGTCACAGGGAAAATATCACTAAAAGTGCAGCAAAAAGTATATATTTAATAATTTTTTAAAAACTAACAACAGTCATGTAAAGCTAAAAAAATATTTGCACATATAATTATTTTACCCCTTTAGAGATGCATTCTTGTCTGTGTCACAGAAAGAAAAGTGAGTCCCTTCTTCTTCTCCGCCCTGCTGAGGTCTGTTCTTAAGCGAAACATCAAAGTTTGATGCCTTCCTTTGATTCGGTTGGCCGATGCAGCTTTTCTGCCATCCCCTTTGGTTTTGCCCTGATGGTGTTTCCCTGTCAAATGCAAAGTCCTCATCCAAGAAGTCTGCTATATACAAGAGAATTTAAAAAAAAAAGAAAGAAAAAAAAGAAAAGGTGTAAATGAAAACAAATGCAGATGTAGATACAACAGAAGAAAAACTGGACATACAGTATCTAGTAACCCAAATAAAATGCAAACAACACAAACCTTTAACAAGTTATACAAACGTGTTTGCTGATACTGCATGAAAGGTATTCTAGCTTTATGTATGTAGTTTCTTTAAACTGAATTGAACAGTTCTTTAATTCTGATTTTATCTAACCACAAGTACAAACGAAAACTCAATTAAACACACATAAACATAAAATATCTAAATCAATTTTATTCTCATGCTGTGATCACATTTAACTCCCTGATGAAGGCTCGTTTGCTGAACAAAGTTGTTTTAGATTTATGTGCTGTTACAGCTCACCTGGCTGAGCTCGTGACCCAAATACTGAAGGCTAATGCAGTGGCCTAGATTTATGTCCACCCAGGCCATTTGCCGTCTGTCACCCACCCCCACCCCCCACACTTACACACACTTTCCCCTGCTTTTGTTAAAGGTTAAAATGCCAAAACGTGACTAAACCATGAGAACAAAGACATTTTAAATGTCATTTAAACACAAGTGCGTCAAATCGCTTAATCACTGTTGAAACACAGACTTACAAAATTATTTCTGCTCATATAAAAAAACAATGTCTCCATATATTACTACATCACTGCAAATGGCATATTTAGATTTCTCAGAATTAGTCAGTTATTTATTCCCATATTTCAGGTTTCTGAATAAATGTCAGATTTTACCTTGGTGCCTTATTCTCCTCTGAAACTCTGGGGACGGCAGCCCAAAGGCTTCTCTACCAGGGCTTAGTGGCTTTTTGATCGATGCTTTTGTTACGTTATTCAGAGGGTGAGCACTCTGGGGCCGCATATCACATTTGTCCTGTATTAAAGAACAACAAAACAAACAAACAAAATAAATAAAACTTTTTTAAAAAAACCCAATACATACACATGTAGTTGAACACATTTTAAAAGGTAACACAGAGTTCCTAACAGTCATCATGAAGTGGGAGTTTTGTATTGGCTGGGTAATTAGACGAGTGAAATACCTGATGGTGAAAGACTACAGCCTCTTCAAGAGCAACTCCACAAAATTCACATGGTATGACCACATCGCCCTCTAGTGGACTGGCTGGAGGACTGTAGGACGCTGGGGAGACTGACCGCGGGAAGGTGGGGATATTAGAAGCGAGTGTGTCAGGAAGGCTGTGCATCAGCCCTGAAGTACTGGAGCTGGTCCTGTCATCTTTAGGTGGAGATGAGGGCTGTTTGCTGAAAGACGCAAAGGCCGAAGCAGGACTGCATCCAGTCTGAAACAGAGAAA
The DNA here is from genome assembly GCF_963969265.1 of Rhamphochromis sp. 'chilingali'. Lineage (NCBI taxonomy): Eukaryota > Metazoa > Chordata > Actinopteri > Cichliformes > Cichlidae > Rhamphochromis > Rhamphochromis sp. 'chilingali'. Next base: position 21,465,235 of record NC_137937.1, read on the forward strand.
AGTGGACACTGTTGAAACCTACGTAAGTTAAGTTGTCATGTTATGGATGTATATAGATGGAAATAAGGCATGTGCTCCAACATGCATAGAGTTTAAGTGGACTGTGAACAATCGAAGATAAACCAAAGGTATGCAAATGTTTGCACGCTGTGTGATATCAGTCTGGATCTAAGCATTTTACACTGAGCAGCACACACAATTACTTGTCATTTAACAATACAGAGTGCCAACTGAGAGGGAAGCAGTGTGTGCAGAAGGCTTAGAAAGAGAACCAGAAATACACAGAGGTTATGAACTAAAGCTGAGGCTGGACTCAGACCAAAAGAGGGAAAATATCTGAAAATGTCAGCTGAAGTTACTTGGCAGGCTGAAGCAGGTCTTTTAGACTGAGTAAATGAATGTTTCTCTAAGAGGAAATATCTCATGATTTCCTGTCAGATATGCATAAAGGTTAGTTTCAAGGTGTAGCCTCTGGGTGGACGCCATCAGAAATATCTAAGTTCATTAGTCAAAAAAAGAGAAAGAAAGAAAGAAAAAAAGAAATTAACGAGTTAGTGATTAAACATTTTACATTTATAACAAAAATGGCAATATCTTATTTAAAATAACTTGACTGACAGGGTAAAATCATCAAAGGCACCGTCTCTTTAAATAAAATTCACAACGCCTGTATTCTAACTAACTGTTCAAACTAAAAAACAAAACAAAAGAAATCCAATGCATTTCACCACACAAGCCATCATCAGAAAATAAAACAGGACTTTATAAGGAATACATGATCGTTTGTAATGACGTTCCACTAATGGTAAGCTTCCACCTAGGATGAAAGTGGCATTTTCCACCAGAGAAGCTCCACCAATAGGAGGAATCTTGAAAACCTGGACAGGTGCACCTATGTGTTATGGTGTTTTGGGCTTCTGCGTGAAGACTTCTGCACTGAAATACAATGGAGTTTTTGCTAATAGTTTATAATGGTAATACTTTATAATAGCCCACGACTTAGAGCATAATTCCCCAGAAGTTAAATGGCATTTCAATGTATTTTATTTAAAAAAAAAAAAAAAAAAAAAAAAAAAAAAAAAAGCGATTATATTTACCTACAAATGCTTAAAAGGTTGGGCACATTAGAATAACGGGGCAGCAAGTCAGCTTTTAACAGGAGGGTGGCTGTGCATCCATAATGCACGTCAACATAATGAATATTAAATATAGATGTAAAAAAATACAATAAAAATAAAATAAAGACGTAAAAAGGCAACATTAATCCACTCCATAATACAGCCCGTGTACCACAAAGTACGAAATCGTTTTACTCATGCAATATGTAAAATTATTTACATGCTACTTTAATTTAATTACAGTATAATTATTTCTTTGTTTCCTGTAAAAGCCTGACTTGTAAGCCCCTTATTCACATGTACCTACCTTTAGGTATTAGTGGGTAAATATAATTAGATTGTAATTTCAAATTAAAATGCATTGAAATTTCATTTAATTACAGGGGAGTTAGTTGCAAGCAGTATTTTAAAGTTATACCGAGTTTTTTAGGTTAAACATCACCACTCTGTGAGAATAAAAGCAGTTTAATGTTACTTGGAAATACAGTTCCTAGGAGTTCTTTGATGATTTATGCTTTGTGTTTTCCTTCCAAAGACAACTTGACATAGATTTGCTATGAATACTGATATGTTTTGTTCTCAAAGAACCAACTTTAAATATTTTTTGTTTCACTGATTATACAGCCAATAAACACCAAAATGCAAGCAAATGAATATAAGCTTTTACTTTGATAAGTCTGGGGAGGATGAACTGCTCCTTTTTATTTTCATTTGCTGAAACTGGCCCCCTCTAAACTTACACCATGCCTTATTATAGGCGGAAGTAAAACAACGTTTAGAAATGTTGGACGTGAAGAAAATCAGCAAAAGATCCTTATTATTATTCAAAGCAACGATTGTCTAAGTGTATAATTGTGACACACGGCAGTCTTTTCAGGCACCATGTGACTGTAGTGCTTTTGTCCATCGTGTATTCTGTGACCCCACTCAGGTTTTAGCTCAGCCGATTTAAAGGAACTTTCCGACATCTAAAACTCTGAGTGGTAACATCGAGTTAGCACTGAGACTCAAAGAAACACCAATCAAAGGCAATCTCAAACCTGATGTAAAATGAGGTCGTCTTCTGGAAACAGCTCCTCGCAAAATTCACAAGGCAGCATTGCATCTGGGGAAACAATTTGAAATTATCAATAAATGGATATCCGAATAACCTGATGTTTCCAGCAAACATTAACTCACCTTTTTGATCGTGGTCCTGCACTGCACTTGTACTCGATTCAACAGTGAAGTCTGGATAGTTGTTGTTGGACAGAGAAGTGTTGGATTTTCCAATCTTGTGATCCCAGATACCACTCCACACGTTGCCCTCGACACCTCTGGCCCCTGTGTCTCCTTCAGTCTGCAGGCTGAGAGCCAACATGTAGTCCAGACCAGATGAATCATCATCCAGAGTGTGCTCAGTATGTGCCCATGTGCTGCCGCTTCTGCTGTGCAGAAAATCACTCTGCCCCAGCACTGGAAGTACAAGATATTTAAAAATAATAATAATAATTAGTTCAGGAAAATAACTTAACAGCATGGCAAATTCATTCTAATCTCTATGCAAAATGTAGAGTAAAAGAAAATATAAATGTCTGTTTAATTATTTTTGGTAAAATGTAAAAAGTTAAAAAACAAACATGACAGTAGGAGACCTAAAGTGTGAGCAATATTTCACAAGTTTTTGAAGAAAACTGCCAATAACACTGAGGTTATGCTGATATAGACAAACACACAGTGCTGTGTATGTTCTGTCTGTGTATGTGTGTCCTCCCGCGCAATCAGGAGTTGAGGAACCAAATTTTGCACACAGGTACATCTTAGGCCCCTGAAGCTTCCGATCTAAAACACACGTTATGATGATATCATCATGATACCTAGCAATTATCTAGCAATGGGGTAAAATAACAAATTTTTCAGTTTAAGCACCTACAACACCTTATAAAAGTATTTTAATTTTTCAGCTAGTTACATTTCTGGAGCATTCATTTGTGTGCTGCTGTTTCAAAATGTATCAATCAAAACACTCACAGCTGCTGAAAGGATTCTGTGGTGAAATATTTCTCCAGTCTCCTAAGGGCCGAAATCCCCTTGAAGTATTATAAACTGAAGGTCGGGGAAAGACCTGCTGCTCTGCTGCACTGACGTTATTATTTTTCGGGCCTCTCTCTTGGCTTCTCAGGGGGTTTCTAATAGAGTGAGCTTCCAGCCATGCCCCTGACTGAGGGTCCCCTGGACTTCGACCCATCCTACTGTTGTTTCTTTCTTGGGGCGGTGTGAGGCTTCCACATAAGGCCGGATGTGTAGCTTGTTCTCGCAGCATTACATTGCACTTGCAGTAGGGACACGGCTCAGTGCGCGTTCCACAATAATCCTCGTGGTCTTTGGACTGACTGAAGACAAGCTCCAGTTCGCAGTACTGGCATGGAACCAGCCGCTGAGAGCATTCAGAGCTCTGCAACAGACAATCATCATGAAGACGCAGGATTTAATGAAGATTAACGAAGCTAAGAGTTATAAAAATAAGGAATGGAAAGGCTTTCCAATAATACCTGGTGGGCATCCAAATTATTCTTCTCAATCTTCAAACCACACTTGCAGGTAATCTAAAATGAAAAGCACAGGATTTATTACATTATCACTGTTGTGACACTTTAGAATCCAATAAGGTTTAAATAAAGAAAAAAACAACAACCCCCCACCCCAAAAAAAACACACTAACAGAGCTTGCACTTGAAAAGAATTTAACTTTTACATTTTTTAACTTTAACTTTTTACACTTTACACATTAATAAAACTTGTAGAGAGCAGGATGAAACTTTTTTTCCAGGTTCAGAAAAAGTTTGAGAACCACTGCAACAAAAAAAAAAAAAAAAAAAAATCATCTGTGATGTATCACAATATTTCAGCAACTGAGAAACACAAAATGTACATAAAAATATTTTAAAAAGCAGTGACTATGTATCACCGTGTGTTTTATCATTATTATTCCCTTCTGACAAGATGTCCTGCGCACAATTACATCTCTGTCAGCCATCTTCCTTCTGAGTTTCTATTTCTTCATTTCAAGTTAGCCAACTTTCATTTCCTTAAGCCCTTTCCTTTTGTTAAGTAACACCAAATGAGTCATAAAGTAAGAGAAT
>NC_137937.1:21471974-21534474 GCF_963969265.1 Rhamphochromis sp. 'chilingali'
GCTAGCTAACTAACTTTATAAGCGCATACGAAGAGGCTACTAAGCCAAGAAGCTAATGTAACATCGTTTCCCCCCCTTTAGATAGTTTCTGCCGACCGTTAGAAGTAAAGCCAAATCAACCGATTTAACGCTAGCGCTTATCAGTCAATGATATTCACCCAAACTCACAGACGACAGATAACTACTTGACGACAACTAGCCAGAAAAACAGTTCGCTATTTCCTTCTTGAGCTGGTTTAGATTGACACCCAACGCGGAGTTCGTCAGGCAGTTTATGACTCAACCAAACCAAAGCGTCTCGTCACAATTTATAAAATTGCAACCAGAATACACCTACCGAACGGAATGGCAGGCTCTATATTTTGGGGTCTGGACCCACTTACGTTGAAGCAGTTAAGGGTCAAAGTTAACTGTAAGTCTCAACTCAGGGCACAAAAGCTTCACTTATCTCGCCAGACTGATCTCTGATTGGTTGACAGGAGGACCGTGCAATGGCTGAAAACGTCTCGGGTAAATCTACTTATTTTTATTTTTTCTATCCTATTTCTCCGAAATCTTACACATTTAATGGTTTAGTGCACATTTTATTGTATATTTAGCTAGATATTTAAACCTATCATTTCAAAACATGATTGTCGTTAATCAGTTTTCTTTTTTTAAAACCAGAAAAATAATAGTTTCAAATTAAATAACAATAATGATTACCATCTTTAAAACTATTAGAATTTTAAGTCTACAATTTAGTGGCGATCGCAAACAAATTACCAGCTTTAGTCCCATTTAGATTCATAGCCTGGATACTATCATACACTACTCAATCACATAAAGCCAAAGTTCAGTCAAAACGTTATAAAATTAAGTCAGTTAAACTCAATGGATGTCAGTTTGTCCAGATAGAAGCATCAAACACTGAGAATTTACTTCTTGTGCTTTGTTGCAAATGAAAGCTACAACAGGTGCACTGCAGAGCTAACAAGACCACCTGCATAAGGGAATGGCTTTGCAAATGGTTACTAGAATATTGCTCTCTTTATCACTAACTGATTTTTCTCTAGTATCGCTTTTGCTAGTGTTCTTGATGGCACCTGCAGCCCGTCATGCCATCCCAAGATGTTCTGCTGTGTCTCCCTGCTCAGGAGATAGGCGGTTACTCAAGGAGAGCTGTGCAGGGCAGTAGAAAGCCATGAACCCAGCATCAGCACCAGTATCTGCTCCCGTAAAAGCCCTACAAAATGATTCCCTGGAAACTGCTCAGCTGCATGTTACTAAATGAACTGTCAGAAACACTAATATTGGTATTGATAGTCTTTTAAAAAGACATGTCATGGAAATGCAGTACACACCAAGCAGCAGTGTCTTTTCAGTGTTTATTGAGTTTCTGATCTATCAATGCCATCATATCAGACACTTCCATTATGGTAAGGCACAGGTTTGTTCAGAGAAAACACTGATCTTATGTACAGCAAATGTGTGGACGTGGTACATACAAACAACTCTTTCTTAGCCTGAATGACCAGCCAACAATTGGTCCAATAAAAAAAAAGACAACAACAAAAAAAAAAAAACCAAAAACAAAAACAAAACTGGTTTCATTCATTTCAAAGCCCTTTTTGTTAAACAAGATTCAAAAGATAAAGCCAACATTTTGCAATGCAATATGAAATGTAACGTCATACCAAAATCTTAAAAATAAAAATCATGAGGGGAAAAAAAAAAGAAAATAAATTTCAAAAACATGTCACTGAATACAGATTCAAGGTAATGCCTGGAAATGCCTGCAGAGTACTGACTTGACTAGCATCTTGTGAGCCGTGAGCTAAAAGTTTACAATTACACCTTTACCTTGGTATGACGACAAGTCTTTCTTACAAAGTGGTAACAAAAAATAAAATGAATCCTGCTGCCCCTAAATCTAATAGTTAGTTCCTGTTGTGCATAATTTAAGATCATAATTGGTCACGTGATTGTCCAATAGAAATTTAGGTCCAACAAGAATTCCCTTGATAAAACCAGACAAAGCATTCAGCAGGAATATAATCTGCTTCAGTTTATAAAAAGATGGTAGTACAAACAGCCCTGCTGTTTGAAGCCGGAGGAACTGCCCATGCCTGAAATACTGCATACATCTCAGGTGTACAGGTGTAATAATAGTAATAATTATCCACTATGGTCCATTTCAGGGGGAATATTTAGTACAAATTTTGAAAATAAAAGGAAAAACAAAGAAACTAAGTACCAGCACTGACTTTAATCGGCACCACAGAAAAGAACTAAAATTTTTTAAAAAGTTCACAGATTATATTTTGCTGTTAACAGGTTGACTTTACACTACATAGTCCCTTCACAGGGTCATTATAAAAGCTATAGGTGGAACCAAATTGTAAATAAAAGCACTATATCTCACATTTTACTATTTTAATCAAATAAGGAAGGAAAAAAAGTGCAAAAAGACAGTAATGTGTGATCAAACTGAAACTACTGGAGTCTAAGATGATGTTCTTTTATGGTGTAAGAGGAAAGGCACCTTACGATTAACTATCACTGAATCTCGTCACATAATCAGACCCCTGTTAGCGTGTGGGATATCAGATACACAACTAGCGCGTGACAGAGCTCTATATACTGTTAATATACTATAATATACTGTTACATTTTTTTGCCTGCCTTCATGTAATGTTACAAAAGCCCTCTGAAAACCTTTGTTAACGTCACTACCCCCAATCCTTCCTGTTACTCTCCCTGTAAACTAATGACAGAGAGTTAAAAAAGAAAAAGAAAAACCTACATTTGGTCAGTTTCTGTAATTACAGCGGATCAGCTGTGTTTCACTTCAACTTCCAAATGTCCTTGGTCCAATTGAGAGAAAAAAAAAAAGAAAAAAAAATCAGTAGGTTGCTCTTAAAGAGTCACTAACCACAGTCCTGTATATAAAAAAAAAAGTTTACTCTACAAAATTATTTTATGATCTTGTGAAGCTAAAATAAACAAAAAACAGAGGCTCAAAGACAGCAAACAACCGAAAGGAACAAAAGAGAAAGAATACAGCAAAGATTCAGGAGATACGAGGAGGAAGGCACAGATTTTCAGAGCTGAGGCTAGAAGTCAGAGGTAGAAGAGGTCACAGACAGCGAAAAAAAGGAGAAAAAAATGTTATGAAGGGAAGACGTGTGATGAAATGTCTATCTGTCCTTTGATCCAAGCTTCTCGATCAAGTCGTGCAGGGGAGCGAGCTCTCGCCGGTCAATGAGGTTGAACTCCTGTAAGAAAAAAGTTTTTAAAAATTACACATGTATTCCAGATTAGTTTCTAAGATATATTTTATAAGTTTAATTAAATGGTTCTCAGACCTCATGGATAGACACAATGTGAATGATTAATGTAAACATTATTTATCTATTTAGGAGAAAACTAGACAGGGAACCTTTAAGTTTACAGTGTAAAACTATAAAATAAAAGTGTAGCATTTACTAAAGCTCAAAAATAAAAATTTCTCTCCACAACCAACACAAGGCCTGTACTATGAACCAGGATTTGGGTCATTTCAGGGTTGACTTTGGTTTCTGTACTATGAGGATGGTTCACTTCTTACCAAGGTATCCTGGTCATTTACGCTGAAGAAATAACCTTATGTCCGAGATTAGGAATGGATTCATGGAAGATACCTCAGGCTACCATGCTCAGATAGCAGGAGCATCTAAAGTTTTTTTTTTTTTTTTAGTAACTTCTAAAGTCTATGTCTGTCCACGCTGAACGTCAGTCATAAAAGATAGATTTTAAGACACGACTGTATTCACTGACCCCCCGGCCTTGACTTTATTAACACAGCAGGTCTTTTCCCATCATACTGACTGCACATTCACACAGGACCTTAATACTGTACTGCTCTACTGTGCTTTTCCTATTACCGACACACATACGGTTGCTTTGTCTGCATTATAGTTTTATCTTCTGTAAATTCAACTGCTTTGGTGACAGTAGACCTAGGCATGTTTGTGATGGCTGCCAACACCACCCCTTTAACATGAGTGCTAGATTCATAAACCCTGGGTTAACAACCATATTCGTGTGACCGCTTATCCTGACTGCTAATGGAATCCTGCGTATGTCGACCTTTCTTTGCAGGCGATGGCCTCTTATTATTGTTGTTGAAGCAGTTAGAGCATCAGTACCTGCACTAAAACTGGCATTTAGCATCAAGCACGTGTGACGCAAGACACTTAAGTACATTATGTATAGTCTATGATAAAAAGACATCTTAACAGCACATAGTATTTACTGCCACACCCTATTAAGATGTGGTTTTATCTTGTTCTGCAACTGAGAGTAGCTCAGCTTATTCCTGTGTTTGAGCAATGTCAGCTATTGTGACAAGTGTGGTCTGTGAAGGTGTTTAAATATCAATTTCAATCTTTTTTTTTTCCTCAAAAGTGACTTTTTCCCCCCTGTTTGGCTCTTCACATTACTTTTTTTTTTTTTATGTGGACATTACCACATTTAAGGATCTTGAAGAGAACCGTGTGGACAAAAATAGCCGTGCAGGCACACGCAGCACACTGCTGAACAGAAATAAACCGGGAGGCCAAAGAAGTCGCCAATCACAGTTTCACTTAAAAGTTAATGTGCAATGGACGCCAGAGAATTAGTGTGCACATGATCAAGATGAAAAGGATGAGAAGAGGGAGCTAACTTTCTAATTATGGCTTTCAGCAGAGTAATGACTACTATTTCTACATGGAGGTGTGTGTACATGCAAACATTTCAGGAGGATTTTAACTACATCTGTCTTCTCCACAAGAGTCTTGCAGCAAGATACTCATGTCAGGCGAATGTGCATGAGTCACATGTATTCTAATTTAACTGCTTACAGACTGAGGTAGCATTGCAAAAATATGTGGTATCAGTTATGGAAGTGGCTCAATGTAGATATATATTACAAGAAGTTGTCACTATCTTAAAAATGCTTTTATTCAAACCTGAGCCAAATGGAAACAGTTTCAGAAACATTATTAGTTCCCCCTCACAAAGATTACTCAAGTAAGAGAAAAAATGACTCGGGACTCTTTAGATCAGTGTATATATATAAATAACAGTCCAGGTATGAAAGGGGCTGTAGAACCACAAACCACCTACCTGAACAAAGAAAATGAAGTGCTTGAAGGAGGTGTTGAGGTGGGCCTCCTCCTGCAGCTGCATCACAGAGTCAAAATGCTGGTGGTAGATGTGAGCGTAAACCCTGAACAGGCGCTTCAGGATGGTTTTGGCCACAGACATGAAATTCTTGGGAAAGGGAACTCCTGTAGGGGAGAAGGGGTTGGAAAATGCTGATGTCAAGAGAAGAGAATGCGCTGCCTCAATGTCCACTATGAATTTCATCCTAAATCCAGAGGATTGCTGGACTTTTAGCTCATTTGCCTAGCTTAAAAAATGATGTTTTGATATAAAACTACAATGCTGATAGTTAAAGCGATACTTTTCCAGTTTAAAAGTGATAGTATCACATTCACAGACAGACTGGCAGCAAGAACTGTAACCTTCTCATGCGCTGTCTTCCAGTTTTAAAACCTCAGCTGTAGAAAATGAACAAAGACAAAGCTTGTTTGTCTAAGGGGCTTCTTGGCATCAGTCTGCTCCTCAGCATGCAAGACACAGTTTAGCTGGACTGAAGTCATGTGACTGGCTTGGACCGCCAACACCATTATCCTGCTGCCCTTGGTTATCTTGTCTGTATGTTTAGGATTGCATTGCTTTAAATGCCAAGTGTGCAGCTAAAAAACTTATTTCTGCTCTTTGGTCTTTTTATCAAAAACACAGAAGACCAATAACACCATAATTATTCTCACAGGCTAAAAGTAAAGTCAAAGGAAACATCCCTCTATCTGTTAAACACAAACAAAAGCTTTAAGTTTTGTTAAAACTCACCGATCTTGGAGGGGAAAAGTGTCTCATCATCCAGCTGATCCTGCACCCAAGTCATCAAATAGTCAATGTACTTGGGTGCAGAGCATTTGATGGGCTTCTTAATATTGGTACCATCAGCCCAGTGATACTCATACCTTCAGAGAAAGAACAAAATCAGTAGTCATCTCTCAGATTACCACCTTGTTTCACTAGTTAAACTGGACTTGCTGAAGAAAAATGAGAGCTCTGCATATAACTGTGTATCTGTCAGGACAGTGGAACGTCATCTGGTAGCTGACAGGCCAAAAAAAGAACAGAAGAGGGAAATGCAGAAGTTTCGTAGTCTTGATGGCGGCTATGTCAACAGGAAGTGAACCCCCCTCGTCTCTTCCTCCTGATTAGAGACTGAGCGCAGAAAGTCTTGGCAGGACAGAGGATAGGGGAAGAGTCTAACTAAACAGCTTCTACAGAGTCCACGAGCAAGATTGAATTCCCGTGTTCCTCATGTGACATTCAGATGACTGATTTGAAGCTGATTTAACTTAACCATCTCACCACTAAAAATGTGATCTGGGAATCTGATTCTGCAGTTAACTCAGGACATCAGGTCTTAACAGCTGGACCAGGTCTCTTATGTAAAAGAAAGCTATTTTTATCTCAGTGACACTTCCTGGTAAAACAACGGCAAATAAATAGATAAAATTTAATTGTGGAGATGATAAAACACGGGAAGTGGACCCGCATGAAATGAGTCAGCTGAATTTTGCTTTATCTGACACACAGTGCAAAACAGATTTAGCTTTTTCCTTTTGTTGGTCTTTTTTTTTTGTTTGGGGGGGGGGGGGGGGGGATTAAATCCTCAACAAAAACATTATGTTTTGGTATCAAACACTAAAAAAATGTTTCTCTCATAGCGCAATAATAACCCAAGTCTTAAAAGTCAAAAATCCACTTCTCTGAAATGTAAAAATATATAAATAATCTCAAGTACAGTCAAAGGTCAAAATAAGATGTAAATGAAATTTAAACTAAGGCAAAAAAATTTACCTTTACTCTGCCTCTGAGTTTTGCTGGCCGGTCTAAATTTCTATTGGCTTGTGAAAAAAAGTTTTAACGTTTTGTTTTTAATTGAATTAATTAATACAATCTAATGTTATCAAACTTTTTATTGTGTTTGTATTGCAGGTCTGTTTTTAGTCACAAATGTGGCTCACATTTCCATGGCAACACCTACGTGCTACAGTTAAATGAAGCACTGGAGCAAAGAATTTGTGTCGAGAATTTTTTATAATCAAATTACTTGACTAATCGCTGCAGCCCTAGTCTCGGTGTTGTTGTGTTGAATTGATCAATCTTACAGATGGCTCTTGACATTACCCATATACGCATGACAGTGGGCCATCGTATACATCATTAACCACACAAATCGATAAAGCAACTAAACACCCGTGGTTTTCCTGCTGTGTCACAAAGTGACTTCAGTTAAATATGCCCTAGTGAAAATACTTGCTCTAAATTAAGAGCACAAACATGAGGAGGACAATGACTGGCGTTACCTTGGTCCTGCAGACATCACGGAGCAGCTCGTCTCGGTGCAGAACTCGGTGATGGTACCGTACAGCATGTTGATCTGGTTGAAGAAATCCACCGCTAATGGAAAGAGTAAATACTTATTTGTTTTATCCAGAATTTATGCATGTTATTATTATGAAGAAAGAACTGGGAGGGGGGGGGGTTTGCAACAAATTAGATTATAATATGTATTTTAGTATCATCTACACTCACAGTTTAATAGATTTAAAAGCACAAAATGCACATAAGCAATATATTTAAACATACCATATTTTATTAGAGATAATATATAAAACATGTAATTCTACAATCCCTGCTTAATGCAACAACCAATTATTTACCAGTTTGCCAGCTGTGTGCACTCTTCTATGACCCTACTACTCTTTTCACACCACAGGGTGGTGCAAATGTGCAGCACCTGTACAGAACTATTTTATTTATGATTCATACTAACACTGGGCACAGGTACAAACTTTAACTGGTTAGTTGGATACTGTGTGTGTACTAAGTCACTCACTATTCACTGCAATCCATTCATTGAGATCCTCTCCTTCTGGCAGCATGACAGCCTGTCTCAGGTTTCCGCTACCCAGCGTTGCCTCTGCATGTTTCAGCAGCTCATACTGGTGGGAGCCCTCTGGGATGTTCTTCTTCGGCTTGAAGGTCTTAGATGAGCGACTACCACTGGAAAGAAATCAAAGTGGATCTAAGAAATATTGTCTTCACGGTGGTCATGTGGCACAGGCCATATCTGTCTGCCCCCTGCGGGGTTAACGTCTGCCCTTCAAATGTTGACAATGTAATTTTTACATCTTAAATATCTGATATCTGATAAATATACTGTTAACTGGACATGTTGATCTGTCTGTGTCTGATCCCTGCATGGCTGACTTTCATGTGTTTTCCTTCCTCTTTTATTTTTTTCCTTTATAAGGTCTTTTGGGGTAAGACTGTCAAATCAAATGTGTAACAGGACAGGGAGCTGAACACAATAAAAACTGAACTTGTGATAGTGAACTATATAAACAAGAGACTTTTCTCTAAAGTGTTGTTTTTAAAAGGCTAATCTTAGAGCAGATCCTCTTCCTGGGCCTTGATCTAAACACAGGAGGACTCCTATTCATGTGTGCACTCAGCAGATGCAAGCTTGGTGGTGGACATCTATGAACTTCACGCTGAATCCAAACTCGTGATGGATGACCGCTGCAGCGTTTGCTATCAAACCAAAAACTTTGGTTTCCACAGCGTCAGAGCCGTGACTCAACCACATCATAGTGTATACCCACTGACAGGAAATACACCAGTGTCACGGTATTACTGTAAACAACGGAAACTTAATTAGCGGCGTTGCTTTACACTTTATAACAACCCAGCGAGATTAGACCTCCAAAGGTGTGGCTCATAACTAAAAATTGAATGTCTAGCATCGCTTAAGTCAATTAGAGAGTGACTATATGAGCTAAGCTGGCTAACCAAACGCGAGTTAGCGCTGCTCACCAGGCTAGCAAAGTTAGCACGTACTAACTCACTACTTTAAAAAGTTATAGTTCGCGAGTTGTGGCGAACTGTAAATCAACAGTTTCCCGATCATGTTACAATCATCAGTGGTAGCTCTGCGTAAGAAATGGGTGACTTTAACATAACTTAAAACTATACTAAGACTGGGATGGGTAGCTGACCTCTTTATGTAGCGGTGTCTTATTTTATCGCCGCTTACTTCCCTTGACTGAACTTCGCAGAAGCGCAGCTAACATTAACCGCAAGCTCCGGCTGTAACTCAACGAGCGCTTAAAAAAGCAAAAACTTTTTTTTTTTACTTACAACAGGAAGCTCATCTTGGCGCAGGAATCGTTTAAGACCCTCGATTTGAACTCTTAAAGCTGGTTTAATAAACAAAAACGCGTTTTAGAAGTACACTGTGCGAGGCACTTGTCAGTGGTGCCTGCTAACAGCAATAGTGAAGGCTAACATGAACTGCACCCGCAGACCCTCTTCCTCTGTCTGCAGCAGCGCAACCGGTAGTCTGTCGCCCCCTTCAGGCTGCCTGTGGGTACTACTACGTACATATTCCAAGATCAAAAACTTTCTGTTAGAAAGCTGTTACTTTCTTATGTGTCATCCTGGAGCACTGTGACATACTGTGACACTGTAATACTGTGACATAGAACATTCCCCTTAAGTTCTATATCATTTTTTGATTGTTTAATATGAGGACCGTGAGACAGCAGTGAGTTGTGAGTTTGAAGACAAAGTTAGAGAGGTAGGGCTGAGAGGGTTTGGACATGGTGCAGAGAAGAGATAGTGGATATACTGGACAAAGGAAGGTGAATATGAAGCTGTCAGCCAGGAGAACAAGAGGAAGACCTCAGAGAAGGTTCATGGATGTAGCGAAGGAGGACATGCAGAGGACTGGTGTGACAGAGGTAGATCCTAGGGACAGGGTGAGACAGAGTCAGATTTCAAATCAAACAATGGATATGTGATCTAAGTGCAGACTGTCAGCTTAAATCTTTTCCATTTTCAGTCAAATAACAAGCTATTTCATGGCCAGGTGAGGCCTGTTCCCTCATTATAGCAAAACTAATTAAGCAGATAAAAGATCTGGAGTAAAAGGTATAAAGTCTTGGATTTGCATTTGGAACTCGCAATATGAGTCAAAAAAGACACATCAGTTCAGGTGAAGGCATCATTAGTCTGGAAACACAAACTTATCAGAGAGATATCAAAATATAAAATAAATAAATATATAAATGTATATATATAAAATAAATAAATAAATCTTTGGATATATGAAACAAGATGAACTTGTACCTGAAAGATGGAGAAGAGAAGAGAGAGACAGCATATGATCTGAAGCATACAACATTATCTGTCAGAGAACCTACCTATTCATTTATAGCCCACCCTGCATGTGCTCTCCAGATAAGGAACTACAGTATATCTCGGTACTCTCCAAGCTCTAAAGCTAGGCTGTTCGCTTGTGGTTACACCAAAGAGTGAGAACAAACAGTGGCAAACAGAGAACAGATCAGTGTGTTTCAAAAGGTTCAGTCAGGTATTAATTTTTTTCCACAAAACCTCCAGCAGACACTGGGGTTAACTCCAAAAAATCTACTGCCTTAGAAATGTTTTTCCTTTAAGAGCCCACAGTTTGAAATAAACATGAGTACAGATAAGACCTACATTTAATCAAGTGCTTGACTAAAGTACAATTCTTGTTATGTGTACACAAGTGAGTACTTAAATGTATAAAAATCTGCTTTAATACATCCAATAGATAAATGTGCCATGTACGCCATTATATTTGTAGTTGTTTTTTGTTATGGTTTCAGAAAAAAAACGTTTTAAAGGATGTTAAAGCTGCCAATAGGGAATAAAGTAATTACAATGGCTCAACTTGACCAAGAAAGCCATGATAATCATTTAGTAATCTAATAATAACAATCCAGTTTCAGTGTTGGTTTTAGTTTTCTTATTATAATGTGGGCGTTAAGAGTTAGAAGCAAGATTTAGGAAGTTCAGAAAATGTATTACAATACAAACACAACGCTTCATTTGATAGACTCGATATTAATTTATGCCAAAGCCTCATTAAGCTGCAGTATCTCTGAGCATTGCAGGGTGTGACTTTGGCCTGCGGTGAAAACTGCAAAAAGTTCTGTGAAAATACAAAACAATTAAGTTAGTTTTGCAACTATATAATATTCTTAAGTTTTTTTTTATGAATTAGCTTTTAAGTCAGTTGATTCAAATGTTTTTACCACACCTAGACTTGGTTTCAATGTTGTTTTAGTTAACTATGATGTTTGAACGTGGAAACTGTACGTGAAAAATACCTTTAAAGCTCTAAAAACGACAACAATTCTGACCTGGTACCGCTCATGAACTTCCACGCCTGTGCCACGCAGGGCTGCTGTAAAGGGGCAGGGCTCTGGTATCCGCAGCGGAGGGCTGGTGGTGACTGATAGCAGTGACGTAGGCAGCTTGCACGAGCGGGGGGAGGTGTTTAAAGCCGCTCTGCTCCTCTTCCTCCTTCCCAGCCTCTCTCCGTCAGACCCAGGCTTTCGTAACCGGCGCTGTAGCTGTGTCTCGTCTTCTGTGAGCCGGTGAGAAATGGCAGCGCTCAGGACTCTCAGGAAACTGTGCCAGCACACACAGCACCAAGTCTGTAAACTGCACACGTCCGCCTCGAGGTGAGTCTCCTCCGCACATCTGCTGCGATCTGAGCGGCTTTAACGGTCATTTTACGACCTCTGAGGCGGCTCTGTTACCTCACTCGGTGGGAGTGTTTGCTTCTTTTTTGTTTGTTTTTTTCGTGTGCCCACTTGTTTGTAGGCTTTTGTGTACGCGGATGAGGTCGCTGGGTTTTATTCTGCCGGCTTTTATTGTTTTATTGCACTAAACGTCCTCAGTGGAACACATTTCGCAGCGCCCCCAGCGTCAAGCCGGTAATATTGCAGGTGTAGATGAGGTGGGGGGGCTGGCTGATGAAATCTGTGTGAATGCTTGCACCCAGTGGCAGGCTTCAGGTGGAGTTCGAGATTTAGTTGTGCACACCTGGGGAAAAATGAAGACGCAGGGCAGATCTGATCACATGGTCTGTAAAACCTGATAACACGCTGAGAGTAATGCTGCAGCAGCCAGTCAGCAAGTGTCTGCATGTGCAGGTATTTATTGGAAACGTGCTGAGTGCAGTATGACTACATGCAATTAACTAATCTTTCTCACACACACACACACACACACACACACACACACACACACACACACACAAAAAAAAAACTACTCCTAAATCTCGTGGGTCCTGCACATGATCTGCGTGATTTATAAAGACACAAGGCTGATAATTTAGGGTGTGTGTGTGTGTGTGTGTGTGTGTGTGTGTGTGTGTGTGATTATCTTACATCACTGCTTGTGAAATTAGATCTGGTGGGATCACGTTACTTCAAGTTAATTTCATTTATATGCCAGGAAAATTTATGCAAACTCAGCTGCGAGAGGTACTAGTGCTGTGCTATCATGTGCAGAGTAAACGATTATGAACATGAGTGATTCAAACATTTGTAAAGAGAGATCTTTCCTCAGCCTGTCGGGGGATTTGAACTTCTATTAGCCCTGTAACCTCGACACATTGCGTCTGGGACCTGATACACTGGTCCCAGTGATTCTCCCCAAAACACTCAATCCTTTTCTCTGAGGATTTAATTACTTTGGACAGGATAAAAGTGACGGTTACATCACTGTTGATGGCTCATTACTCTTCAGTTATTAGCCCCTGCACTCTGCTTGTCATTATATAACGGAGAACCATCTTTGACACTTGTGTAAAGAGGACAAAACGGTGCGGCGGCCGTCTGTACAGTCCTAAATACTGTACATGAGTTTTAACCATCGAATATCTCTGACCGTGCCTGATGGTTAGACGCTCAAAGAGCCTGACTTTCCTTGCTTGTTTCTACCAGTTTACTATACATATTGAAACATAAGTGGTAGTAAAGCATGTGGCCCAGTCTAATGTCTAATTTTAGAGGCTAGAACTGGTGCTTGGATTAAGGTTGAGATGAGTTTACATGAGTCCTAGTTGAAAGAATTTTGGCTTAGCTTTGGCGCCGCAGTGCTGTTATTTGTGCCATGTTGGCCAACGCTTTTCAATAAAGCTGTGTACAAATCTGTCAGGAATTAAACAATGAATCCCAGCATCTTGATGCCCAATAACTTGTCTTCTGACCACAATTGTCTCGCCAACTCCCAGGCAGGAGGCGGTGGTCATCTCAGGAAAGAAACTCGCACGGCAAATTAGGGATGAGGTCCGGACCGACTTAGAGGAATGGGTCTCAACCGGCCACCGAAGACCCCATCTGAGTGTTATTCTCGTGGGAGACAACCCAGCCAGCCACTCCTACGTCCTGAACAAGACACGGGCTGCGGCTGATGTCGGTAGGTGTTTGGGGGGGGTTCTTTCTTTTTCCCCTTTTTTTTTTTTTTTTTTTTTTTTTTTTTAAAGGCTGGGGTGCACATTCCTCATACGTGTGATTGGCAAAACTGCAAATGTTCGCCTGTGTGTTCGACCTCCCACAGGAATCTCAAGTGAGACGATTCTCAAGCACACGAACATCAGTGAGGAGGAGTTACTGGACTTGATCGATAAACTCAACACCGACCCCCGCGTGGACGGTCTACTGGTACAGCTGCCTTTGCCAGGTACAGAAAAACTGGGAAATCCTGCATTGGGAGTCGGGTTTGCGTACGTGTGCGTGGTGTCTAGAAATCCAGTATGACGGCTGAATGCAAGCTTTGGTGAACGTGTGTTTGCAGCGCCTACGTTGGAGCAGAAAACTGCCCACCTGCCTTCTGTCTCTTGCTTGGATTTTCTTTCATGCTGGAGGCAGAATTTGCTCTGAGAAACTGAATTTGACCTTATCACCGTGAGCAGAACGAGTTGATGAAGTTGTTTTGACTGTAACTCCCTTTTCTTTGGACAGAACACATCGATGAGCGTGCAGTTTGCAATGCAGTTTCCCCAACCAAGGATGTGGACGGTTTCCACGTGGTCAACGTGGGCCGCATGTGCCTGGATCAGTCCACCATGCTCCCTGCCACTCCCTGGGGTGTTTGGGAAATTATTAAGCGCACAGGTAACTATAGTGACCACCTTCTTCCTCTCAGACTCTTCAACAGCATTTTAACCCTATCTAAAAGATTGCAAATTTTCTTATCTTCCAGGTATTCCTACTTTTGGGAAGAATGTCGTGGTTGCCGGACGCTCCAAGAACGTGGGCATGCCCATCGCCATGTTGCTGCACACAGACGGCCGTCACGAGAGGCCCGGAGGTAGGACAGGATGTGTGCGCGCATTGCTGGGTGATAAAACCAAAGCGTGTGCACCCCTAACGCCTCTGTTCTCTGTGGCAGGTGACGCTACAGTCACAATTTCTCACCGATACACTCCAAAGGATCAACTTCGCCAACACACTAAAATTGCTGACATCATTGTGGCTGCCGCAGGTTTGTTGGTTGGCTTGTTTGTTAATCTTTTTTGTCTTTTTGCTGTACTTCACTAACTGTACTCTTTGTGCGTGTGTGCACGTTACTGACCTTTCAGGGATTCCAAACCTCATCACTGCAGACATGATCAAAGAGGGAGCAGCTGTGATCGACGTCGGAATAAACAGAGTGCAGGACCCCGTCACTGGAAAGAGCCGACTGGTTGGGGATGTGGATTTTGAAGGTAAGGCTTGAGAGGGAGAACATATGTGAACACCTCAGTGCTCCACACAGGCATTTAAAATTGTGTTCCAATAAAACGTACTACAGGCAACCTTTTTCAACTCCCCCGCGCACGCTCTGTAACAGCTGTATCCTATTACAGTACCACACTCAAGTTCAGTGAGCTTTTTAAAGCGACCCACTCTTTCATAAATGTTTGTAAAAGCACACTGCATGGCTTTGTGCTTGATTTTTATACAGCTGTGGCAATGGGACTGAAAACGCCCAAATTCGAAGATTAAGCAGTGTGACCTGCTAGCTTTGTCGCTGTTCTGGAGCTAGATTAGTTTGTAATAGTTTCTAGAAAACATTATAATGATGTTTGTTGTTTTAATTAGATTTCTATATGTGACAATATGACACGAAATGTCAGATTTTTCCCATATTGAACACTTGCAATTCACATCCAAAAGTTAATACAACCAAGCTGGAGCTTCCTTTACATCCATGCAGATACATGCACAACTCTTTGAGTAATCCTGCTAGCAAAACGAACCAATGACGTCGCTTCCTTCATGGAGGAAAGGGAATAAATAAATGTTTGATAAACAAACATTTGGCACAGACTTATACTTTGCTTCTTGGAAGCTGAACGTGATCATGTTTCTGGAGCACATACTTGGCATCATGTTGCCTCATTACCCGTGTTATTTATAAAGTGACCTTTATGTTGTTTAAATTATATTTATACACACGATGATGGAAGGAGGACCTGATTTCTGGAAAGTTCCATTTGGTGTATAAGGTCTTAATCGTCATACTTTTCCTGTGCACTTTCAGGTGTGAGACAGAAGGCGGGATTCATCACCCCAGTGCCAGGAGGCGTTGGCCCGATGACTGTGGCGATGCTGATGAAAAACACTGTCAAAGCAGCCAAGAATGTCCTCCTGTGTCCCCCACAGAGGATCCGCATGGCTGTTGCGTCCTAATTGGATCAAGACCACATCCCAGCAACAGTGACACATTCCACCGACGAGCCCACTCTCCACCTTCCCAACACTACCGTTATTATTTATTTATTTTTTTTTACTTGGAGCAACCTGCCATGCTCCCCTTGCACATGGACTGGAAAGATGATAGCCTTATGGATCTCTTTCTGCTGATGTCGTTAACCTTTCATGACTCCAGGTCCAGCCATAATTAGACTGTTACATTCACTGATGCAGCAGCATGTTTAATGTAACAGTGTTTTCAGTATTTATCATTTGCATTGTGCAAGGTTTTAAAGAATTTTCTGAGATTATGTTATTTATTGGTACATTGACACAGTGTTTGAACATGAGTGAAACCGGGTGGTGAGGATTAGCTTGCCGGGTGACTGAAGCCTTTCTGCTGTATGTCTTTCTATTAGTTTATCCTGATGTGCAAAGGGTGATAAGGGCTAATGTCATCAGGGGCAAGTATGTATATCCGTATACAAGCTTTAAAGATTCACAATTGCCTTTGAGAAATCTTTGAAATAAATATTACAAATGTCTCCTAATGATGTTTTTCTGTTACTTTTTAACCGCCAAGTAAATGATGTCCGTGTTTCCTGCACTTCTTTCTAGTTCTTTTCTTTTCCTGTTTTGCTGTAACTGGATGCACCTCTCGCCTCGAGGAATGATCTTGGAGTTGAAGAGCAGTAAAGTTTGAGTTCACTGAGTTTGGCGCTCTGTCTCAGATTTACTGAATATACAAAAACTAATTAAGACTGACTGAAATCAGAAGGGAGATCTGGGGGATTTGCGTATTCACTAAAATTAAATATGTGTTTTTACTTTGTTTCAAAATGTAGCTTAAAACAAAGGACAATGACCTCAGTCTTAATTAAAATTGACAGCATACACTCAGTGGACATTATTAGGTATACTTTCCTAGCAATGGGTTGGCCCCTCTTTTTACCTTCAGAACTGCATTAATTCTTTGTGGTCAGTTACATTTATGTACATTCATTTATATAAAGTGAATAAAAAAATGAATAAATAAAAAAACTAGTAAAAAGAAGTGGATAGTTTGATAGTACTCATTACTTTTAATTTTCTGCTCTTGTGTTGAAGTTTGTGTCCCAGTTGCAGGGAGTTTGTTTATTTGAATAAAATTTTCAAGGAAATACTTCGTCCTGTACTTTCATTAGAGTGAAGATTTATAATTTGGGTGAGCCCCAGGGGATTTTTTTTTTGGTTGTTAAGTGGGCTGTAGCAGTCTGGTATTTGGAAATGAACCAAAACAGACTGGAATTATTTAATTAATAAATATCTCAAATTAAATAAGATAATAATAACGGAATGTATTTAATAAAGATGTGTTTAAAGATGACGACACTTTGGTGTATTAGTTTGAGATGTGTAGATGACAGTGAGTCTATTACCTTGCAAAGTGTTTCATAATAAAACACTGCAACTATAATAATTGTTAATTTATTTCGATCATGTAAACAATATACAGGTACATTTAGCATTAATAATAATAATAATAATAATAATAATAAAAAAAATGAAGTGGGAACTAGGTTCCTCAATCCGAGAAGGCGACGGAAGGAATTTGACGTGCACACTTCCGTGTTTGTCGTTCAGTACGGTCTGTAAACAGTTGTTCTGTGAGCCATGGACCGCAGCAGACCATCCGACAGAGCTAGCAGAGAGAAAAAACACGAGAAGAAGAAACGGAGACGATCCTCGTCCTCCTCTTCCTCCTCTCCATCATCTTCGTCTTCCTCCTCCAACAGCAGGAGTCGGAGCAGAAAGAAGACGTTGCACAGGAGCAAAGGTTGGAAAATGAAATGCTAGCATTCACAGGAAAATCAACCTCATCATTGGGTTATATTCTCTGTTTCTCCCCCAGATGAGAAAACACAAAAGAAGCGCAGAAGGCACTCGTCTTCTTCTTCCTCATCTTCCTCATCCACCCCTTCCTCCTCATCGTCGTCATCCTCGTCAAGCGATGAGAAGAAGAAGAGCGAAGCCAAGAAGAAGAAAAAGAAAAAGCAGCAGCTGAAGAAGAAGAAGGCGAAACTGAAGAAGCAGATCAAGAAGGAGAAGAAGAAGTTGAAGAAAAAGGAGAAGAAGATGAAGAAGAAGGCAGAGATAAAGCAGAGCCCAGCAGAGAAACCTCCATCCTACCTGGAGGTGTGGCAAACTGAGGAGGGGGCCGTGGAGCTCGGGCCTGGTAGGACATCACACACAACCCCACACTTCACTTCAGTGGATCAGCTGGTCACGCAAAGTCTGACACAACAAAATAACGGTGTTTTTTATATTTGATAAATCAAGAGTGGGATTTGTTTCGAAGCTTGTGAAACATAAGGACTTATTAGGACACATTACTTCCTAGTCTAAGAAGTAGTGCACTGCAGAGCAGGATAATGCTGGCAGGCCACAAAGCTGCGGGAATGAGTTGTTGAAGCTGGGTTTAGAAGAGAGGTGATGAGCAGCACCATGACCTCATTCAGAGAAAGAGCACTACAGATGTGATGTTTGCTTTGAGAGTGTCAATGGAGACGTTTAAAGGAGGTCAGAAGGAGCTGCACTCTTTCTTTATAGATCTAAATAAAGCATTTGATGGGGAGCATGAATGAGGACACCAGCGGTAGGAGTTGCAGATGGGTTCAAGGTGGAGCGAGATTACATTGGCTCTGAACCCTTCTTGTTTATAGTGGTGATGTTAACAGACGACATTGAGATCCCGTTTTTGATGATCTTTGATTTGTAGAAAGATTGATTTTTTATTTTTATTTTTTTTTAATAATTTGACCATCACAAGTTGATTTCACAAACTGACTTGTTGGTACAGCGGCATTCTGTTACAGCACCACACTCAGGCTCTTTAGAATGACCCTTCTTTCACAAATGCTTGTAAAGAGACTGCATAGGTAGGCGTTTCTGGCACTGAAAGCACCTGGGTTTAAATTAAGAGCTGTGGCCCAATGTGTATTTCCTTTTTAGTTAACTAAAAATGATTTTTTTTTTTCACATCTAGTTCATTCTGATGGTCTTGGTAAATCAAATCCCAATCAGTCTACTTGTCACTTGCATTTGTTGCCAGCCTAAATTTTAGACTAAAAGTCACTTTTCAACCATACATTCATTCAGCATTTACTTTGTAAACTTTAAGCACTTTATCTACCTCACACATATGTTAGAATCACCATGCGTGTTTTAGGACTGTGTGAGGAAGCTCAAGTTCCTGGAGGAAAGCGCCTTTACCTTTATTAACTCAAAGTATATGTAGTACCATCAATTCTGATATTCATTCTGATATCGTTATCTGGTTATTTCCCTCCTCTCTTTTTTCCAAAAATGAATCTGGTGAATTTTTGCCTCTCCAGTCATGACAGATGAGCAGAAGGCCCGTCTCTCCACTAAGAGGCCCCTCACCAAAGAGGAGTACGAAGCCAGGCAGAGCGTGATCCGCAGGGTGGTGGACCCTGAAACAGGGAGGACAAGGTAAGCAGGGGAAAGCGTGCCACAAGAGTGGGAGTTTGGAGGAAGAATTCACCCACCCTGGTTAAACTGGTGATCTTTTTTCCCCTCTGCTGTCTTACAGACTGGTGAGAGGAGAGGGGGAGATCATAGAGGAGATAGTCAGCCGGGAGAAACAAAAAGACATCAACAAGGTATGACAGAAACCTTTCAGCTGTAATTGCAGTAATGTGCCGTTATAACTGTTAACAGCTAGACTTTATTCATCTCACAGCAAGCTACGAAGGGAGACGGGGATGCCTTCCAGAGAAAACTGGGCATCAACAGGTAGAAGATGATGTCACCTTCAGCTTCATCAGCCTGAGAGCACCTTCACTAAACAGCTCTGCAGAAAGCAACTCGTCAGTGTACTGAAATGCACTTCATATCAAATAATAGTGATAGCAAAATAATACTGTGATGCTCTCCTGAGGTACACACGGTAGAAGTCATAGTGAGCTGCTTGTAATGGCTGTCAGATGTAATCGAGTAGATAGAAAGTAGTGCCTACATAAAACTGCTGACAACAAGGATCTTACTGGGATTCTGTTATAGTAGATTTTTGATTTCAACAAAAGACATTGCTACTGATTTTCTGTAACACTGAGCTTCATAGAAAAGTTTCATTTAATTTAATTATTGTGCAAAATCTTTGCTTTAAGTAATGATTAATCCCAGATAAGCGTCCAGTTCAGCTGTCTGATATCACCTTCTCACACCACCTCATGGTTGTCTTACATTTGTATCTCAATTTTTTTTTTTTTTTTTTTAAATTTCTCTAAATAAATCTCCATTTCTTTGTGAAAGTAAAGTCTGACTTCAGTTCCTGCTCTCATAAAAAACAACAACAACAAAAAAAACAACATCCTCGTTTCAACTCAGTGGGGAAGAAAAAAAAAGCCCAAATGCCTTAGTTGTTCTTTATATGTTCTTTATACACTGTACATAAAAACACAAGGGAATGGGTAAAATGTAGTTATCCAAAACCTACAAGATACACACCCTGTACAGGTAAAATATTTTCCAAGCATGATATTGTGGTGCAGATATACAGCCTTTGAACGATAACTGTTGGAGGCGGAGCTGGAGACAGCGATGGGATTGCCTAATGTTGGTGAATTATGTCCCACTCTCTTCTTCTTCATAAATTTCCTTTAAAAAAGTCAAACAAACCAAAGTCCTGTTTAGAAAATATGGCCTCCATCTTTTCCCACAAAGTAACACGAACAACGTCCTTCAACGTGAAGTCTGTTCGGGGCGTGATCGGCGTACGTTCTCGCCGCACAATGGTCAATGTAAGGCAGTAAAACGGGAAATGTAAGGCCTCTGGTAATGTGTGTGTTGGTAGCAGAATCAAAGCGATCGTCTGCCCAGAGGTGGCAAAAACTGCACGGATCGCTTCTCTGGATTTTTAATATCCAGGCGTTTCAGATCAGGGAGCATGGTTCAGTAGCTGAAAATGTTAGATGACTGCATGTTTTCCAGGACTGACTGTCCTTTTTTTGTTTTCAAGTTACAATAAATGTACAAAGAGCTATTCTTCAACAAGCAGCTTTTTTCCTGTTCCTTTTCTTTTTTGTTTTGTTTTTTAAAGAGTTATGGCTTTAAGCCGATTCTTGTCAAGGTCAAAATGCAGAGGGACAGAAGTACAGCATGAGTCACACTCTCCTCAACCAGCTGACAAAAATATAAAATAAAATCATTGCTGATTAAAGAGGTTACAGGTGCCTTTGATCTAGGATGTCTTACGTCGTCTATTGAAAATGTGAAGTGGATGAAACGTTTAGAAACACATCTCAGCACAATACAATTCAACTGCATCACAAAGTGAAGCCTCTAAAAGGACCGCTAATTTTAAAATGACACCTCTGAAGAGGGCCAACGCAAACTGAAGGTTACATCATCTGTAAACGTGCTGTTCATTGCACTTATGTAAACCATTTGTTTTGTTACCAGGCTGACTGTTTTATAAATATTAAGTGTGTCTGTCTAGATGCCCATATATTAAAATGGAAACATCACAACAAAACAGTGTGTCTCTCTGCAGGAGAAAACCCGACAGCCAAAATTAGGGCAGTGCCGTTTTAAGGTGAGTTACCCTCTGCAATTTGACGTCTGTAGACCATGTGCCTGTTCACCTGATTGTCAATGCACTGTGACGTGTTTCCTCAACAGTCTGTAAGATCTGGTGGTGCTACTCGGGAATATTGCACGTTTCCCCCTCGTGTCTGAGCCCATATTGGTCCACTGCTGTCAGCTCTGTCTGTACATGATTACTAGAGGTACAAATAAATGTTATTTAAATGAATAAATCACAACTTTGTTTTTAAACCAGCTTTAGAAAATAAATGGCCAACGGTATTAAAGCAAAATCTTAGCTCTGTGTTCCTACTTTCAACAGCGTATTGTACAGGATTTACAATTTGCACATTTCTTTTCCTAAAGGCGCAGCAACACAGAGAAAGAGACCTTAACCTAAGGAGGATTATCTATGAGAACATTCAACACCTCATTTTACAGCTTGGGGATAAACAAGAGAGAGACAAGCCATATCCTGAACCCCCCCAAAAAAAGTTAATAACAAAAACAAAAAATATTTTGACACAAGTTCTGTTGATACAACTCTGGTGATCTGAGAGATAAAATAACAGAAATACAACACTGTGCCAGGCAAAGACCTCTGAGGTTTGGTTGCTGCAACTGAAGTTTGAAGGAAAGAGGGGGAAAAAAAAACAACACATCATAGATAAAGTAATCTTAAAACACATTTTGTTCACGAAAAAAATCCATACATTTTAAAATTTCTATAGTCTTAAATAACAACAAGTATCATCAATCAATAAAGTATATCCTGAATGAGACGGTGTTTACCCCCAGAGTAAAGAAGACACTTGAAACTGATCTTCAGTGGACCAGATACCAGATCTGCACTGTAATGTAACAATTATGTACAAGCCTTGTTAAGGCATTCAACTACATACTTACACAAACTAACCCATTTATTATGTTTCTGTTTTTACACAGGAGAGCCCTCCTTTCCTCTGCATCCACAGACGGCTTATCCTTCAGCACTGCTTCACTTTGGCACTTTCCCTTACAGTACTGCTTTTCCCTATAGCAGAGCTGCACGCTACTCATTCAGGAGGGTACGGCAGCGATGGCATAAAGTGAAGTGTGAGATGCAATAAAACCCAAGAACAGTTTCAGCTGCAGCCACAGTTAAAGGGTAATTACGCGCTTTGCTTCGTGTTGCGTTACATGATTCTTCGTGTCTAAGGGGCGACCAGAAAACAAGCAGAACGGGAGTGTAAAGATGTTAACCCTCTCAGGCTCAAATTAAGTTTTTGTTGCTAATGCACAAAAGAACACCTGCAGTGGTACTTCTGAGTAAAAAAACCTCATAAAATATGTATGTGGGGTAATCAGGTTGTTAGCTTTTAACTGTTGCAAATCTGCAACGCCTGCCTTGAGAGGGTTAAATCTGTTCGGTGTTCCTTAAAAAAAGAAATCTAACAAAAATTTATTTTGGCTTCTCGATTGTTTCCGTGTGTACACTAAATTGACGAATCAGCTTCACCTGATTCTCAGCTCCGCTCTCTGACTGGAACGTACCTGATCATCGCGTTAAAAAGGACGCAGCTTTAAAACTGCTATAAACAAAGTTCGTCTCTGTAGTCGTTGTTGTGCTTGCATTGGTCACGTTAGTTGGTTACAGCTGCTACTGTAACAACTCTGTGTTGTTTGCATGGGGCGTGCTTGTGTGTGTGTGTGTGTGTGTGTGTGTGTGTGTGTGTGTGTGTATAAGTAACTGTCTCCATGTGCTGAAGGAGCAAAACTGACCTTGTATTCAAGACTAATAAATATTTACTAAACAGTACAAACAGCCTGGATCCCTACAATATTAGCTTTATTTGGTTGTGTGCACTTTCCCGCCTTGGGGCAACACTTCTTGAAATGTTGGTCTGTGTTATCATGAATGTTGCCTCATGCTCTGCCCATAAATATCTGTGCTGAATGTGACTGGTGTTAGTTTTTATAAAGAGTGATTTATAGCACCTGATTTTTTTTCCTTATGGTATTTTACCTATCTGGTGCAAGAAGCCAACTGCTTTCCACTGTTTGCGTTTATATTCACGTCACTTTGCGTCTCTTCCTCAGCACTGCATTTGTAAGTCACTCTCCCGAACCCTGCATCGTGTCTCCAGTCTCATTTTGAGCTGAAAACTCCTGGCTCCAGCTTGGTGCTGCTGCTGCGGCCCCAGCAGCTGGCCGTGATGCTCATGCTGCGCTGGGCCCCTCCCTGGCCGTGGCTGTGAGCGCGCTCCAGCCGCTCCCGCTCCAGCCGCTCGCTGTCTGATTGGCTCTGCGTGCGCTCCGGCCTGTTGTGGATGCTGCCCGTCGGAGAGCTGGGGGCTGGCTGAGAGGAGATGGTGCGTAACAGATGGTTCCTCTTCCTCAAGAAGTCACTGTTTGCTCCCAAGCCAAAGCTGCCTTTGCGTAGCACCATGCGTGCACTGGTGGTCTTGGCTGGCCGAGAGCGATGGTTGTACTCCAGCTGGGACAGATGAGCTGCGTATCCCTCTGTGATGAACTGTTGAAGGATCAGAGAAACAACTGTCAACTAAAAAGCAACACATTTTGCGGTGACTTGAGCTTTTACTTTAGTTTTTTTTTTTTAATGTGAGAAGAGACTATTAACAGGATCGTTTGCAGAAAGTGATACCTGGCACTGGTGCTGCATCTTCTTAGAAGGTCTGCCAACAATGTATATTTGAGAAGAAGGGAGGCCAATGGAGGTGTAGACTGAGATGTCTTTGGTTGATCCATAGCCAGCAAAAATCTTCATGTGTGCCTGAAATCGGAGAAATGAAGACGAGAAATGTTCAATCCTGGCTTCTTCTAAACAAATGGGTACATTTTTAAAATAATAACGGGTTGTCAGCATTTGTCGCTTCGGTTCTTTATTTAAAACACTCACTGTCCCCTCTCCCATCCCCACTCTGACCTCTGTCAAAGACTTGAGGAAGTTGGCCTTGTGCCTGAGCGGGTCGTGGACCAGGCCATCGCAAAAGGAGACAATGCCATGAGGGAAGTTGTGCTGAGACAACCAGGCCACTACCCGTTGCTTCTGCATGTCTGGCCGTCCGGTCACGTAGATGATCAGATAGCCTAAATCCTGCCAGTGCCTGAAATAAGGAGAAGCAGCAGGACACACCAGATCTTAAAGTTCAATCAGGGAGAAAATATGTGAAGCCAAGAAAACAGGAGAGGTAGAGCAGCCAGCTACCTGACAACATCTACAGCTCCAGCTCGCACTTTGGGATCACTGCCCATGATCGAAACGCTGGCAGCAAATGAACCATCGATGCTGAACACTACGAACTCCGTGCTACGTGGAACAACTGTCAGGTAGCTGTCAGCGAACGTGTGGTCACCCCTGGTGAATAAAAAGAAAAAGAGTAAGGAAATGGAAACCAAAAGATTAAAGAAAAAATGAGCTGCAATAAAGTGAGCTAAAAGTCAAATGGAAACCAGGCTCTGTGAAGATAAACGGACAAAAAGCTTGAATATATAAAATACAATAACAGTTTGGTACCAGGCTAATCTCACCTGACCACCATTTTAACCGGGTACACGCCGATTCCCAGACGCTTGTCCTCTGGGATGACAAAAGACACGCGCCCGCTGCTGTTGGTCACCTCGGTGTTGAAGTACACCCATTCTCCCGATGGTGGCTGGGTCATGATGTGGAGGTCGACCTGCGCAGGAATGAAAAGGAAACAAAAGCGTTTCAATGCAGCTGATCGACAGATATTTGAGTTTTTTTCATATTTCCTCAACCCAGAGGTAAAGTTGAATGAAAACAACATTGTCTTCATTTTTATGATTAAATATTTCACATTAAAAAGTTTTCTAAATGTTTCACATTATTAGTGAGTGCTCAAATGTAGGGCTCTACTAGCCAACTGGTGAATACTCTAGTAAGGCCAGTGAATGCGACATACTTGTGCTCAAGCAGTGGCTCAGATTTCAAGATGTCCTGGGTCAACGGACCAATTTTCAATAATATATCTTGAAATTTATGAAGCTAAAATTTCACAGCAATCATTATATATACCTGAACTTTGGATTGTTTGTCAAACATAAGACACATGTCTCATGTTTGTCAAACATAAGACACATGTCTCAAATGTATGAGACTTAAAATCCACTTAGAAGTGAACTTAAAAAAAAAAAAAAATAAAAAAAAAGCTCAAACCCAGATTTCCCAGGTATCTCTAACAGCAGGTGAGCTACTAAAGACAGAAGCATGTTCACCTTCTCCCCGGCCAAAGTCACCATGTCCAGAGGGCCGTACATGAAGCGGCCTGTCAAGACCTGCTGGCCATCTTCAGTGAAGACGGCATCATTCACTCTGTGGTTGGCGGTCACGTTCTGTCAATGCAGAAGAAACAAAGGGAAAATGCTGATGTGTTGCTTTATCTTTATTTAAACATAAACAGTCTACAAATACCAACAACTTTTTTTTTTTTTGCATATTGGTTGGAATTGGTCATTAATAATCTTTGGCTGTCGTCCAGAGTGTTGTCACGTCTCCTTCCCCTCAACCCTAACGGCAGTTACTTCCTTTTAAAAGGGAGATCTTCCTCCCCACTGTCACCCAGTGCTTGCTCATAGGGGGGGGGGGGGTCATCTGATTGTTGGACGTTTTCTCTGTATTATTGTAGGGTCTTTGCCTTGAAGCAACAGTTATTGTGATTTGGTGCTTTATTAAAATTTTAAATTGAAATGAATTTAAAAAAAGAAAAACAAAAGGGCTATTTTTTGATTTGTAACTAGATGGCAGGTATCGTAGTGTCCCCGACTAAACTTTAAAGCTCTCTGAAACAGACTTTGTTTCCAGATAAGATGCTCACCCTGATCTTCACGTGAGTCCTCTTGCGGAGCCACTTTTCTCGAGGTTTAGAGGGGGTGAATTCAGACACTTCTTTTCCATCGAGCTCCAGAATGCTTGAGTTTTCGTGCCTCATGACCTGAAAGGGGACAATTCAGTGATTCATACTGAGAATTTTTGAATAAGTCCTAACACTTTCATTATTGCTGTTTACTCACCTGCCTCAGGAGAAAAGACACAACATCAGTAGACTCCCAGTATGATGCGTGGAACAGGTGCGGTAAAGCCACTGTGGGGAAAGCTGTTAGGGCATCGGGGCAGTACAGGGCAAAGTCCAGCCGCTTTGTGCCCCACCAGCGTGCTGCAACTGCAATGGGAATGGAGTGAATAGGGTACAGAGACGTAAGATGAAACTCAAAGAGCCAGCGTGAGGTATGTGATGCCACAGAAAGGTGCAACACCCCTGATGTTATAGCAAAAAAAGAAAGAAGTTGAATTCAAATTTCAGCCACACTCATCACCAATCCCAGCAGTTCTTCAGCTACAGGAGGGAAAGGAAGGAGTTTATAATGGTTATTATCAGCAAATCCAAAGGCTGAGAACAGGAACCGATAGTTAGAGCTGATTACATGAGCAGCTGAAGGTGGTTATTTGTGTTAGTCTGCGTGTGAAAAAGATGAATGATTTTAAAAGCCCCGGCAGCATCTAGATTTATGGATTACCCCTCATCAGTGACAGTGAATGCACCTGAATCGCTGTGAATTACATTTTAGAAAAATGAAGTGAAAGGGAGGCAAAGAGGCTTTTTGGTAGAGCAGCGCTGAGTCTTTTGACTGTGGCACAAAACAGAGCAGCACATGGAAGAGAGCCGTAGCCTCACACTGATTTCAGTAGCTCCCTTCCTTATAAAAATACCTTGGTCCACTTCAGCCTGGGAGTCCAGTGAGACCAGATCAGATATAGCAAAGTCCAGCCCTGCCCGGTAGTTCTCGTACTGGCCGGTGGGACTTAGAGGTTCACTAGAGTCTGCCTCATCGTCCAGCTCTGCCGCTACGTATGCATCAGAAGATCCTGCGGCCTGGCAAGCCTTTGTTTCCTTACGGGACGTGGGAGGAGTTTTCAGGAAGAATTTGTTTTGTGATGATAGGGCGAGTAGGGACAAAAGACTGTATTTTTTGGATTGGTTAACCTGGTTTGATTCAGCTATGGGGGGAAAAACAACAGCAAAAATAACAAAAAGATAAAGAAACCATATATGATGTGATGAATACAAATTCACTTGTGACAGTTTAGGACAGCTTGGAGAGTTTTAAAAAGAGCTGCGACTATGTAAGCCCTAAAGATATATTAGGAACCGCTCAGGTAAATGGGGCAGAGTGATGCTGTTGCAGAAGAGAAACATGTCGTAATCAGTTTAAGCACATTTCCAGGGTTATACTGTGGGTGGCTGAACAGCAGTGTTCAGGCGCAGTAACATGAGGCACAAATAAATGTTCTGGTAACAGAAGTGAACGGGTGAGGGGGAGGAGGAATTCAAAGGACATTCAAACAAAGAGGAAACAGTACCGGTTATCTCAGCAAACACTGCAATAGGGAGTCGACAATGCAGGAATGGCTGAGGGAAACAGGTGTCTACATGCATCGCCACATTAATTAAATGCAGCACTCGTTCATTGCATTTACATTTAGACAGTGAGTAAGAGAAAGACAGACAGTGGAAAGTGGCTCTAAGCTGGTTTCTTCTCCGGGACTCTGATCTTGTCTTAGTTTTAACAGGAGATGGATAAATCACCTTACATGAGTCTCACTTCAATCCCAAATCTGGCAAAGCAGAAAAGAGCAAAAAGGAGCGGGACACTCAACGTGGCTGACTAGACTGTTTCTGCAGGACAGCAGGGTGTGTGTAGAGTCAGAGTGAGAGTAAATGATGTCGGGGTGTTGGAAAGAGAAACTAGGACAGATAAAAGCAGATAAAAGTTGGGCTGAATGTGAGAGAAAGCGGGAGAATTACTAGAAGAGTGTTTGTGTGAGTGGAAGGAAGAGAGAAAGAGAGACTGTTTGGTATTGAGAGCACTTACTGTTGGCTATGTTGGTGGCAGTGTAACTGTCTGCCATTCCTGAGACCTGGCTGGCAATGCTGACCTCACTGGCCCTCCGCTGGCCCCGGGAGAGGGGGCCCGTTACGGGGGATGAGGGGTACGAACTGTCCATGAAGACACCACCATGAGACTGAACAACATCCGCTATTGAGCCCAAACAAGGAGATCCCATTAGACAGAGACACAGGTAAGGGGGAACTCACGGTGACGGTTGGGGGAGGAGGGGGAATGCAGGTGAGAAATGTGACAGCAGGCGGCGAGGCCCCGGTCACATTTCTTCACCGATCAACACGTGACTGGTAAATGAAGACATTAAACACACAGTGAATGTAAAATCACAAATATCCACGTCTTCTACAGTAATATTAGTGTGTGTTATGGAGGTGATTTTTAAATTCAGAGCCTATTCTAATGTCTTGAAAATAAAATAACGTCAGAGATTTAGTAAAATCACAAGACCTCTGACTAGTATCACAAGAAGCAGCACAGGCTTCAGTCTGTTTAGCATGTACACACAGAGCTCCAAGTCCACTGCACAAACACGTCACAAGCAGCACATCAAAACCTTTTTTTGGAAATTCAAAAAAACAGTATTAAAAAAAAAAAAAAAAAAGGAAACAAAAAACCCTATGTCACCACAAATCAGCTAATATTACAGAGATGATGCAAATACACTGAAACCGGCCTTAAAACCGCAGCACACAAACACAGACGCTTGCATCTTCCAAACTCTGTCATGAAAATGTCTTGGCACAAAGCAAAACACAGCACCACAAGAGATGCTTAGCAGATTTGTCTCGAGTATTTCCATGACTTGATGTTCCAATTGGCTACATTTCTTTTTAAATTGTAAACCAGAAGACACGATGCCAAAAGGTCAAATATATATGTATTTATCAGTATTTGGAGACACTGAAATGACAGCATGGACATACTCAAAGAGTGTAAGAGGTGGCCTGGAATCTGAGCATCTCGACGTAATGGCGAGAGGGACGAACACAGGGACGACAGAGATACGGCGAATGAGGGTTGGGAACAGATAGAGGTGAATGGGAGAGGCTACACACACTCCATAGTGGCGGGTGTGGCTTTGAGGGAGCCCTCCTGCCAGTTTAGCACAGGTACAGGGATGCAGGTCTCACTGATGGTCTCCTGACAGCGAAGGGACAGGAGAGGCCCGCTGTCAAGCAGCAGCTGAGCGTTGCTCTGGACTGTCTCCACTACAGAGGGGGGTGGGTGGAGGGGCAGAAGTCGGGGGAGGAGGTTTTAGAGGTAGAGAGCAAGGTACACGGATATGGAGACAGGAGGCCAAGAGAGGAGGAAGGAAAGAAGACAAGGAAGACAAAAACATATGAAGCAAGAACTGAACAAGGAACAAGAGTCAAGCCCTTAGTGGAGCTCACTTTTTCCTGGACCACAGCTGCTCCTCAGAGACACAATAAGCTGACATATGACCCTGTTCTAAGATTAGAAAAAGCCTGCAATATGCTATTTATGAAATCATTTGAACTCTCTTGCCTTAACAGTGAAATTGTCTTTGAAACTTCATCGCTATAAAAAAAATGTTGGAAGGCCTGAAGATGGTCATTGGTAGCTGATCTGATGGAGGCCATGACCACCAGGGAACACAAAAACTCTGGTCTGAAGTAATTAAGAAACATCTTAACCATATTAAACATCTTTATTAACCCCGGTTTCCATCCTTACTAAGCCTCAGTTCCTGATTCAATAATGTTAGATATCTTTTTTAAAAAAAAGAAATTTCTCCTCATTAAAGATCTTATTAAATTCTGTGTGCGTTTTCTTCGAGAACATCAGACATGTAATTGTATAAACAGGGTAGGCATCCTCCGCTATAAAGATCAGTCCAAACAGAAACCACCAGTGGGACTGTGACAACACCGAGATTAATAAACTGCTTCACAAAACATGCCGAAGCACAAACAGTAGAAAAGCGTGTATTTTTCTTTCAGGCAGTGTCTACTTTGTAAATGAACTCAACGCATGCTACTAAGGCATCTTTAAGCCATCTATGGTGTGCATCCATGGGAAAAAGGACAGTGGGTTAAAATCAGCATCTGAAGCATCAGGTGATGTGATCTTAAGTGGTTGTTGCTGGGGGTTTTTTTTTAAAGGGTATTTTGCATTCGTGTGTGTGCATCCAAGACAGACGTACAAAGACTGAAAGCTTCACATTAACGTGGCCTTTCATCTATCATCTGTAAAAAGAGCTCACCCAGCAGGGCGGAGTTTCCATCTCCCAGGGGAAAGCGTTGGTAACGGGGCACGCTGAACGGAGGGAGGAGGTGAAATTTCCGCTCCAGCAGAGGTTCGAGGCGGGAGGCTGAAGGATCAGCGGGGTGGAACAGATTATAAACCTGCTGACAGGCAGGTCGTAGCTGGGCCACTAGGGGGAGAAATGAAACCAGAGACATAAGAAAGAGGAAGGGAAGAATTCAAGCATATTTTGATGACAGCCTGGTCTATAGGTGTCTATAGTAATAAGCAGATTTCCATCTGGGGCAAACCTTTCACTTTACAGATAGTACAAAGCCTGGTAATTGAAGCTCACCATCTAACATAGGGATCACAGTCTTTCTCAGGGCAAGTACCAAGCCAAGTGGAGAGCCAAAGAGGAAAAAGTCGGACACTTCGAAGTCAAATTTCCCCAGGGAGCCTCCATCCAGCATTGTGCTACTGCTCGACCTTCGGGAGGTTGTGTCGTTCCGCAGGACACTGGAATGTAAGCTGGGAGGACAACACAA
Organism: Rhamphochromis sp. 'chilingali'; assembly: GCF_963969265.1. Lineage (NCBI taxonomy): Eukaryota > Metazoa > Chordata > Actinopteri > Cichliformes > Cichlidae > Rhamphochromis > Rhamphochromis sp. 'chilingali'. The sequence continues at coordinate 21,502,909 of NC_137937.1, forward strand.
AGTCACTTCCGTGCCTGGAACTAAAAATAAAACATATTCTGACAGTGCATGACAAAAGGACAAAAGAAGTTCATTCCACATAAAGAGTTTGTCCTCCCACGGACGACACACCTGGACAGGAAAGCCTGGTGCTGCTTTATGGTGTCCAGCTCGTAGGTGGAAGAGTCACTTCTCTTCCGAGGCAGCTGTCTCTTGGTGTCGTCGCCTGCGCTGGTACGTGGGATATCGATGTTGCTGCGACTGAGGTGGCGGCTGCCCTCCAAGGTTGGAGACGCTGATCCGTGTCCGCTGTTGACAATGATGCCAGGAGAGAGAAGATCCTGGTCCTGCAGGGGAAATTTGTGAAAATGTGTCATTAAAACTTCCAGCACCTTAAGAAAAAAATATCAACAAATGAGCCAATTAAGAAGAACAAAACAGGTTAAAGGTGCACACAGGAGTGTTCCAGGCACTGTTTAGGATGAGCCGAGACTGTCGCCGTGCATTCATTAATGCTGGAGGATGTCTCGCTTACCTGTACGCTAATGACACTGCCCCTGCGACTGCTGTTCTGGCTCTCATTTACTGTTTGATTGCTGCTGCACAGAGCATCAAAGCCCAAGATTCCTCCCACACAGTCCCCAATGAGGCAAACCTGGAGAGTTAAAGGATGAAAAATATTTATTACATATATGCGTGGGGTTCAGGATCACCTGAAAAGACTTCCGCAGTTACACGCTGGATGTAAGGATAATGTGGCTCCAAAAAGTACAGCTGGTTCAACTCTAATGACTCCAATTCTTTATTAAACAGCATACAAGAACAACAAACCCCATCGGTATCTGACCTGGCCGGAGAAAGAAGCCCCGTCCAGAGATTTTATGAAGTCCGCATACACCTGGTTGGCTCGGAAGATGACGGTGGCCACAGCATCCTGGTACTGTGGAGAAGAGGTGGCGAGGAGAGGCAGGGCTGCCAGCGGGATGTGGTCCTGGCTGCTGGACAGACAACCTTCATCGTAGCTGTAAGGGCTCAAGCTGTGAGAACATTAGTGGATAAAAATCAAATTATGAAATTTAAAACCCAAGGCATGCACACGGGAGAATAAATAAATGCAGGAAGAGAGGACAAGAGTCACGAGCTGCACCTGGACCTCTTCCATCATAAGTAAACAGCTATCGAGCTAAAATACGGTTAGAACCACAATTTGTTTCGCAAACACAATTTTTGTTGTTATTTTTAAATTACAAATCAGGATGTGGCTGAAAGGCAGACTTTGAGTTTAATTGGAGGGGTTTAACAAAGTCAGATGCATTTTTTTATAGAGTCCCTCATTTTTAGTGGCTCAAAACTAATTCTACAATTGACTGACGAGCAGTTCCAAGGCCAGGTGAGGCATCTTCACTTGTTATGTCATGATAAATGAAGAAGGCATAATTGAAGTTGATTCAAAGTGTTGAATTTACATTTTAAAGCTTTTAACTGTAAATTTAAATATATGGCACGAAGAAGAATCAGCCATCATTGGGCTGAAAAACCAAAATCAACCTCTCAGAGAGAGAGAGAGAGAGAGACAAAACTTCAGGAGTGGCCAAATAAACAATCCGGTACACTGAAAGACCACTGAAGAAGGCCAAAGTGTGTGAGGAATTATTTACATCGTTAAGAAAAAACACAAAAAACAACAACCACCACCACCACAGGAGGCAGAATTATTACTGGCAAAATCTACAATCAAAAGAAGACTTCATGAACTTAAATACAGAGAATTTGCAGCAAGGTGCAAACCACTGGTTACACTGTATAAAAATATCTGTGGATAGATGAAACCAGCATGAACATGGATGAGAAAATATAGAGTATTAGAGAAACAACTCATAATGTCAGACATGGTGCAGGCAGTGTGAAGGTATGGGTACGTATGGCTGCTAGTATAATCGGAGGACTTGTGTTTATTGGTGATGCGACCGCTGACAGAAGCTGCAGGATTAACTGTGAAGTGTATGGAGCTACACTCTCTGATCAGATTCAGACAAATGCTGCAAAACTGATCGGACAATTCTTCACAGTGCAAATGGACAATGACACAAAGCAAACTGTAAGAGCAACCCAAGAGTTTCTCAGGGTACAGAAATATGATATTTTTCAATAGCGGAGTCAGTCACCTGTTCTCAGCTCAAAGGCACAGCTTTTCAGTTATTAAACAAGCAGCAACTCAAGTGTTTGTAGTAAAGGTTCACCAGAGCACTTCAACAGAAAATGTATATGGGCTCTAGATTTTAGGCAGTCACTGAGCCTTAGGATCCTTACATTTAAAATGATGTAAATTTGCCCAATTACTTTAGAGCTAAAATTAGAGACTGTAAAAAATGTCTGTAATTCCTAAACAGTTAATGAAATTCTTCATCAAACCTCTTAAATAAAAGCTGAAAGTCTACACTTCAATCACATCTTGATTGATTATCTGATTTAAACTCCACTGTGGTTGTGTAAAACCACAAGAATTCTGTCTTCATCCAATAAATTATGAACCTAACTGCACACAAACCTTCAATGATTATCCATGAGGTTTTGAGCCTGCAGAGAAATGTGTGCATGCGCGTGCTCTTACTTGGACACTAGGGAGAAGGCCTCAGCACAGATGGCAGGGCAGGGCACCAAGCGGATGGCGATGCGTCCCAGCGCCGCAGGATAGTGAACACGCATGACTGTGTCGAAAGCCGTACTGATTGTGTTGACGTCGGCCTGCTTGCTGTTCTGGTCGCCTCCTCCGGTGTCCAGGATGTTCCCTCCGTGCAAGACCAAGATGAGCACATGGATCTTGGAGGGCTGCAGACACTGCTGGGAAGAGCTCTCCTGAGAACAGCAAATTTAATAAGCGGCGTTATGGACGGGAATGTTAAGGCACGCTATCGGGAAAATATCCAATAAAATGTTTATTCACTTCATCAGCATGACCAAAGAATACGTACTTACTGTGAGTGATAAAACAAGCAAACAAAAACAGATAAACGAGGCCTTGAAAATGGGCATCAAATCACTTTTTAACCGATTCAAAAGGTACGACTTGCAACGTTTTGCGTCCATCGTTTTGAACATGAATTACATGGCAAACTGCTTTTTATAGCCATTGAGGGGTGAGGAACCATGAAGACACATAACAGAGCCAACCTTCACCTGGACAACCGTTCAACTAACAGCAAACAACAACCATGCTTCCTGATGACAAGTTCACACTAATTAGCACAGCACAATGTGTAGTTTTGTCTTTTACTTCCAATCCAAAACTTCACATTTCCATTAAGTACAGAGGAGGGGGGAGGGGGTCGAACAGAAGGTGGTGAGGTTGAGGAGTACACATGGATTTGGGTTCGGGCTACGGCAAGGATAAGGGCAGGGGCATTTAATAGACTGGAGGTGTCTGAAGAACTGTTGTACCCCACATTGCACTGGGGCCAAAATGTTTACTTACTGACTGGTGCCTTGTTACCGTGATGGTGGGAATGGGAGAGCTATCGGCTTGGCCGCTAAGACAGCCACGCATCTGAACACAAGAGGACAGAGAGGCTCTTATCCTCCAAAGTTTAAAGCCTGATATGTTTTTTTGTTTTTTAGCAGCTAAACTCAAATTAAATCATGTCCTGAAGGAAACTTTCAGCAGATGGCTTGTAAGGGATATTTATTCCAGACATGGACGGGCATCAGAGGAGTGCGAGTTATAGGTGTGTTATTTGCATTGGCAGTCAATATGTGACACACATACCTCATCTAATCTTTCCTCGCTGGTTGCTCTTTCATAATCAACAGTCATTTCTTTGAACAGCTCACCTAGAAATACAAACACACATTTAACATCAAGTGTCATTGGGCTGTGCCTGCCCATGTAGAGGTGTTCATCATACCAGGAGTTTCCTCCGTTTCTGCAGCTTCGATCTTGTCCATGAGGTCATTGGAGTTCCACTTGGCAATCTCTTTCGGGAAGACCTCCTCTCCATCAGAGAGATCCTCTGTGAGGGGGGGGGGGGGATCAACAGATTGGTTAAAACTGTATTCACTATTCAGGGGTTTTGAATGGATTATTACACCAAGAGTTCAGATTCAGAGTGCCAGATTGCTTTATTAATCCCAAGAAAGGCCAATTTGTTTGCAGCTTACCCCGACAACCTATTCACCCAATCAAACTCACACAATGCCGTCCTTAAACACGAACCACAAACCCTGCTGCGTGTCAACAAATAATGGGATATAAAAATAAATATGCAAACAAATAAAATAGAATAACAAAGACAAACTGCTAAAAATGAACAATAAAAAAAAAAAATTAATCTAAATGAACCCTGTCAGTGTCAAAGTGATCTAATAAAGAAGGGAATGAAGGAAAAGGAACCTTAGGGTTTCCTACAAGTTAACAACCTACACAAATGCACATGAAGCTTGGTGTTTCCATGTGTGATCATCCACACACAGTGAGTATACGTTGTTTTGCATTTATTGTATCACTATAATTTATTTTCTATAAACTAAAAACAGTTAACTTCCTCCATGATTACCTGCTACAAAAATTTCACTATGCGCCTTAAATTCATGCACACATATGGATGAATCGTCTCACTGATCTACTGACATTAACCTGTGATTATAAAAGGACCTCAAACAGATCCTTTTTAATTCCTCTCGGGGCGATTTTTGCCAACAGCGTTCACTTTAGCTGGGTAATCAAGATTTGACCTAAAATCAAATCATGTCCTATTTATTTCTACAGCAGCTACACTACAAATAAACAGCATCAACGCAGGAAATCAAATGACAAATCTTTATTTCATAACGATTTGGCTGGAATACTCACAGGGGCTTGCGGCAAGTTTTTGTAGCATCGTTCCTAACACACAAAATTTTCTGACTCGAAATCAACAGAGTCCTTTATTTCATTTGTTTCCTCAGTTGCTTCAACATCCTTCTAATTTATTCATTAATATAAACAACCATCCAGTGTTAAACTGGATAAAAATGTCATATTTTCTTTATTCCACTGCAACATTTTTTTTTTTTATTTATAAACCTTCAATGATTTAAATAAAACATGTTAATTAAATACGACAGGTTACACGTGTACCATCATTGGCAAATTCACCTCCTTAGCTTTTTTTTTTTCTTCCTTTATTCATTTGCATTAAAAAAAAATGGAGTGTAAAAATAAACTTGCATACGCTTTTCTAATCCTTGAGTGATTGTTACTGCAAGAAGATCACAAGAACTTTAAAGACAGAATCCTAAAATTGGAAGCAATCTGAGCCAACTCAATCATTTTCCAGATTTAATTTGTGTACTTGCATCATGTGATTTACAAACACTTACATGTATAAGCTCATTCTGATGCCCTCATTTATTTACCCATAATTAAATAAGTGTTCATAAATCATGACGTTTTAAGCAGGCCATCTGGCTTTTGCTTCTCTCTCTCACACACACACACACACACACAAACAATGAATCCATATAAACACGAATACTGTGACACATGTTAATATGAAAAAAAATAATTAGACGTCAACACAATTCATTTTAGTTATTGTTTTCCAGTGACTCATAGTGTCACGAGCAACCTATTAAACTCGGGGTAGGTGGAAACTAATGAATGCAGCAAAATTAGTATCAGTGTAATCAATGACTGCATCGTGCAGAATTTTATTCTCATTCATCATATTGACTAAACGGTGAATTTCAACCTCACACACACACACACACACACACACACACACACACACACACACGTAAATTATTCAAAGGGGTTCTTTTATTTCTTTGATGCACCGTGAACTGTGTGAATGTAGTTGGGCAGAGACGATTGTGATTTTTGAACGTGATACTGGGATGAGACACCTCGCTCGTGTCTTCTCGGCCGAACTTATCCAGCAGGAAGAACGGGTGCCGCAGCACACCCACCTAGTTCAACTGTAGCCCCAAAGCATGCTGGGTATCTGGGAAGCTTAAGAACTGATCTGCGATTAAAGAGACGCATTCAAAGGAAATGAAGAAAGGGGAGCCAAACAGGTTAGAAACATTTCACCCAGATTCCACATTTACTTTACAAATCAGAGCAGCAAGTTACCGTGAGCATCGAAGAACTCCTCGTCCGAGCTGTCGTCCGAGTCTCGTGCAATGCTCTGCATCCTCCACTCGGAGATGCTGTGACGTGACGGGCTCACTGGGTGGGGGGTGAACAAGAAAAAAAAAAAAAAAAAAAAGGAAGAAACACACAAGCAAGAAATTCACCATTATTTTGGGATGTGCATTTTAGCCTCTGTGTTTCACACACATACACACACACTCAACCACAAAGATGTATTGCACAACCCACCCCCCACCCCTATGAATGACACACACACACACACACACACACACACACACACACACACACACAGTGTTACATAAACATATATCAGTCTCTGTGGTGCATTACTTCATCACAGATGGACTGATTGGTGGTGTGTTAAAGCGGCGGTGTGTTAAAAACAGAGGCCCAGTGCAACAAGAACGAGCTCCAAACACACCAAAATATTTTCCAGCTAAGGAAAAACAGGCCTCGTCTATCACCTGTCTTCAATCTATGGATTATATATCATTAGGTGGTCACTGTGAGAGGCAGTAAGAGAGGGGCACAGATGTAGCTGTCAGTGCAGAGAGACACAGCAGCGCTGGAAGGGAGGGTCACTCTGAGGAGCATCAGCCTCCTCTGTCCTGTGATGTCAGCACTGTTGCTAAAAATAGCCCTGGAGGGAATAATGGAGGGAGGGAGGGCAGTTACAGGGGTGAAATGAGGCTCGATGAGAGTCGGGGTCCATCTGGCAGCTAAAGTGAGCGCCACCTTGAAGAAGGGGTGACACTTGAGATGGGTGAATTCAGATATCAATGTTGCTGACAAAAATAACCCAGAGGAGATTCACACAGGGGTGTGAGTAAATATGGTTGAGGAGCAGTTAAAGGAAATTCAGGTGCCTCATAGGAAAGTAAAGGCACAAATAGAGTCTGCACACTTTAAAAGCTGGTTCTGATGCGTTTGCTTTATTAACACCAATTCAAAGGTCTGAGCTCACGGTTTTTCCAATAGAGTCTGGTTACTTCACCTTTGGGTTAACTCTTAGTGTGTATGTTTGTGCAGAGCTGAACCAAAAAAAAAAAAAAAAAAAAAAAAAAAAAAAAAAAAAAAAGCGCTATTACTGCACTTCCTGTGCAGCTGTAACCCAAATTCATTCAACCGCAGGTGTGCAAAATGAAAAATGAGACTTCACAGAATCACACAATCCTACTTTAGCTTTGCACCAGCTTGAAGCTTGACCTTACTGACTGAATTCTTCACATACTAGCTTTCTAGTGTGGACGAGTCTGCAGTATCACAGTTTGCTGTGTTCACTTACAGGATATTTGGACTTTGATGTTAGCATGCATAAATATATAAAAGGCAGAAATGAGTCACATGCAAGACTTAACAAATAAGACTTTAACGCACGATGAGATGTAAATACAGTTGTCACAAGAAAGAGTTCAGTACCGTGCAAAAGCCTTGAGCACCCTCGTTTCTTTATATTTTGCTAGGAAAATGGATGCAAGGATTTCCATGCATGTGCAAACACACATGGAAATGTCATATGTAAGGCAAAAACAGAGTTTTTACAATTCTAATGAGCTCGAAAGAAAGAACTCTCTTAGGCAGCTTTTTCATTTCTATAAGTAGTCTTCAGGAATTCTTGCAGGACATTCAAAGCTCTTCTTTGGATGTTGGCTGATTTTTGTTCCATTCTCTGTCAAGATGATCCCACACTGCTTCAATAATGTTGAAATCTGGGCTCTGGGAAGGACTGATAGTGACTGGTTTGTGCTGGATTTTTTTCAATGTTTTTTAAAAAAAAAAAAACACGACTTTCAGATATTGTTCAACTCCTGAAGATAGTTTTATTTTTTCGGTGTAGTGTCACTTCTTTTTTCCTCAACTTGTCCAGCTTTCGCAGATTGTTTAAGGACATTACTTACCATGTTGAGATATGTCAAGTTTTCAGCTAATAGCTATTCAGGAAACACCTTGTGGGTGTAAAATTTTATGCCTGTCAAACTGTGTTATCTTTGCAATTTTTCGACTAAATGAAGAGGAAGAAACTGCTTTTGTGACAGGTTGCCAGTAACGAAGTGCCTGAAAATAGAATCCAAAACTCGTTCTTATCTGTAGACACAACATTGGTTCATCCCTTGAGTTGTTTGCCTTTACCCTTGAATGGCTCATAAATCAGTGTTAAGTGGTTCAACAAACAAAAATACATACTTCTGAAAATAGTTGAGATAAGAACTGGACTGAAAATGAGAGAAAGAGCAGCCAATGACTAAAGAAAACCTCTCCAGGAGGCCTGGAAAAAAAATTGCTTCTTTGGAAGCAAAAATAATGAAATGAGGGGTGGATCAAGACGTTTACACATCACATCAATGTGCCAGCTTCACAAAGTCATACACAGCAGTGATAAGGGTAAATGCATGAAGATGGCATGTTCCTCACCTCCTCTCTTGGATGATCGGGAGGATCGGGAGGAGGTGGACCACTGCTTGGTAAGTATACCTCGTGGCTGCAGAGTTTCTCCTCCTGAGCTGGGAACGACTGCTTCAGCTTCGATACAGCTGATTGCCTCTTTAACCTCCTGGTCTTTGTCTGGAGACGGTGTGCCTCCGTTGGCCTCGGTGGCCTCCTCCGCCTGGCTAAACTGAGCCATTTTCCTGGCCAGGGCCAGCTGGGTTTCCAGCTCCAGCTGCCTGATGTCTTCTATGGTCAGACCATACCACTCATCCTGCCAGCACCAGGCCTGCCGGTGGGCACGCACCATCACCTTTCTTAAACCTAGTGAAAAACAGTTGCAGAACAATAAACCCTCGCTAACACTGTAACTAAATAGGGTATCAGTAAAATGACATTTTTTTTTAAAAAAAATGCAGGAACATCTGGGACCTTCAACTCACCAACATCATGAATAAAGCGTTCAATCTTTGACTGCATGCCCCAGTAGCGGAACTCCACCTTACAGAGCTTGTAGGCACACATGATGGGGGTCTTGCCTGGGTTATTGTTGTACTCTTCTATCCAGTCGTCCCACAGAGGACCCCTCTGGGTCTTGGCTGACTTGTAAAGCCTCGGGTCTTCCTCTGATTTGTACTCATGAGCGGGGATGGGATCTGTCACTATGTCAATTGGGTCTGCAAAAGGCGATTCGTTTTCAGAGGGTAAGCTTTTATGGACTCAGGTGTTTGGAAGTTGTTGAGGCTTTACTATTACATTACGGTGTGTGCACAAGTGGGTGGAGCAGTAGTTCCGACTTGTATGAGCTTGTGTTTAACAGCTTCAAATTCTTTTTATAACTGGAATTCCAGCTAACACTATAAGATACACAGACACAAGTGATTTAAATAATTACAATAGTGGAACTGAGTCACTGCGTACCCTAAGAGCCATTCCTTTCAGGGCGTTGTTTTCACTGGGAAAGCACACTCATAACCATAGAAAAATAACAGATGCTGTACCATTAAGCTACCACAAGTGGGCCTCATCCACTGCATATCTTAGTAGCAAGAGGACAGACAGCAAAACGCCTTCAGCTTCTGAATGAGGAGATCATTACTTGCTGTATTGATTCTCTAATGCGGCCATATGCCAACACGCAGCCTGAGCTTGCTTTGTATGTGTGCAATTTGAAAGTGAAATTAGCCACATTATTTTATTATCCGAGTTTTATGTTGACACAGACGTTCGGGGCAGACGTCAAATGGTCTCACCAATAGTCCTCTGTCTTTTCTCTGCTGCTGACATGTTGAAGACATCTGCCTGGTTGCCAGTGTCGGGCTTGTAGTATGTCTCAATGTCAATAGAGAACTTCTCCACAAAGGGACAAGTGTATCTAAGGGAGAAGAAATTTAAAAAAAAGAAATGAAACAACTGTCCCAACAAAGCACCAGTGAGTTTTGTGTCTCCCTTCATTTGGACTCATTTTATATTAATAACTCAAGAGCAGAACTATTTTACTACGAGTGACAACCCCATCTTACTTTTGATTATAAAAGACACTTAAGCCATACCCATCTGCTGCATCTGCAGCAAAACTGTCACTAGTTGAATAGATGTGTCAACAGCACTTGGAGTCTATCAATATCCCGAGTGTGCAGTCAAGGGCACATCTCTTTTCAGCACCTTCACATCTTTGTTTGTCAGACCTCACACAGACAAATGGACTGACGCTCTGAAAGTGAGGGGCTGTCAACGTCTGGCTGTCTGGGAGCACTGCTGGCCATGCGCCGATCTGATGGGCTGCCTCGTAATATTCTGACAACTTGTTCATGGACTTGGAATCATCAAATTAATCACTGAATACAATTATGGCAGAAAATATTATCCTCTGCAGAACCTGGGCTAGATTTTTGTCTGTAAATGAATGTAGATCTACCGGCAGCAGCTATGTCACATGCACAAAGCATTTATACTATTAAAACAGTCTGTGTATTTCTACTACCCTGCTTTAAAGAGGTGTCAAGGTTAAAGCTAATGTTACTTTATTTTATCCAAAAGGAGAAAATCCTCCTGTTTCGACACAATGCTGCATTAAAAGTGTCGAGGTGGCCTCCTTACATCACCCAATCTCACCTGGTGCGGGTGTAAGGGTAGGCGTTCCAGGACTCCTCTTCAACCCTCAGTGCCGCTTTGGGCAAGATAGAGCGGAACCAGCTGGGAATGTGCATGCCAATATGGTAGACCTTGTGGGTGTACTGGCCGATCCCGCCCGGTCCATCTGTATACGGCTTGTTTTCTAGGATCTCCACCCCACTGCCTTCACCACAGCTCTCTTCTCTGCTCTTCTTCTGTAAGAGGAATAATGAAAGAAGAAATGCATATTTGCATATTAGTAGAAAAGCACAAAGTGTGGCGATGTTAGATGAAACAACATAGGATCATTTTTATTCTAATAATTTTTAGTAATAATAATTTCACACTAAATCTGGAACTGATGTTTGAGAACAAACAACTAAATGAATGGGATTTTTGCAGAGACAGTGAGGCATCAGTCTGGGTATGGCAATGACACACACAAAATTAATAGCTTCCTGGAAGCACCTCCAGCTCTGAACGGCATATCAGGAAGATCCGAAAAAAAGAATCAGCGTGTGGAGCCACACCTTTTCTGTATTTACATTGCAGATGCACATAAGAGGAGAAGCCGGGTGGAGCCTGCAGCTGCGGCTGTGTGAAGTCAATGGCGCAAATGTCGGGAATTGCTAGAGGACAATTTGTAATTGTGAAACTTGTGAATGAGAAAACATTAAACAGCAGAACATAGTCCAAATGCTGACGACAGACATGAGGACCATAAAAAGTCAGATTTTTGATGTATCATGTTTTTTTTCCTCTTATCAGCAGTTGTTCAGTGTTAGTATATGCAGCTTAACCTTTGTTTAACTGCGTGTTTAGTGCAGCGATGGCATAATAGGGAGACCGATTCCTCCAGTCAGCTGTGCAGAGCGAGGTGATGGAAGCAAACCAGTGAATCAGTGGAGCAGGGAAGAGGAAGCCATGAGGCATCCAGCACACTGGACCTCATTACCTTTGACAGGTCATTCATTAGCAACCCGCCCAGCTCTCAACAACCCAGACACAGCTCCAAAGACACAGCACAGACACCACCACAGCAACGTCAGACCGGCCGTACACTCAACCAGTAGGCGATGCAGAAACTCAGTCACAGCAAGTGAACAGATAATCTCCAGATTACAGTGCATTATAAAAAGCTCACTACGAAAATACAGAACAAAAATACATATCCACTGATGATGAATTTTAAGCATTTTTTAAAAGGAAAAGTCCAACCTACAAACACTACATCCCCGTGTTTGCCTGTCAAAGGCAGAGTCCCTCCTTCTTCCCTTTGTAGCGCTGGGTAATTTTCTCCAGTTCACCAGAAAAAGATCATAAAACACTGGCCAGGGCGTAGCCACTCTCATAACGGGAAGAGCGGGAACAGATAACAAGTTTAAAAATAAAGAAACTCTCAATGTAACGTTATATATTACAAAATACAGGACACTTTATTTATTCACATACAGAGGTAAAGTGTACCTTTGGAGTAAAATAAGTGTAGAAGGAGGTACCTTGATGCCCTCTACAGGGAGTTTCTCATGTAAACAGTTTTGCTTTCTTTAAACAGCCATCAAACTTTTGCGAAGTACTCACACCATGATGGCCTGCTATACATGTTTAGACCCAACTACTATGACAGGATAGGAGTCACATCCTGGCATTTTCCTCTCGCGAGGCGCGTTTCCTGCTAGAGATGCTCCTTTTTGAACGATAACTCCACAGTTGCTTATTCAAAACACGTAGGGCCTATGTGGATGAATGAGGCTCAATGAGAACTGCTCATATTTAAAATCTCACACTTTCTGTATTTTCTTATTACTGTAAATCTCCCGATTGTGAGAAGAATGTGACAATTACCGATCATATAAGAAAGTGTCATAAGGGGCAAAGGAAAGAACGTGAAAGGAGAGAGGGTGGGGCGCAGCCTGGTGAGGTGGAGATATGACTAGGCTGTCCTAAGGCCCCGGCTTCGTTTATGAGGCTTTCACAGAGGATGGATTGCAGGCGGGCGGACAGGGCTACATGCTGCGGTTGCCCTGGTAACATAAAGCAATGAAGTGAGGGTAGCCATGCTCCCTTTCCTTCCACCCCCTCTCTCAAATTTCTTCCCATCCCTTCTTCACTGCCTCTCTTTTTATCCTCCATTTCCTCATTCACTCCTTCTCGTGAACAAAACCTGACCACTGGCATGCTGCTGATGTCATGGTTGCCATAGTGACAGAAGCCTCAGCGCACCGAGTCTGTTTAGAGGCGGTTAGGTCAGGGGGAAAGGTAACTATGGGTCAATACAATGTTGGAACTCTTCGTCCTGGGATTTTGTTTACATACTTAAGAGTTCACGCGCAAAGAATTTCTTTAGTAGACTTTCTCACGTGTTCTGCCTTTGTCCTGAAAATTTGAAAGGCAAGCAGTTAAAGACTAAAAAAATATATATATATTTATATATATATATATATATTTTCTTAAAGATTAATTAACTCTTCACAAATACAATGAAGGTGAATTATGAGGTGAGGAAGAAGTGTGCCGCAGAGCCCGACATGTGCCGTCTTGAAACGTCTGCTTGCTTTGGGGCATGTCCTCTGAGTCATGTTCCCACACATCTACAACTCAAGCAGACAACCTGTCTGCTGGATACAGCATCGGGAGGACGTTTAGAAAAGCAAGCAAACATCTTTATCATCTGAAAAAAATAAACAAATAAATCTGAAATTCTTTAGAAGACGTACACACTCTTTCTACACTCATTTCAGCTTATGCAGAGAAAACCGGTAACTGGTGAGACCGTTGCAACAACCAAATTCTCTCTCTTATCCTCTCTCAAATACTCGCTCTCTCTATTTGCAATGATGTAATGCAGCTAGTGACACAGGCTGTTTTTAAAGTACACGGCAAAAACAAGGAGAGGCTTTCAGAGTCAATACAGTTGAATTAATCTCTATGTAGCCTTGTTATACCTGTGGGTGGATATTAATTTTAAACAACCCCGTCAACATCCTTATTTGGCTGTAAGATTAACAGCTGGTCTACATCATGAAAGCATCCTGGGCTTTCCTTACCCAAGTCATAAATGCTGAACCTATCCAACAAAGCTGAACCCTGAGAGATGAAGGTCACAAATAAAGCTCCCACGTTTGACTCTTAAGATGCCGATTTCTCTTGATACTTTGCTTTGAATTTACTCTGCACTCTTTGTGAATCTTATTTTCTGATAACAAAAAGCAACCAGACTCAGCAAAGAGGCAAAATGCATCGAAACTCAAAAAACCTCAACTTGATCAAACAGGTCTGTAACTTCAGCTTGCTCTGCAATGATCGTAAAACACACATTACGTAACCGTGCAGCTCAAATCCAAACAAATGCACCTAATGCCTAATATGCACATCTCTGAACTATAAATAACACTGTATTTTTACCACAGCCTGAGTCTTGGCATCAATACCTCCTCTGTGTACTGCTGGATTAAGTAAATCTACCTTCATGTACACATGCCATATGAAGAGGATATAATGCTGCACAGCAGAACTAAAGCTATTTAAATGGGCCCTTTCTGCAGGCGCTGTAAACCCTAATGCTCTAACACAGACCCTCCATCTCCAGCTAAGGGCCTGCTTTGACAAATGAAAGCAGTATGTCCATCTCCGTCGCAGCAGTGTGTGTACATGGCGTTTCATCGAGTGCAGAAACATGCGGTCTATGACAGCTTTAAACAGCCAGCTTCAGAGAGTTTAAACTGGATAATCTATCAGCACACAGGCTCTCTTTGTTTAGTTGCTCCACCAACGTCACGCATCATACGACCAATCGTTTTCATCATTGAGTATGCTGTGATTGCACACTTCAAGAACTCCCCGTGTTACTTTATCTCCTCTTTGACTGCTCGTTTTCGTCCCCTCGTTTCTGCGGTTGTTCATTTTTAGTTAGGTGCGTGTGTGTGGGTGAGGATTTGCTGGAAACCATGGTTGTGTTGCCTCACCTGTATCATATAAAGCTGGGCGATGCGGTACTCCTCCACACTCATGGGCATGGGGATGCGGTACTCCTTGATGAGCATGGTGAAGCTTGGAGAAGGGGGATAGGGGGATCAGGGAGGAGATTGACAAGGGAACGGGGGAGGGAGGGATAGAGGGAAAGGGAGGGGGAGAGAGGGAAGAAGAGACTCGGGATGCTCCTATACGAGACTTGTCAAATCACCAGCTGAAGTCCACATTGATGGCTCCTGTGGAGGTGAAAGAAAACGTAAAAAAAAAAAAAAAAACTGGGTTATGGGTGCTGCATATTAATGCAAAACATCCCATTTGTAGAGTGTGTTAGTCAAAACATATGGATAAAGTTAACATCTTAAAATTCCTAATGATTATTCCAGATTCAAAAATCAGAAAGCAGCAGTAAAAAATATCAATAACGGGCAAAACCTGTCAGCACACAGACTAAATTCTGAATCTGTCTAACTCTGCTACACACATCGGAGGACAAAGATCCCCTCTCGTGGCTCACAGGCAGATGAAGAAAAGAGCCAAAGTGTCATTCAGAACATATGCTCCGTGTAGTAGACATCTACTCCAAGCCTTGGCAATGAAGACAAGCACCGGTGTTGTGCCTCCATCCAGCATCGCAAATCCAAGTAAAGCACTTCCTAGGATAAATACTCCTTCTTATACACAGGCTACTGCGTGTGTGTTTTTGTGTGTAGGTGTGTGGCCAGAGTCTACGAAGAGCACCCATGCCTTGCCGACAGTCCCGACAGCCACCCTTTTTCTTCCAGCGGTCCAGCACCGTCACATGGGGTGCTAAGTTAGCATAAGAGGGATTACAGTAGAGTGGGAGGTATTATATAACAGTGTAAGAGCCCCCCTGTTCATGATCGAGGTTTCACAAATAAGGAATACACAAAGCATTGTTTTCAAACCACTGGGTAGAATAGGGGTAGGTGTGGGCTATACATACACAACGTGTGGGTGGCGTGAGTTGCAGAAGTCTGCTTTGACCGTTAAGGCAAGAAAACAGCTCTCCGAAGCTAAAAAAGTACAAAACAAGATCACGCCTATGCAGCACCATACTGCACTGTAGTGGAAGTTTAGCTAAATAACTGTCACAGGCATTATCTCCTTTCCAGGTTATGTTTTCAAATTCTCAAACTTGGATATTTTAACAGCAAAGATTTAAAGGTGTACTTTGATAAAGCACTTATTTGAGTCAGTTGACCCTGAATCCTCTCTTAGTTACTCTGCAATAGGCATAGGCTGCTCAGGGTTTCTCACGAGTGTATCTTCTTCTCCCTTCATACACCAGTCTGCATTTAATCATTAGTTACTATTAATCTCTGGCTCTCTTCCACAGTGCATCTTTTATCCTGTCTTTCACCCCTTGCCCCCAACCAGTTTGATTCTGCCAGAGAATTCTTCCTGTTAAAAGTTAGTTCTTCCTTCCCACTGTCCCCAAGTGTTTGCTCATTGGGGGTCACTGGATAGTTGGGGTCTTTACCGTGCCATATATATAGCACCTTAAGCGAGTGTAATGATATAAATAAAACTGAGTTTAACTGAAATTTAAGATAAAGTTCAGCCTGTTTTCAGATAGGTCAGGTGAAAGCACATTAGGCAGGATCTTAGTTATGCTGCCGAGGAGACTATAGTGCACAACACCATCCTGACGCTGCTGATTTAGCTATTTAGCCAAATGTGACCACACAGTCTTGCATAACCTTAATATTTACCAATTTCTGAACTATGGAAGCTATTGGACCTTGCTCAGGAATGCGTCCATTCTGTGTAATCACTCTAATCACATCAATATCCCCCCTGCGTCACTTATCCAACAAACAAAGGCCAGGTTTGGTCGAACCAACAGACCCATTCCCTCCAATGATTGAATGTTTGAATGCCGCTAAAGAAAAGCTTTTATCTATTGACTTTACTGAGGCTGGAAAGAAGACGCAGCCTGACCGACTTCACATCTGGAACAGCAGCTGTTTACTAAAATATTAGGAAGTGTTCTGCTTCTATACATTTTTTTGTGATTTCTTTACAGTGAAGAACAAAGCATTGACAAAATCAGAGCAGAACACCACATTTTGCTGAAAATAACTGCACTCTTGGGGGGATGCTAGAATAAAACTAGGCTACATGGAGAGGCCCAGAGGAAAGCCTGCAGCTCTGGAGCCCAAGGAGTCTTTAGAAGTTAATCAATAAGGATAAGCACTTTGCACTAACAGCCTCAAAGTAACATTTACTCCAAGCATGATTTAAAAATCTGGCAACACTGTTAATGCAGATGCATTTATTGATGCAAGAAATGAGTCTGAGTATTTTCTCTTGACCACAGATTATGGATGTATTAACTGTACTGATTTGGAGGTCATTCAGTCTGACAATGATAAGACTACTTCTTTTACTGTCTGCTGTCTACTATTGCTTTATGAATCAAAGTTCAGCCCTCAACGGCCAGCCTACACACACACGGAAGTGACAGCAGGTATGCAAATACCACAACAAGGACACAGCAAACAAACAGAAAGCAAGAAAAACCAGCAGGCAGCTCAACAGAGGGACCCTGTCCACCCAAAGCAGAGCTCTGTCCGACAGCATGTGTTCAGAAGCTGTTGTGATGATGCTCTGCAGGGATTAGCAGCAATACTGATGCAGGTTAGTTATGTCACTATTCTGCAGGATTACAGCAGTATTGCTACTGGTGAGCATTGCACAAAGCAACCATTCCCCACCATCTTGATTACTCAATTAAATTCAGTCTTTAAAAAAAAAAAAAAAAAAAAGTAACATACAAGCTAAATTCTGTTTTGTGCACATAATGAAAGTAAGTACTCGTATTTGGCTTAAGTCTGATTTTATATACCAGCAAATGTGAGTCATATTTATGCCTTGTTGGGCAGAAACTAGGAAGTTATTTCCACCCTCTATAATCTGCGGTTCCAGCTTAAAATATGTTTTTCCTTCTTCTTCAGTAAAACGTTTGGTTTCAGTGGAAAGCTTATGCACCACTTTCCAGCACCTGTCTCCTCTTGTCCGGCTGCAGTTGTGTAAACTCAGTGAAGCAACAATCTCACATGGACACACCCAAACTTTATACACATTTGACAGCATACATCTTGTATTGTATATTTATGTATTGTGTCTGCGGTTGTATTGACTACACATTATAAGGCCTCCTGAATTAGCTAATTTAAGACCAGGTGACTGTTCCACAAATACAGGCATTACGTTTCACTGCAGATAGAAAGCTTTTTTTTTTTAAAATAAAAAAATAAAAAGGAAAGTCTTTCCTCCTGCTGGTTTAAACCTGTGATTCTCCAACTTTCATTTTTGACTGATGCAGATGCAGTGCACAGCACAGGACCGGTAATGTACGATTCACCAGCAGACTCGAGAGAGTACTGGCACCATGCTTGACCCAGAAAAAAAAGCACTCTCACACACAGAGCTTAAAAATAGCCTGGTCACAATAATCCAAGCATACGCAAGCAGAGTGCTTGACGTTGTTTGTGCAGAGAATATGCTCATTCCCTTCTAAAAATACTGTCTCTGCCCCCCTCTAGGCAGTGACGCAACAGCAGCACAAGCCCATGCACAGCGCTCATCACAAAGCAGCCCCCAATGTTCCTGCTCCTGTTTCGACAAAGCTGAAGACAGCGATAGCTACAAGACACTTTGAGTGGGATTGCCTTTTGTACCTCTTCCTGCTACCGTTTCGTGATCCTGTGCGGCCAGCATACACCCTGACGTGCACAATGCTACATCAAAGTGTGATGAGCCATCGAAGGTATAAAAAATTTTTTTTTTAAAAATGCAATCCTCCAGGCAGGAGTGTTATTGTACCAAGTGATTCATTTTTTCCTTTTTCAAAAGGTGAATTAGACACTAAAAATCAGCGTCAATACAGAAACGTTCCAGGTAACATGATGAATAATACAAGAGGAGCCATAAGGGTGACGCCTTTAATCATGGCTACATCTGTCTGGCTACAAAAGCCTTTCTCAACAAACAAGTGTGGAGAGCGCTGCACATCTGGTTACGTCTAACCACTGATAAGTGACATAAACAGACGAAACCTGCTTACTCCACAGAACACAGACCAGCATATCCTTCGGGTCGATTGCTTTGACATAAACATGAAATGTGCCTTTCACTCTTGGCTTTCCTTGCCACTCCACACTGTCCTTCTGTTGGGTCTAAACTCAGACCCCGCTGTATCCAAGACTTATTCCCATGAAAGAAAAGCAAGGCAACAGTGTTCGATCGATTTCTTGCGCAAGGGAGGCCTCTCGTCTGTGACCAGCACGTTGAAATGACCACACTGGTGGCCTCCTCTCGCCGCCTTTTATTGACAAACTTCAAACAATAGTTTACAAAACACCTCCCCTTGCAACCCCCCTTTGGTTACAAAGACAAGGCACTGTATGTAAATGTATACACTGAGTGTGTGTGTGTGTGTGAGAATGTGTGTGTGTTATGTGAGAATGTGTGTGTGTGTGTGTTGGTCAAAGGGTCATAAAACCTAAAAGCAGGAACAACATCCTTGGTCATAAAGAGGGTAGTCTTCCCCCACACCCAATGTATGGTTTACCAAAGATAACACAGTGAAACCATACAAAGGGTAGGAAGCTCTACCAAACATCAAACAGATCTTCAAGTTAGGATGTATCTACAATAAAACCTCCCCCAGCACAGAGTGGCTGGAGAGGTGGTCAGGATCAAAGGAATGGCTTTGATCCTACTGCTTAAACTAAGACTATACAAATTTAAGAAACACAATGGCGACATTCAACAATTAGACTTAACACCTTCACTCTCATAATGGAAAGTGGCATGACTTAATCTGTCCAAAGACATGATATATGCACAGTAAACAGACAGATCCCCAGGACAGAGAGCAGCAGCTGGGCCTTGCTGTCAAACACGGAGCAATACCGAGAGGGCAGTGGTGACTCACTGGAGGCTTTTCCCAAAGGCTGCAATGGTGGCGCTCCTTTAAATTTAGCAGTGTTTTATAGAGCACAGTGCTGAGGCTGCGCACCAGAGAAGGCGGTAAATTCCAGGGATCGGTGGCTCACGTGACCGTTAAAATACAAGTGGAACATATTAGCCTCCCGGCTTGCCTGAAATACAGCAGATCGGTTTCACACTGTTGCTCTCGTATCACAGAGGCAACCTCGGTTATGGCAACTGCCTCAGCTTGTGATAAGAATCCTTGATTGAGTTGATGGGCTTACCGACCAATCCAGTTAAAATGTCAAGAGGCTTAAGACAAATGTATTCGTGCTGGGCCGTAAACGCACACAAATGAGGGAGTTTACCATCCATCTACGAGCCTAAAGAAGCCTTTGGGCTTATTTCGAACTCTAACTTCAGTCTCAAACATACTGAGATTATAAGGTGAAGGGTCTAATGAGGGCAAAGAATGAAGAGTATTTATCAGATAAACAGTATTTTTGTGACAATACACCCAACAAAACCCACCCCCTTTAGGCACCAATAAAGAAATTTAATAAAACACACACACACACACACACACACACACACACACACACACACACACACACACACACACACACACACACACACACACGCCGAGTTTTACCTTGCTTGATTTCAATACAGCACTGGAGTAGTGAGCAAACATTGAGCCTCTCTCTTTAATGAAAAAGCCTTTTTTTTTTTTTCTTTTTTTAAATATGTGACACCACACAATGCACAGCTCAAACAAAAGCAAAGCAAGAGCATTATGATGGTTCTTTAGTTAGCCTCAGTTTAAAAGAAGTCTGATGCTGACTTAAGATGAGAGAATCAGTTTCATATGGAAAAACAAAACAAAGTGTGAGTAATCACCTTTGGAAGCCGTGTTATAAGCTGAAAAAAAAACAAAACAGTATAATCTTGTAAAAATAAAGGGGCCAAATAATGGTGAGTCATCTTGTTCTTATACAGTAAATACAATGAGCGCCGTATGCATTCTGAAACATATCCATCACCCTTTCCCGTCCCTCAGGTCCACAATCTTCCACAAACTATGAAGGTGGGAAGCACAACCTGCCCTTGTTCTTTACTCATCATCACAGCACAAGGGGAAAGCTAAAAATACTTGACACCCTGTGAGCATCTCCTGCATTGTGTTCCTCCTCCTCCTTCTCGTCCTCTACCTCCTACAGTAGCCCTGCAAGTATGATCTGCTTCTAAAAATGAGCCTGCACAGGGAGGGAATGAACGAGAGCAAAAAGAAATCGAGCTCAGGCACAGCTGAACATGGTGTCGTGAAACTGCAGTTTGATTACCACAGAGAAAGGGATTTGTTAACACGAACAAACAAATGAATAATCTTCTATTAACTGTGAGTTTTAGTTTTAGTGTGTATACCCACTTGGAAGATATCTAAAAACAAACAAAAAAAGCCAATATACATTTAAAGAGTGTCATAACTGCTCATTTGATGTGAAAAGCTCTCCTTGTGCAACATACAGAAGAATTAGATATTAGAAGAAAGCCACACCTGTTGCAAAGATATCTGCCATTTTTGCAAGATCTCGAGGTGAACATGATTTTAATCTAAAGCAGATCATCTAATTTAACAGAGTGCAGGAACCACTGGAATATAGGTTTTACATTTGACACCCGCATCATGTAATTAAAATTCAAAAATAAATAAATCGGGTGCTTAGTGATCGCTGAGAACTTTAAGCCCCTTTAATAATTGGAGCCATTGTTTTCTTATGCCTCAGTGGTGCTCGTCAACGCCACAGTGGTCCAAAATGGGCCCGTTGCATACCAACACCATCTCTAACCAACCCCACGCTTCACTCAGAAATCCAAAATTAGATGACCTTATATGAAAATTGCACTTGGATTAATCAGTTACGTGCCAAGGTTAAACGAGGATCTTCCCTTGCTGTCATTCTCTGAAAGTGCTCAGCGAGCCTAAATGAGCTGCGTAGAGAGAGCGTGTTATATAACTCAGCAGATACAGAAAAGGAAAGCGTCGCTACGCTCGCATTTTGCCCATTCCATTAACTAATTCATGTAGCCCAGCAGACCAAAAGGAAAGGAAATGCTTTGGTGCATTTAGACAATCTCTCCAAAACATTCTCATCAGTCACTCTTCGAGTGTTTGGCAGCAACAAGACGCTGATTCAAATTAAGGCCTTCTTGCTAATGTGGAGACTATTGCAGAGTGCATGCTTACCAGTGCCACAAAGGCTTGGACGGATAACAACAAATGAATTTCCATTATCACTGCCACTCTCTGTCTCTCACAACAGTGAGAAGCAGCTTTGGTTATGTGGCATACGACAGCGCTGTGGCTGAGATTCATTACTGCGCTAACACCTACACTATAACTCTATAAAAGAATGTGGGCACATGCGTGTGTATCGCAACCTGCAGAGAGGAAAGTGAGCGCTTGATATGAAGCGTTTAAAAAGACGCTGAAACATCTGCAAACTGCAGAAGCAGCAGGGCTACGAGTAAAATATTTATCAGTTGTGATAGACAACAAAGGTCGTGGTCACTGCAAAAGTATAGAAGCATATAAAGCTTAAAGGCAAGTGTAAACAGAAATCATTGTGCCTTGCCTGGGGTCTATTTTTAGTCTCTCACATTTAAAAAGAAAAAAAAATGCAACATTCTGTTTTTTGAATGACAATGTCACAGAAGAGAAAGAAAATGCATTACACTCAACAAAACTTGAGAAGAAAAATGTTTTGCCTTAGGCCAAAATGTATTTTCTTTCCTGCCCCTTTATCCTCTCCATCATTGCTTGAACAGGGGGTTACCATGGAGACACAGAGGGGCCTTTCCTTATTGGTTGCCAAGATGAAGTCAGAGTGACGGGGGAAAGTAGAGACCAGACGCTGCCGGGGCTGATACTGGTTTCTCCCGTTTCCCCTGTCTCCACTTTCACTTTTGTCGGTCTCTTTTCCCTCCTGCCGCAGCTCATTTCCACGGCAATCTGCTATAGAAGCCTCATCGATTCATACAGCAACCCGAAATATCTGCAACTGTGTCAGCATGCAGGATTTAAATGTGGCCCAAAAAAACAAAAACAAAAACAGAAAAACAAAACATCAAATAGCCAAGAAAATTCACGATAAGACTTGAAAATCCTTACATGCTGGTTCAAGACTAGTTTCCTTCTGCGTCTACTGTACTATGCTTAAAATTAATAAAAAAAATTAAATAGACACGCATGTTACTTCCTGCAGCACATCAAGGGTTGAAAGGTGGCCTATACCCTGTCAGTTTAATGCTAGTTCTCTTTGTGAAGTTTAAAATTAACCAAGTAAACCACTGACAGATCCTCTTTCAAAAACAGCAGTCAGTTACAAGAAAGTGGAAAGAAAAACAAACTCTCTGTGCCAGCTTCACACACTAGCTTAGAGGAAAGTGGATCCGAAAACCTCTCTGTGAATCGAGGACACAGAAACTAAAAGTGTGCAAAGTTGAAATGGTGTACCTACTAAAACAGACTGGTTTTGAATGTTATGACAGTTTAATCCCTCACAAGCCCCTCATATCAAACTAAAGTCTTATTTGGCCAAGTGCATAAAGTCCAAGCAATTCACAAAAAAGGGAGGACAAATCTGATCTCAACTCAATTATCGACACCAGTCTCAGTCGGTGCTTTGGTCTGTATGCCAACCTTGTACTTTCTGGGTTACAACTCAAATCACTGAATCATCACCTTCAGTGTGCGTCACTGCTCATTTCAAGGTTACTGTGCATAAAGCACATTTAAAAGGTCAATGATAAGAAAGCTGCTCATAAAAAAAGCCCAAGGTTACAGGCTGCCCTTTGGTGAAATACCTTAAACCCCTTTATGTAGCACAAATAACGCAGCCTTCCAAAAAGTGCTCTACCCACTCACCAAAGAGTGAAGCAGCTTCTTCTACTGACCATAAAAGGCCATTTTCAAAGATGCTCTTGGTAAGTGTCTGTGGCTAACACTGCAGCGGGTTGTGAGGTCAGCTTTCCAGCCTTGTGGAAAGCCTGGTTATGGGATTTTCTTATCAGAGCAAGGGCTATAAAAAAATAAAAATTAAAAATAAAAAAACCCCACAAATTCTCTAACTTCTCCCTTTCTCTCTCACACAGGCACACAACTCTGAAAGAAGGAAGACGTGGCACTTTGTCTGCCACGTAAGAACGGGCAATACAGAGAGGCCGCCCGAAAAGAAAAAAGCCTGTACAGTGAGAGCAAAAAAGTAAGCGTGAGATGCTGAGTTAGGGTCCAAAGGGGTCTATTTTTAGGTTCAGAAAAATCAGGTGTCTCTGACCAGTGGAAAAGAAAGAGGAACATGGGTAAAGTGACATGAACCAGCGCTGCTGCTTTCATTTTACGAAGTCCATGTGACTCAGAGCGCTGCGAGGGCTCAGGGCAGAACCAAAAAAAGGAAACAGATATAAAATGGCACTTATGCATCATACTGATGTAAAAGCTGCAGAGATAAATACTTACATTTCTAAAATATGTGAAATAAACATGGCTGACTCATAACTAATGTGGAGATAGAATAAGGAGGCGTGAAAAAGTCCACTGACGAGCACTTTCTTAATGGTGAAAGCAGCATTTCTAATTCACAGCTGACTGTGATCCTTCGTCGCTCGATTTACTTTCCCTCCCAGAAGCAGATCGTTCTGCCTAAGAGCTAAAAGGTTTCCCGGCACAGAGAGCATGTGCCAGACTGCCTTGATATCCCTTCATCTACAAGGTTGATGATTATGGCCAGGAAAAAAAATAAAACATGCCAGCCCTCTTAGAGGATGTGCATAAACTCGATTTATCTTCCAGGAAAAATAAAGCTCGAGAAAGGACACAGGAAGGTGGACGATTTCTATAAAAAGACTTCGGCTCTTCTTTGGAGTCTGCCCACACTGCGAGAAAAACTTGTGTCCAAATGAAGGAGGACATGGAGCAGACGCGTGCAAAGCGTACGCCTTTGTCTCATTTCCCAGACAACGCCACTGTAGGAGCATTAGCAATGATATGCCATTCATCAGCCGGCTCATCAGGGATGCGTGGGGACAGGTTGTACCCCTGTTGTCCCTGTCAACAGCTCAACACCAGCATTAGCATCACCTGTTTTGTTTAAGAGAGCTGAGGGTGGGAGAGCGAGATGGGGAAAAAAAAAAAAAAAAAAAAAAAAAAAAAAAAGGGACAGAGTCTGCGGAGCTCGAAGTGCAGGGAAAACACAGTGTTCCCTTCAGTGCTTGGCCAGCACCCAGGTACATGATGGAAGCTCATCTGAAGTACTGTCATGATGCGTGATTGTCCGCTCAAGATGAATTAAAAGAAAAATTAGACCTTGAAATAACCAGCCAGCTGGCAATGTGTCCCTATGCTCCCATCAGAAATTGTAAGAGATGTTTGTTTTTTGTTTTTTTAGGAGTGCATCAAATCCCTGCAGGTTCCTGAATGATTGAAAGGGCACAGATGACAGCATTTAGTTTCTGGTTAGTGAAATTGACTGAATATCCTTCGGGATGCACTGCAAAATCTTTTGCACGACTTTAAAAAGGGACACACAAGCTATTATGAACATACGATTGGAAAATGATTGTATTTATCTCAAACGGTCGGTGAGGAAAATGGATGATGACAAACCCTCCAGTTTTACAGAAAAAAGTATAATAAGAGTATATGTGTAAGTAGTATATAAATAATTGCTGGATTCCTTTCTGTGATTAGTGACCTCATTTGTTGCCTGAATAAAAAATAAATAAAAAAGATTCTTCATTTAAAGCCTCTGGGGCACTTACCCACTGAAACCATGAGAGCTCTGCGTTAAGTCTGCATTGCTGCAGACGTGGCCTTAGGTAATTAAATATCCCTCAGTGCTGTGAGATTAAACATGGTTTTACAAATAAAAGCAGGGGGAAAAAAACAAAAGCGAAGATAAGTACAAAAGGGTAACCCAATACGACTGATACAGGAAATAATTTTACATGAAACCAGAAGAATGCAGAATGTGGTATTTTACACATCTTGTTTATTTATTCGTGAACAATTTCTTTTAAGTTTTGCTTATTTTTTTTTTATTTTTTTTTTTTGGGGGGGGGGGGGGGGGGCACAGATCCTACTCACACAACAAAGAGTAAAGTCGCTGGAATCACATTCCTCCTCATAACTTTACGCCCATGGGGCCTCTTGCACTCATTCACCCCCCAGGCAACGTCATTTAAGTGTGTGAGAGTTTAGTGCTTACACCATAAGAGTGGAGACTGCAGGGGGATAAAAATTGTTACAGCATAGTACTGGGATATTATATAAATAAAAGGTTAACCAAAATATTGATATTTTATTTTAAAAAAAAATTTTTTTTAAAAACTCAAGAATACTACAAACAAGAAGGCTCATCTCATGCACCACCATCCTCAGATAACGTTAGCCTAACATTGAACACGCTTAGCTTGACAAAGATACATCCTAAGTGAGAGCTAGCTAATGGCTCAGTCACAGAAGTAAGTAGGACAGGAATTTCCTTGCACCTACCAAAAATAAATGCATAAATAAAAACTTTTGGTGAGTAAATATTTGCCCAGAGTTTGAGGGTGTTGCACACTCTCAACCACTTTTAATCGCAAACCGACAGGAGGCAGAAAGCCTGCCTCCTATCAGACCAGTTGCAGTGTCACTTAGACTGACTACAGTCACTCTTGCAGAGCTCGTCAAAGGCTGACAAATAGTTGCAATTTAACTTATAAAGACTGATTGCTATCAGCCTGAATGCGTCAATAAGCACAACTTGAGGGGACTCGACTGGCTGCCAGCTGGTCGTTTTCTGGTTGTATTCGTGCAGAACAGGAAGGCTGCCGAGCACATATTTAACAGTTAAATGTGAATATCTGTCTAAGTAGACAGCAACAGATGAGTACATTTCAACAATTTGTCAGATATTTGCTGTATTATCAGAACCAGATTGCAATTAATTGCCAATTTAAGACTGACATTAGACTGATGGCAGACTGTCTTATGGTAACATTTATGGCAGGTTTTAGCGACAGTGTGCTTAACAATCTCATTTTGTAGCAAAACAAAAACAAAAATTATTGGGTAAAACAGATTGACCAAGTTTAACTTTGTTTAACTTTGAGTATGTAATTTGCAGATGAAAAAAGCTGATAAATTGCAATATGTGTTACTGCATACTGCAAAATTTTATATTGCAATATTATTGTACTGTGAGCGCAGTATTGTGTAGTATCTGGCGATTCCCACTTCTACCAAACAGTGTGCATTAAAGTATTTTTTTTTTTTTTCCACTTCTTTTGCTAGGTGTGTCAAAAACATCACCCAATCACCTGCCATGTATATATAAACCCCACCATGCAAACAGTAGACCAGCTGCCATAGGCGCAATGCTTGAGTAACATAACAGCGTTCAGTGCACAACTAATTTAAGTCAGAGAGAAAAATGTAGGCAAGGAGTACCGATAACAGGTCACAACATATCGCACAACGCCAGAGCATGTCAACAAAGGGGTGCCGAAACTCCTTGAAAAGTTACTGTGGTGATTGCACTGTATTTAAGGTCAGTTTTGCAGTACTATACACGCAAATTTTTCTGACATTTTATTTGGCTATTTCCAAAAATACTCTTCAAACCGCGCGTTAATCAGTGCAGCAAATACACAGGAGTCAGTGGACTCCATCTACATCCGATCATGAATTTGTTTCAGTTAAGCGTCACCCAGACATCATATCAGTACAAAAACAATCACTGACATCATCATCATCCTTCATGAGTACTAAAATCACCACCCTTTCTTAAAACAAAAAACAAACAAAAAACCCTCATCTTTAAAAGTCAAGTCCCCATTTAGTAAAATATATTTATTTGACAAACCCACCTAGAATAACAGCTGAGGGCTAGTTAGCTGCTAACCAAACAGTCATGTCCTCTCAGACAATAAAAAAAGACCACAGGATATTTTAAAGAGCTTCCTTGTTAAAGATCAGACACTTAACAGGACTTGTACTCAACTAATAAAATCCCCTCCTGTGCCGAATGTACAAATATAAAACGGTCTCTAACAATGGCCAAAGAAATTAAACTAAAGAGGCACGACTCTGTTCATGACAAACATCATGACAACCACCATAAGGGAAAAGACTTTAGAATATAGAGTCTGAGATTTAAAAAACAAAACAAAACAAAACAAAAAAAACACCAGTTTGTTGGGTGAACCGTGTTTAATGCTTTTATTATCTTTCTTTAATCTTATTTGACCAGATGAAATCCCACGTAACATGCCAAGCTGCAAAATAAATTGACTTTTCTAATGCTAACAGAAAGCTGGCCACTGCAACTACAATTCAGCAGTGAGCTCCAGAGAGAGTATATGCACTGAGTTTGACCATTTTAAATAGTGAATAAAATAAATGAGGAAGTCGGGGAAACCGCAAATCTACAGCTGCATCCTTTTAACCATTATATGAGATTATACTGCTAACTTGGCTTTGGTAAGAGTGGCAGTAATTGCATTATGAGGTGGGTGGCAGGTCTACATAAAAAGCAGAGACTTTACCTCTTCCTCTGCTTAAAAAAAGAAAAGAAAAAAAACAAACAAATTGGAGAACTGAAGAAACAGTCCGATATTACACAACAGCTCGGTTTTTGGGGATTTTTCTCTCTTTGAAAAACAAGTGGCAATGCAGCAAGTGGGTTAAGAAAACATCAGATTACACAAACCTGTAAAGTCAGTGCACGCATCTCCAGAGCAACATCTAAAGACGCACCGTTTGAATATTTAACCTTATTAGCCGCCGCTCGCATCGCTCCTTTTGCTGTACGAACCTGTCGTTTCTTTCCTCTTCCTGTGCCAGTGATCTCATCCGATAATCAGCTCAAACGGTACACACGTGGAACCAAAAGATGTGGTGAGCAGCAGCATACGTCATTCAAACTTACACTGGCAGGAAATGCATCTTTTCTTCCTCGCTCCACTAAATTCAGTTACTTAATGACTGTATGCTTGTTTGTCATCTTATTAACGGCGGGATTATTGACTTATGCTGCAGGACAAACTCCAGCAAACCGAGGGTTAATGTGGGAGCACGGGCGATTTGCCACATGGAAGAACACACGCACACACGCACAAAAAAACCAAATAGATACCACACCACTATGAATACTCAAACAAGGCTGGGGACACATGCTCGAAAGCTACAGGCTCCTCTATCAGGAATTTTCCACTCCACCGTCACTCAGATATACAGCATACATTTGCAGTGTTTCCTCCTGAGCATCAGGAGGTTGTCAAGCTGTATAATGTTAGTGGAGCAGTGCGTAATTTGAGCCTTGGAAAAGAGGCGGGAGCAAATATTGGCACGGATATGAATTTTTATCATTCTTCAATTAGCTCATCGCAGTACCCCCCCCCCCTTTTCCACCCCCCTCCTTTAAAAGCAGCACCAGAACTGCTTTAATTCAACAACAAGTTGTGAACAAGCCACACAAGAAATCACAACTGTACAGACAACGGGCTGATTCACAATCACCTCCACTCTTTCTCCTTCGGTGCCTGTTTGTGTGATGTGTTATATTTAAGAGAGGCACCTGAGAGTAAAAGAGCTATCAGGTTTCAGAAGCCTGTCAACCGCTCTCTCATAGTCTCTCTGTCTCTGTGAACGCTCAGAAACACATCAGTAATTGTGCTTCTCGTCTAAAAAAGAAATGGATTAAAACCTGAAAATAATATCTGCAGGTCTGTGTACAAAACAAGCTTCACAAAACAAACAACCCCCCCCCCAATAATTATATAACAGTAATAACTTTTACATATTCACTGGGCTACAGCTGCATATGAATTTGTCATCCAGGAGCTGCAACTCTGGGTTTTCAGCAAATAACTCATACAATATTTATACTTAATTAATATTTAAAGTCCGTTAAATGACTTTGTTACTTCAAATGTTTGTGAAATGAGATTCTGGAGGTGCTTTTCTGCGGGAAGGGAAACGTCAATTCTCAGTGTTAAATGTGCTCATAACAACTGAAGCAAATTTAAATATTAAAAAAAAAAGAAAAAAAAAAGCATGCGCTAGAGTCCACTAGCGATCACATCACAATGGAACAACAGAAGCCAACGCCCATCTATGAACATGGCTTTCATTTTTGACGTCAGCTACACACACACGTACGGTTTTGTGACTACTGCTTACACATTTCTGAAGCTACAGTGGTGACGCAAATGTGTAAACACCACCCAGAGTCCACTGTTTGAGCTACGTTACACATCTGTATGTAAACATTTGTGACTGTGTTTTTTTCATACATCCACACAGACTTAGAGAGCCAGTTTCCCAAAGATGGATTAAGCCTAGGCTGACATTATAAGCACATTTCAAAGTGAATATATCTAGAAAAAGCAGCTTAATCCTTTTCAAGTAAACCTGCCCAGGTACTCTAAATTACCTTTTTTTGGTACATTTT
Source organism: Rhamphochromis sp. 'chilingali' (assembly GCF_963969265.1). Lineage (NCBI taxonomy): Eukaryota > Metazoa > Chordata > Actinopteri > Cichliformes > Cichlidae > Rhamphochromis > Rhamphochromis sp. 'chilingali'. Next base: position 21,532,984 of record NC_137937.1, read on the forward strand.
CCAAAATAGATGTCTCAGAAGCCCATTTTGCAGGAGTTAACCAGTTTGCCTTTTTCAAAAGAGGTAAACATGGCACCAAACTACCAGTACAGTCATTAACATGTTACTTGGTCTCAGTGTCAACACTCACAGATGTACATATATACTCCCAGCACACATCTATGTAGACAGGTTAGGACTAATGAGAATTTGTGAGCTCCTGTGAGCTGTCTCAAAGACATTTTTAGTCTTGTCTCTACCTTTCAGCATGTCTGCAATGCTGCAGAACCTGCTTGAGGGAACTACCCACAATTCACAGTGTACTAGTTACAGGAATGTGGAAGAAGACAGGAATCAGTCAAGACAAAAGATGCATCCAGCATGAAGTCTGTGCAGGTCTTTGCTCTTATAAAAGGCAGAGATGGTTTTTTGCCAGGATGAAATGGGATTTTTTTTTTCTTTAAAAAACAAAATAACAAAATAACCCAAAAAACAAAAACACAGTATTGTGCACTTCTTCCGCTGAGCACGAGTCCCCATGCAGTCTTGTACTCGTACTCTTGTACTTGTATTTTTAATGAGCAAACAGGTTATGCAAACAAACAGAGAGCTCGGTTAAATCAAGCTGGCCACTGGAATATGAAAACCATCAGTACTTCAGCGAGCTGCAGAATCAAACACTGTTGATACACAGACTCATTGTAGCAGAATATCACAGTTATCTTTGGTGACTACAAGGTGAATATATAAAAAGACAAAATATTGTCTAAACCTCATGTCACCATACAATTACACTTCCGAATCATCAGCACGCCCTTGACCACATACCACATGTGCATGTTTGTGAGCGAATGTCTGTCGGGGAAGAGGGAAGGAAGTCAATAATTTCTTTTTTATAAAAAATAAAAAATAAATGGTTTCTTAAGATGCTGTTACCTTCACAGCATCTTAAAAGGTCATAATCATATCTTAAAGTTCACATTTAACTTGTGAAGAGAGTGACGTGCAGTTGCATGAGCGAGATTTGATTTCTCGGCCGTAAATGATGCTTGTGTTGTAATCGAGGGACTGTGCGTCAGACACGTCGCTTTTAATCATTAGAAAAGTACTTCAGTGACTGACAAGCGGGCCTCATGACACTAATGAATGGCAGCTGTAACAATCCGCATCAAAAGATGCAACGCTAGTTTCAGATTAACAAACAGATGTTGGTCTAAAAAGTTTCAACCACAAGGGACCTAGATGAGAATTACGTGCCAAAACCCACAGAATGCCTGTAATCTTTGTCAGCTACACCTGCAGTGGACGTACCGCTCAGATTTCTGCTGCTTTCATTGTACTTGAATGAGACACCCAAAAATGAGACAGCCAAAAAAAGGTTTAAGATTACAGAGCAGCTTGTGCCGAGCATGTTACACAAATTTTGGGGCTTGAAGGAGCGGGATGCAGGTTTTAACATGTCAAGGAAAAAACAAAAACAAAAAAGCTTCCACCCTGTTTCAGAGCACACTG